>NC_135232.1:231198383-231517549 GCF_051348905.1 Ranitomeya variabilis
CTGGGACAACTTCAAATTGTCCACCACCTGCCCCCAAATCTGATGCAACCTCTCCACCACAGCATCCACTCCAGGACAATCCGAAGATTCCACTTGACCGGAGGAAAATCGAGGATGAAACCCCGAATTACAGAAAAACGGGGACACCAAGGTGGCAGAGCTGGCCCGATTATTGAGGGCGAACTCCGCCAAAGGCAAAAAAGCAACCCAATCATCCTGATCCGCAGACACAAAACACCTCAAATATGTCTCCAAGGTCTGATTAGTCCGCTCGGTCTGGCCATTAGTCTGAGGATGGAAAGCAGACGAAAAAGACAAATCTATGCCCATCCTAGCACAGAATGCCCGCCAAAATCTAGACACGAATTGGGTCCCTCTGTCAGAAACGATATTCTCCGGAATACCATGCAAACGAACAACATTTTGAAAAAACAGAGGAACCAACTCGGAAGAAGAAGGCAACTTAGGCAAGGGAACCAGATGGACCATGTTAGAGAAACGGTCACACACCACCCAGATGACAGACATCTTCTGAGAAACAGGCAGATCCGAAATAAAATCCATCGAGATGTGCGTCCAAGGCCTCTTCGGGATAGGCAAGGGTAACAACAATCCACTAGCCCGAGAACAACAAGGCTTGGCCCGAGCACAAACGTCACAAGACTGCACAAAGCCTCGCACATCTCGTGACAGGGAAGGCCACCAGAAGGACCTTGCCACCAAATCCCTGGTACCAAAGATTCCAGGATGACCTGCCAACGCAGAAGAATGAACCTCAGAGATGACTCTACTGGTCCAATCATCAGGAACAAACAGTCTACCAGGTGGGCAACGATCAGGTCTATCCGCCTGAAACTCCTGCAAGGCCCGCCGCAGGTCTGGAGAAACGGCAGACAATATCACTCCATCTTTAAGGATACCTGTGGGCTCAGAATTACCAGGGGAGTCAGGCTCAAAACTCCTAGAAAGGGCATCCGCCTTGACATTCTTAGAACCCGGTAGGTAAGACACCACAAAATTAAACCGAGAGAAAAACAACGACCAGCGCGCCTGTCTAGGATTCAGGCGCCTGGCAGACTCAAGGTAAATTAAATTTTTGTGGTCAGTCAATACCACCACCTGATGTCTGGCCCCCTCAAGCCAGTGACGCCACTCCTCAAAAGCCCACTTCATGGCCAAAAGCTCCCGATTCCCAATATCATAATTCCGCTCGGCGGGCGAAAATTTACGGGAAAAAAAGGCACAAGGTCTCATCACGGAGCAGTCGGAACTTCTCTGCGACAACACCGCCCCAGCTCCGATTTCAGAAGCGTCGACCTCAACCTGAAAAGGAAGAGCAACATCAGGCTGACGCAACACTGGGGCGGAAGAAAAGCGGCGCTTGAGCTCCCGAAAGGCCTCCACAGCATCAGGGGACCAATCAGCAACATCAGCACCCTTCTTAGTCAAATCAGTCAATGGTTTAACAACATCAGAAAAACCAGCAATAAATCGACGATAAAAGTTAGCAAAGCCCAAAAATTTCTGAAGACTCTTAAGAGAAGAGGGTTGCGTCCAATCACCAATAGCCTGAACCTTGACAGGATCCATCTCGATGGAAGAGGGGGAAAAAATGTATCCCAAGAAGGAAATCTTTTGAACCCCAAAAACACACTTAGAACCCTTCACACACAAGGAATTAGACCGCAAAACCTGAAAAACCCTCCTGACCTGCTGGACATGAGAGTCCCAGTCATCCGAAAAAATCAGAATATCATCCAGATACACAATCATAAATTTATCCAAATAATCGCGGAAAATGTCATGCATAAAGGACTGGAAGACTGAAGGGGCATTAGAAAGACCAAAAGGCATCACCAAATACTCAAAATGGCCCTCGGGCGTATTAAATGCGGTTTTCCACTCATCCCCCTGCTTGATTCGCACCAAATTATACGCCCCACGGAGATCAATCTTAGAGAACCACTTGGCCCCCTTTATACGAGCAAACAAATCAGTAAGCAGTGGTAACGGATATTGATATTTAACCGTGATTTTATTCAAAAGACGATAATCAATACACGGCCTCAAAGAGCCGTCTTTCTTAGACACAAAGAAAAAACCGGCTCCTAAGGGAGATGACGAAGGACGAATATGTCCCTTTTCCAAGGACTCCTTTATATATTCTCGCATAGCCGCGTGTTCAGGCACAGACAGATTAAATAAACGACCCTTAGGGTATTTACTACCCGGGATCAAGTCTATGGCACAATCGCACTCCCGGTGCGGAGGTAGTGAACCAACCTTGGGTTCTTCAAAAACGTCACGAAAGTCAGACAAGAATTCAGGAATCTCAGAGGGAATAGATGATGAAATGGAAACCAAAGATACGTCCCCATGAGTTCCTTTACATCCCCAGCTTAACACAGACATAGCTCTCCAGTCGAGGACTGGGTTATGAGATTGCAGCCATGGCAATCCCAGCACCAAAACATCATGTAGATTATACAGCACCAGAAAGCGAATAACCTCCTGGTGATACGGATTAACACGCATAGTCACTTGTGTCCAGTATTGTGGTTTATTACTAGCCAATGGGGTGGAGTCAATCCCTTTCAGAGGTATCGGAGCCTCCAATGGCTCCAAATCATACCCACAGCGTTTGGCAAAGGACCAATCCATAAGACTCAAAGCAGCGCCAGAGTCGACATAGGCGTCCGCGGTAATAGATGACAAAGAACAAATCAGGGTCACAGATAGAATAAACTTAGACTGTAAAGTGCTAATTGAAACAGACTTGTCAGGCTTCTTAGTACGCTTAAAGCATGCTGATATAACATGAGTTGAATCCCCACAATAGAAGCACAACCCATTTTTTCGTCTAAAATTCTGCCGCTCGCTTCTGGACAGAATTCTATCACATTGCATATTTTCTGGCGTTTTCTCAGTAGACACCGCCAAATGGTGCACAGGTTTGCGCTCCCGCAGACGCCTATCGATCTGAATAGCCATCGTCATGGACTCATTCAGACTCGCAGGCACAGGGAACCCCACCATAACATCCTTAATGGCATCAGAGAGACCTTCTCTGAAAATCGCCGCCAGGGCGCACTCATTCCACTGAGTAAGCACAGACCATTTGCGGAATTTTTGGCAGTATATTTCAGCTTCATCTTGCCCCTGAGACAAGGACATCAAGGCCTTTTCCGCCTGAAGCTCTAAATGAGGTTCCTCATAAAGCAACCCCAAGGCCAGAAAAAACGCATCCACATTGAGCAACGCAGGATCCCCTGGTGCCAATGCAAAAGCCCAGTCCTGAGGGTCGCCCCGGAGCAAGGAAATTACAATCCTGACCTGCTGTGCAGGGTCTCCGGCAGAGCGAGACTTCAGGGACAAAAACAATTTGCAATTATTTTTAAAATTTTGAAAGTGAGATCTATTCCCCGAGAAGAATTCAGGCAAAGGAATTCTAGGCTCAGACATAGGTGCATGAACAACAAAATCTTGCAAATTTTGTACCTTTGTGGCGAGATTATTCAAACCTGTAGCTACACTCTGAAGATCCATTTGAAACAGGTGAACACAGAGCCATTCAAGGATTAGAAGGAGAGAAAGAGAGGAAGGCTGCAGCATAGGCAAACTAGCAAGTGATTCAATTAAGAGCACACTCAGAACTAGCGGGAAAAAAAAAAAAAATTGTAGCAGACTTCTTTTTTCTCTCCTTTCTCAGCCAGTAATTGAACCCTTTTTTGGGCCGGTCAAACTGTCATGATTCTCAATGGCGAGAGAACATAGCCCAGCATATATGAGAACTAGCTCTTGGAAGATGGAAACTATACTGACCATGAACTAAACCTGCCGCACAACTAGAAGTGGCCGGGTAGCATGCCTACGTTTTTTATCCCTAGATGCCCAGCGCCAGCCGGAGAACTACCTAATCCTAGCAGAGGAAAAGACAGTCCTGGCTCACCTCTAGAGAAATTTTCCCAAAAGGCAGACAGAGGCCCCCACATATATTGGCGGTGATTTTAGATGAAATGACAAACGTAGTATGAAAATAGGTTTAGCAAAATCGAGGTCCGCTTACTAGATAGAATGAAGACAGAAAGGGCACTTTCATGGTCAGCAGAAAACCCTATCAAAACACCATCCAGAAATTACTTTAAGACTCTAGCATTAACTCATAACACCAGAGTGGCAATTTCCGCTCACAAGAGCTTTCCAGACACAGTAACGAAACAGCAGCTGTGAACAGGAACAAAATGCAAAAACACACAAGGACAAAAGTCCAACTTAGCTAGGAGTTGTCTAGTAGCAGGAACATGCACAGAAGGCTTCTGATTACATTGTTGACCGGCATGAAACTGACAGAGGAGCAAGGTTATATAGCGACTCCCACATCCTGATAGGAGCAGGTGAACAGAGGGGATGATGCACACAAGTACAATTCCACAAGTGGCCACCGGGGGAGCCCAGAATCCAATTTCACAACAGGCAGCACATGACAGGATGGGGGCGCAGGATGGGAACAGCACATGACAGGATGGTGGCAGCACATGACAGGATGGGGGTGCAGGATGGGAGCACATGACAGGATGGGGCCCCAGGATGTGAGCAGCACATGACAGAGTGGTGGCGCAGGATGGGAGCAGCACATGACAGAACGGGGGAGCAGGACGGGAGCAGCATATGACAGAACGATGGCGCATGATGAGAGCAGCACATGACAGGATGGGGGCGCAGGATGGGAGCAGCACATGACAGGATTGGGGAGCAGGATGGGAGCACCACATGACAGGATTGGGGCGAAGGATGGGAGCAGCACATTACAGAATGGGGCACAGGATGAAAGCAGCACATTTGTTGTGAATTCCGCTCTTGGGCTCCCTCCGGTGGTTGTAAGTAGCACTTTTGTGAGTTCTGCTCTTGGACTCCCTCTGGTGGTTTTGAGTGGTATGGCTGCTTCTTGGATTTAGCATCAGCAGCTGCTTCCACTGATCGTCTTTCTGGCTCAGCTATTTTAGTCTGGCCTTATCCCTCAATCAATGCCAGTTGTCAATTGTTCCTGCTTGGAGTCACGGCTCTTTTGGATTTCCCTGACACTCTGACCTGTTCAGCAAAGATAAGTCCTTGCTTGTCCTTTTGCAGTCCTCTTGTTGTGGACTTTATTGTTCAGCACATTCTATGTTTTGCTCATTTGTCCAGCTTATCAGTATGGATCTATTCAGCTAAGCTGGAAGCTCTGGGCAGCAGATTTTGCCCTCCACACCTTTAGTCAGGTGTGGAGATTTTTGCATTTCTCTGCGGTGGACTTTTTCTAGTTTTTATTACTGACCGCACAGTGTTCTTTCCTGTACTGTCTATCTAGCTAGAAGTGGCCTCCTTTGCTAAATCCTGTTTCATTCTACGTGTGTCATTTCCTTCTCCACTCACAGTCATTATTTGTGGGGGGCTATCTGTCCTTTGGGGATTTTCTCTGAGGCAAGATAGCTTTCCTGTTTCTACCTTTAGGCGTAGCTAGTTCTCCGGCTGTGACGAGGTGTCCAGGGAGTGACAGGAACATCCCACGGCTACTGCTAGTGTTGTGTTAAGATCAAGAACTGCGGTCAGTATAGTTACCACCTGCTCAGAGCTAGTCGCATGTCGCTCCTAAATTACCAGTCCATAACAGTACAACTGGCCAAAAATGAGTTGAATGCATCTCAAAAGAAGGAAAAGAAAAAGAGTTCTGAGCCATTTTTTTTTTCTTTAGTCTGTTTTGTCTTTTTCCTTCCTCTTAATCTTTGGGTGGTTCAGGATTTGGGCGCAGGCATGGATGTTCAGGGTTTGTTTTCTCGTGTGGATCAGCTTGCTGCAAGAGTACAGAGTATCCAAGATTATGTTGTTCAGATTCCAGCTTTAGAGCCTAGAATTCCTATTCCAGATTTGTTTTATGGGGATAGATCCAAGTTTTTGAACTTTAAAAATAACTGCTACCCCTAAAGGTAGAAATAGGAAAGCTATCTTGCCTCAGAGAAAATCCCCAAAGGATAGGACAGCCCCCCACAAATATTGACTGTGAGAGGAGAAGGAAATGACATACGTAGTATGAAACAAGATTAAGCAAAGGAGGCCACTTCTAGCTAGATAGATAGATAGTATAGGAAAGAACACTGTGTGTTATGGTTCTCAATGGCAAGAGAACATAGCCCAGCAAACATACGAACTAGCTCTTGGAAGGATGGAAACTAAACTGACCATGAACTAAACCTGCCGCACAACTAACAGTAGCCGGGTAGCGTAGCCTGCGTTTTATCCCTAGACGCCCAGCGCCGGCCGGAGGACTAACTAATCCTGGCAGAGGAAAATATAGTCCTGGCTCACCTCTAGAGAAATTTCCCCGAAAGGCAGACAGAGGCCCCCACAAATATTGGCGGTGATTTTAGATGAAATGACAAACGTAGTATGAAAATAGGTTTAGCAAAATTGAGGTCCGCTTACTAGATAGCCGGAAGACAGAAAGGGCACTTTCATGGTCAGCTGAAAACCCTATCAAAATACCATCCTGAAATTACTTTAAGACTCTAGTATTAACTCATAACATCAGAGTGGCAATTTCAGATCACAAGAGCTTTCCAGACACAGAAACGAAACTACAGCTGTGAACTGGAACAAAATGCAAAAACAAACAAGGACTAAGTCCAACTTAGCTGGGAGTTGTCTAGCAGCAGGAACATGCACAGAAAGGCTTCTGATTACAATGTTGACCGGCATGGAAGTGACAGAGGAGCAAGGCTAAATAGCGACTCCCACATCCTGATGGAAACAGGTGAACAGAGAGGATGATGCACACCAGTTCAATTCCACCAGTGGCCACCGGGGGAGCCCAAAATCCAATTTCACAACAGTACCCCCCCCTCAAGGAGGGGGCACCGAACCCTCACCAGAACCACCAGGGCGATCAGGATGAGCCCTATGAAAGGCACGGACCAAATCGGAGGCCTGAACATCAGAGGCAGTCACCCAAGAATTATCCTCCTGACCGTATCCCTTCCATTTGACCAGATACTGGAGTTTCCGTCTGGAAACACGGGAGTCCAAGATTTTTTCCACAACGTACTCCAACTCGCCCTCAACCAACACCGGAGCAGGAGGCTCAACGGAAGGCACAACCGGTACCTCATACCTGCGCAATAATGACCGATGAAAAACATTATGAATAGAAAAAGATGCAGGGAGGTCCAAACAGAAGGACACAGGGTTAAGAATCTCCAATATCTTGTACGGGCCGATGAACCGAGGCTTAAACTTGGAAGAAGAAACCCTCATAGGGACAAAACGAGAAGACAACCACACCAAGTCCCCAACACAAAGCCGAGGACCAACCCGACGCCGGCGGTTGGCAAAAAGCTGAGTCTTCTCCTGGGACAACTTCAAATTGTCCACTACCTGCCCCCAAATCTGATGCAACCTCTCCACCACAGCATCCACTCCAGGACAATCCGAAGATTCCACCTGACCAGAAGAAAATCGAGGATGAAACCCCGAATTACAGAAAAAGGGAGACACCAAGGTGGCAGAACTGGCCCGATTATTGAGGGCAAACTCCGCTAAAGGCAAAAAAGCAACCCAATCATCCTGATCTGCAGACACAAAACACCTCAAATATGTCTCCAAGGTCTGATTCGTCCGCTCGGTCTGGCCATTAGTCTGAGGATGGAAAGCAGACGAGAAAGACAAATCTATGCCCATCCTAGCACAGAATGCTCGCCAAAATCTAGACACGAATTGGGTACCTCTGTCAGAAACTATATTCTCCGGAATACCATGCAAACGGACCACATTTTGAAAAAACAGAGGAACCAACTCGGAAGAAGAAGGCAACTTAGGCAGGGGAACCAAATGGACCATCTTAGAGAAACGATCACACACCACCCAGATGACAGACATCTTCTGAGAAACAGGAAGATCCGAAATAAAATCCATCGAGATGTGCGTCCAGGGCCTCTTCGAGATAGGCAAGGGCAACAACAATCCACTAGCCCGAGAACAACAAGGCTTGGCCCGAGCACAAACGTCACAAGACTGCACGAAGCCTCGCACATCTCGAGACAGGGAAGGCCACCAGAAGGACCTTGCCACCAAATCCCTGGTACCAAAGATTCCAGGATGACCTGCCAACGCAGAAGAATGAACCTCAGAAATGACTTTACTGGTCCAATCATCAGGAATAGTGTTGAGCATTCCGATACCGCAAGTATCGGGTATCGGCCGATACTAGCGGTATCGGAATTCCGATACCGGGATTCCGATACTTGGCGCGTATCGGATACCGGAATCGGAAGTTCAATGATTCAAAATTCAGAAATTCAGCCAATGAGAAAGATTCCAAGTGTGGGCACATCCTGTTTAGCATGGAGGGCATGAAACTACTGGCAAGGCTGTGATTGGCTGCTGAAATGATGTCATGATGCAGTTTAAAAGTCGCTGGCGCCATTTTGCGATCACTCTGCTGTGAATTCAGTTAGTGACAGGACGCTGTTTGCTGACTGAGGGACAGTTTAGAGATAGCGATTTGCTTCTTTGTGCTTTCCAAAGGCTAATTTAGCAACCGCTGTGTTCACCTACTATTCACCTTGCTTTTGCCTTGTAGCGCTGTTTTCACAGCGATCTGCAAGGTCTGTGTGTGTGTGTGTGTGTGAGTGCAGCCCACTCTCTAGTCTGAGTGCAGCCACATAGGCCATCCATAGCTGGTTGTATTCAGTTCAGGGAGGGTGGTTCATTGCCTCATACTGTCCTTTTTTTTTTTTTTTTTTGAAGTAGTGCAGGCTGCTGCACATTTTTTCCAAAAATTCCTATTAGTGTCTTTCCACCCGTCTCCAGCTAATTTGTGGAAAAACACTACATAGGATAAAGTAGAGGAGGGTTTTTGGGCCTTGCAGCGCCGTTTACGGCTGTCTGCACGGTCTCCGTGTGACTGCAGCTCGCCCTGTAATCTGTGAGCAGCTATAGCCTGGTTGTCTCCAGCTCAGGGTTTTTCACTGCGTCATACCGCCAAATCAATTTTCTTTTTTTTCAAAGTAGTGTAGTCTGCTGCTAATTTATTTTAAAAAATCCTATTAGTGTCTTTCCACCCGTCTCCAGCTAATTTGTGGAAAAACACTACATAGGATAAAGTAGAGGAGGGTTTTTGGGCCTTGCAGCGCCGTTTACGGCTGTCTGCACGGTCTCCGTGTGACTGCAGCTCGCCCTGTAGTCTGTGAGCAGCCGTAGCCTGGTTGTCTGCAGCTCAGGGTTTTTCACTGCGTCATACCGCCAAATCAATTTTCTTTTTTTTCAAAGTAGTGTAGTCTGCTGCTAATTTATTTTAAAAAATCCTATTAGTGTCTTTCCACCCGTCTCCAGCTAATTTGTGGAAAAACACTACATAGGATAAAGTAGAGGAGGGTTTTTGGGCCTTGCAGCGCCGTTTACGGCTGTCTGCACGGTCTCCGTGTGACTGCAGCTCGCCCTGTAGTCTGTGAGCAGCCGTAGCCTGGTTGTCTGCAGCTCAGGGTTTTTCACTGCGTCATACCGCCAAATCAATTTTCTTTTTTTTCAAAGTAGTGTAGTCTGCTGCTAATTTATTTTAAAAAATCCTATTAGTGTCTTTCCACCCGTCTCCAGCTAATTTGTGGAAAAACACTACATAGGATAAAGTAGAGGAGGGTTTTTGGGCCTTGCAGCGCCGTTTACGGCTGTCTGCACGGTCTCCGTGTGATTGCAGCTCTATCCGTTGTCAGTTCAGCCCCAAAAAAATAAATAAATAATAAAGTTCACCAAACACACCAGTTACACCACTTTACATTTGTGTAGGCCACATTAGCTCATATTCAAGTCTAGTCCACACTTTAGAAAATTAGTGTGTCTTAGGCCATGTGCACACGTTCAGGATTGTTAGCGTTTTTTTCGCGTTTTTTCGCTATAAAAACGTGATAAAAACGCGAAAAAAAACGCTTACATAAGCCTCCTATTATTTACAGGGTATTCCGCATTTTTTGTGCAAATGTTGCGATTTTTTCCGCGAAAAAATCGCATAGCGGAAAAAAAAGCAACATGTTAAATAAAAATGCGGAATTGCAGGGATTCCGCACACCTAGGGGTCCATTGATCTGCTTACTTCCCGCACGGGGCTGTGCACACCATGCGGGAAGTAAGCAGATTATATGCGGTTGGTACCCAGGGTGGAGGAGAGGAGACTCTCCTCAAAGCACTGGGCACCATATAAGTGGTCAAAAAATAAGAAATAAAATAATAAACAGTCCTATACTCACCCTCGATGTATTCCCGCCTCCTCGCACGCTGCCGTTCGGTTCCTGTAGCTGGTGTGCGCTGAAGGACCTCGCCGAATGACGTCACTGTCCTGTGATTGGTCGTGAGCGGTCATGTGACCGCTCACGTGACCGTGACGTCACGGGAGGTCCTGTGCGCACAGACCAGCTAGAAGAGGAGCCGGACGGCCGCTGAGGAGATGTCTGGGTGAGTATAAGCATTTTTTTATTTTTTTTATTATTTTTAAACATTCTATCTTTTACTGTAGATGCTGCATAAGCTGCATCTATAGTAAAAAGTTGGTCACACTTGTCAAACAGTATGTTTGACAAGTGTGACCAACTTGTCAGTCAGTTTTCCAAGCGATGCTACAGATCGCTTGGAAAACTTTAGCATTCTGCAAGCTAATTACGCTTGCAGAATGCTAAAAAAACGCGAAAAAAACGGAAAAAAAACGCAAAAAAAAAATGCGGATTTCTTGCAGAAAATTTCCGGTTTTCTTCAGGAAATTTCTGCAAGAAATCCTGAACGTGTGCACATACCCTTATACCTGTTAGGAGGAGTTGCTCAGGAATAAGCACACAAAGCCGTTAGTACTTTTCTGCTTATCTTTATCAGTCAACCAAGATGAAGAAGGCAGTGAGTAAGGCACGTGGGCGTGGGCGTGGGCGCGGAGCAGGGAGGGGACGTGGGGATTCTGTGCCTGCTGCGGGCACCGGTGAGTCATCAGCACCCACTTTCACAAGGGAACAGTCGTTCATGCGCAGCTTTGTCGCCGAGCGCCGTACACCGCTGCTGCGTGAAGACCAAATTGAAGCCGTTGTGGGATGGATGGCAGCTAATGCATCAACTTCCATTAGTGCCACATCCTCTCAGACACAGAGCACTGGAGAGCAGCCATCTGTCTCTTCACCACCTGCAAAATTGCCCAGGCAGACAGAGATCCCAGGACAGGAGCAGTCTCTACTTCTGTTCTCTGAATCATCTCTTGGCTTGGAAACAGGGGGCCAGCCAAGCAGCATTGGAGAAATGGAAGAAGAGGCAGGGTGCAGTGATGCCCAACAGCTTTTTCTGTCTTCCTCTGAAGAGGCGGGTGGGCCAGTGGCTCCGGTCACCACCTCGCAGGCCGCATCAGCTGATGATGACACTCAGGTGCCACTTACTGGTGCGTGCTCTGCTGCTGAGACTACCCAGGAGGAGCAGTTGGGGGCAGAGGGTAGTGTAGATGATGAGGTCCTTGACCCATCTTGGCGTCAGGGACAGGAAGGTGGTGGGAGCAGCTCTGAGGAAGAGATTCCCCGTACGGCCCAAAGAGGGAGAGGGAGGGGGAAGACTGCGGATCCTGCAGCCTCCGCTTTGGCACCCGTAAGGAGCATGTCTCTTCCAAAAGTCAAAAGGGGGGCTCCCAAGACTTGCAGTGCCTGGTCCTTTTTTGACACAGTTGCAGATGACATTTGCTATGTCAGATGCAAGGTGTGTCATCAAAAAATCAAAAGAGGTCAAAAAGTCGCCAACCTCAATACCTCCAACATGTGGAAACATGTGCGCAACAGGCACCCGGCGGAGTTAGACAAACACACTGAAGAGCTAGGCCAACCAACAGCGGCAGCTACCACCTCTTCAGCTCGTGTTGCCTCTTCCTCTAGCTCACACGCAGCTGGTTCGGCTTCCTCCCAGGATCGCCGTGGAAGAACCTCTGGCCCTGTTGTCCAGAGACCCGCTGTAATTCCACCCGCAGCACCACTTTCCCAGTCATCCACACACTCCCAGCCCAGTCTACAGCCATCGGTAGTACAGGCATGGGAGAAAAGGCGGCCTTTCTCGTCAAACCACCCACGAGCACAGGCTCTGACTGCAGGCATTGCCAAACTTCTGTCACTGGAAATGCTGTCATTCAGGCTGGTGGAGACTGACAGCTTCCGTGACTTGATGTCATTGGCAGTCCCACAGTACAATGTGCCTAGCCGCTTTTACTTCAGCAGGCAAGCCGTCCCTGCCCTGCACAAGCATGTGGAGGGACACATAAAACACGCGCTACTGAACGCCGTCAGTAGCAAGGTCCACCTCACCACCGATGCGTGGACCAGTCAACATGGACAGGGGCGATACCTTTCCCTCACTGCCCATTGGGTTAATGTAGTTGAGCCGGGTACAGACCGTGCGAGTGGCGCAGGACGTGTCCTGCCCACTCCAAGGATTGCAGGAATCCATTCTGTACGCATTGACTCCTCCTCTTACACCAGTTCCTCAGAATCATCGCTGCAGGAGCCGTCACAGTCCACCTCCACATGGACCCGTGATGAACGTGTACCTGTTACGACCGACATGAGCACAGCCGTGGCCAAACGTCAACAGGCCGTCTTGAAATTAATTTTTTTGGGGAATCGTAGCCACACAGCGCAGGAGCTCTGGAATGCCATCAAGCAGGAGAGCGATGTGTGGTTTGAGCCAGCGAATCTCCAGCCAGGCATGGTAGTGTGTGATAATGGCCGAAATCTGGTGGCAGCCCTGGGCCTCGGCAACCTCACTCACATCCCATGTCTGGCACATGTGCTCAATTTGGTCGTGCAGAGTTTTTTGAGGGACTATCCGGATCTTGATGCACTGCTGCACAAGGTCCGCCTAGAGTGTGCTCACTTGCGGCGTTCCAGCACGGCAAAAGCGCGCATTGCGGCTCTGCAGCGCCGACACCGCCTGCCGGAACATCGCATCATATGTGACCTACCTACCAGGTGGAATTCCACGTTACATATGTTGGAGCGGTTGTGTGAGCAGCAGCAAGCTGTAATGGAGTACCAGCTGTATCAGGCGCAAAAAAGTCGCAGTCAGCGCCGTACAGACTTCACAACCACAGAGTGGGCCACTATGAAGGATGTCTGCCAGGTTTTGCGTCCCTTTGATTATTCCACGCGGATGGCGAGTGCAGATGATGCACTAGTCAGCATGACTGTCCCCCTTATCTGCCTGCTTGAAAAATCACTGCAAGCGCTAAGGGATGATGTTGTGGAAGAGGTGGAGGATGAGGATTCACCACTTCCATCATCTTCTGGACAGTCAGCGCCACGTGGTTCCTCACAAACGCGTAGGCAGGGGACAGTTTGTGAGGAGGATGAGGAGGAGTCAATGGAGGAGGAAGACATCCGTCCAGAGGAGGGAGTTCCCGAATTGTCCAGTACTCAGTGTGTACAGCGAGGGTGGGGTGATGACGAGCGGGCAGAGATCACGCCTCCAGCTGGGGACAGCGTTTCTTGGGCAGTTGGCAGTCTGCAGCACATGGTGGATTACATGCTGCAGTGCCTGAGAAACGACCGCCGCATCGACCACATTCTCAACATGTCTGATTATTGGGTGTTCACCCTCCTCGATCCTCGCTACCGGGACAACGTAGAAAGCCTCATCACACCGTTGAACCGGGAGCGAAAAATGCGGGAGTACCAAGACACACTGGTCAGTTCCATCATCTTCTCCATTCCAACTGAGAGAAGTGCTGCTAGTGCATTCCAAAGCAGCTCAGTGCGTCCAGGCAGTGGTGGAGGCTCTGCACAAAGAGGGAGCAGAAGCAGTGCCTCTGCCCAAGGCAAGACCAGTATGGCCCAACTGTGGCACAGTTTTCTGTGCCCCCCACAAAAGTCTACACCATCACAGACGGCTCCAGTCAGCAGGAGGCAACGGTTCCGTCAGATGGTGACAGACTACATGTCTTGCCCTCTTGCTGTACTCCCAGACGGCTCTTCCCCTTTCAAGTTTTGGGTCTCAAAGCTGGATACATGGCCAGAGCTAAGCCAGTATGCATTGGAGGTGCTGTCTTGCCCTGCGGCCAGTGTATTATCGGAACGTGTCTTTAGTGCTGCAGGTGGTGTACTAACTGACCGTCGCATGCGACTATCCTCCGATAACGTTGACCGGCTTACTTTCCTGAAAATGAACAAGGCCTGGATCTCGCAGGAATTTGCCACTCCTCCTCCTGATTAAATAATTAGGTCACTGTATACGTTATCCAGGTCTCCTGTTGTGTTCATCTTTCTACCACCTGAACTTAAATTCCTGGGCTCCAACACCGCCAGTTGAGGCTCAGAAGTGCCGTCTGCACAGTCAAAACATACGACCCAGTGTTATTGGGTTTCAGTAACGTCAGCTGATCCCCAGCTGTGTAGCCGGCAATGTGTCATGCGACCGCCACGCTGACACAACAACTGAAATGTAAGGGAATCTGTCCCCCCCCCAAGGCGTTTGTTACTGAAAGAGCCACCTTGTGCAGCAGTAATGCTGCACAAGGAAAAAGGTAGCTATTTTGGTTTTGCTCCTTGCACACGCAAAACTTAACACTTATAAAATGTGTCCACTGATACCGTAAAACCGTCCCGGAGGTGGGACTTTCCTTCGTAATATGACGCAGCACAGCCGTCATTCCTACCCCCCCGGCGCCGCGCCCCGGCTCCTCAGCGTTGTTTGATTCCGTCCCGGAGCCTGCGCTGTTATGTTATCCCGTGGCCAGGCACACTTAGAGCTGCCCGTCTTCTGGCATCATTTGGTGTCAGGCTGGCTGCGCCTGTGCGGCCACGCTGGCCGAGAGCCCGCCTCGCAGTGTCTTCTGATTTAATCCCACTGGGGGCCTGGGATCTATGGACATGCGCAGTGCATATCTGAACCTCCACCTCTCACTCATCTCCCTATGGCTTCTTCAGACTGTTCGGTGTCAGCTGGTCCCTAATAGCATGCCACGGCCGTGACACCGCACAGTCTGAAAAAGAAGCCGTAGGGAGGGGAGTGAGAGGCGAGGATATGCACTGCGCATGGCCATGGATCCCAGGCCCCCAGTGGGATTACATCAGAAGACACTGCGAGGCGGGCTCTCGGCCAGCGCGGCCGCACAGGCGCAGCCAGCCTGACACCAAATGATGTCAGAAGATGGGCAGCGCTAAGTGTGCCTGGCCACGGGATAACATAACAGCGCAGGCTCCGGGACGGAATCAAACAACGCTGAGGAGCCGGGGCACGGCGGCGGGGGGGTAGTAATGATGGCTGTGCTGCGTCATATTACGAAGGAAAGTCCCACCTCCGGGACGGTTTCACGGCTTCAGGGGACACATTTTAAAAGTGTTTAGTTCTGTGTTTGCAAGGAGCATGATGAAAAGAGCCACCTTTTCCTTTTGCATCTTTTGTGCTGCACAAGCTGGCTCTTTCAGCTACAAACGCCTTGGGGGGGGGGGGTTAAAGGTTCCCTTTCGACTTTCTCAGGCTTCGGCCTACATTGTGTTCCTCTGCTTTTCCACCTGCCCCTGGGCTCCAACACCGCTAGTTGCCGTCCAGAAGTGCTGTACGCACAGTCAACAGTCGCTCCTCTGTTATTGGGGTTCAGTAACGTCAGCTGTTCCCCTGCTGTGTGTGTGGCAATCCCTCCTACCTCCTCCAACCTCCTCCAACCTCCTCCTCCTCCACCTGTCCCTGGGCTCCAACACCGCCAGTTGCCGTCCAGAAGTGCTGTACGCACAGTCAACAGTCCCTCCTCTGTTATTGGGGTTCAGTAACGTCAGCTGTTCCCCTGCTGTGTGTGTGGCAATCCCTCCTACCTCCTCCAACCTCCTCCTCCTCCACCTGTCCCTGGGCTCCAACACCGCCAGTTGCCGTCCAGAAGTGCTGTACGCACAGTCAACAGTCCCTCCTCTGTTATTGGGGTTCAGTAACGTCAGCTGTTCCCCTGCTGTGTGTGTGGCAATCCCTCCAACCTCCTCCAACCTCCTCCTCCTCCACCTGTCCCTGGGCTCCAACACCGCCAGTTGCCGTCCAGAAGTGCTGTACGCACAGTCAACAGTCCCTCCTCTGTTATTGGGGTTCAGTAACGTCAGCTGTTCCCCTGCTGTGTGTGTGGCAATCCCGCCTACCTCCTCCAACCTCCTCCAACCTCCTCCTCCTCCACCTGTCCCTGGGCTCCAACACCGCCAGTTGCCGTCCAGAAGTGCTGTACGCACAGTCAACAGTCCCTCCTGTTATTGGGGTTCAGTAACGTCAGCTGTTCCCCTGCTGTGTGTGTGGCAATCCCTCCAACCTCCTCCAACCTCCTCCTCCTCCACCTGTCCCTGGGCTCCAACACCGCCAGTTGCCGTCCAGAAGTGCTGTACGCACAGTCAACAGTCCCTCCTCTGTTATTGGGGTTCAGTAACGTCAGCTGTTCCCCTGCTGTGTGTGTGGCAATCCCTCCAACCTCCTCCAACCTCCTCCTCCTCCACCTGTCCCTGGGCTCCAACACCGCCAGTTGCCGTCCAGAAGTGCTGTACGCACAGTCAACAGTCCCTCCTCTGTTATTGGGGTTCAGTAACGTCAGCTGTTCCCCTGCTGTGTGTGTGGCAATCCCTCCAACCTCCTCCAACCTCCTCCTCCTCCACCTGTCCCTGGGCTCCAACACCGCCAGTTGCCGTCCAGAAGTGCTGTACGCACAGTCAACAGTCCCTCCTCTGTTATTGGGGTTCAGTAACGTCAGCTGTTCCCCTGCTGTGTGTGTGGCAATCCCTCCTACCTCCTCCAACCTCCTCCAACCTCCTCCTCCTCCACCTGTCCCTGGGCTCCAACACCACCAGTTGCCGTCCAGAAGTGCTGTACGCACAGTCAACAGTCCCTCCTCTGTTATTGGGGTTCAGTAACGTCAGCTGTTCCCCTGCTGTGTGTGTGGCAATCCCTCCAACCTCCTCCAACCTCCTCCTCCTCCACCTGTCCCTGGGCTCCAACACCGCCAGTTGCCGTCCAGAAGTGCTGTACGCACAGAGCCAAACACCTCGCCAATGTGTTAGTGGGGTTCAGCACCGCCAGCTGTTCCCCTGCTGTGTATACGGCAACGTGTACTGCGACCGCCACGCAGGCACAACAAGTTTAATGTAAGGGAACCTGACCCCCCCCCCCCCCCCCAGGCGTTTGTTACTGAAGGAGCCACCTTGTGCAGCAGTAATGATGCAAAGGGAAAAAGTGCCTCTTTTCGTGATGCTCCTTGCACATGCTGAACCAAACACTTATGAAATGTGTCCCCACACAGCGTTAAACCGTCCGGTAGGTGGAACTTTCCTTTGTCGTGTGACGCAGCACAGCCATCATTTTTACCCCCTTGGCGCCGTGCGCCCCCTCCTCAGCGTTGTTTGAATCTGTCCCGGAGCCTGCGCTGTTAGGTTAGCCCTTGGCCATGCACACATGTTGCGCTGCCCGTCTTCTGACCTCATTTGGTGTCAGGCTGGCTGCGCCTGTGCGGGTGCGCTGGCCGAGATCCCGCCTCGCAGTGTCGTCTAATGTAATCCCACCGCGGGCCTGTGATCCGTGCCCGTGCGCAGTGCATATCCTCTCCTCTCACTCCCCTCCCTACGGCTTCTTCAGACTGTGCGATGCCAGCTGGTCCCTAATAGCATGCCACGGCCGTGACACCGCACAGTCTGAAAAAGAAGCCGTAGGGAGGGGAGTGAGAGGAGAGGATATGCACTGCGCACGGGCACGGATCACAGGCCCGCGGTGGGATTACATTAGACGACACTGCGAGGCGGGATCTCGGCCAGCGCACCCGCACAGGCGCAGCCAGCCTGACACCAAATGAGGTCAGAAGACGGGCAGCGCAACATGTGTGCATGGCCAAGGGCTAACCTAACAGCGCAGGCTCCGGGACAGATTCAAACAACGCTGAGGAGGCGGCGCACGGCGCCAAGGGGGTAAAAATGATGGCTGTGCTGCGTCACACGACAAAGGAAAGTTCCACCTACCGGACGGTTTAACGCTGTGAGGAGACACATTTCATAAATGTTAGGTTCCGCATGTACAAGGACCATAATTAAAAGAGCTAAGTTTACCTTTTCCAGCATTAGTGCTGTACACAATGGCTCTTTCAGCTACAAACGCCTGGGGGGGGGGGGGGGGTTTAAAGGTTTCCTTTCAACTTGCTCGAGTGCAGGCTTCGGCCTACACTCCGCTCCCCCTGCTCCTCCTGCTGACCCTGGGCTCTAACACCGCCAGTTTTTGCCCAGATGTGCTAGCTGCACAGAGAAAAACACCAGCCAATGTGTCAGTGGGGTTCAGCACCGCCAGCTGTTCCCCTGCTGTGTAGCCGGCAACGTGTCCTGCAAAAGCCACGCAGACACAACACACCCAAAGCTGCCGCCAGTGCAGGCTTCGGCCTACACTCCCCTCCCCCTGCTCCTCCTCCTCCTGCTCCTCCTCCTGCTGTCCCTGGGCTCTAACACACCGCCAGTTGGGGCCCAGATGTGCTAGCTGCACAGAGAAAAACACCAGCCAATGTGTCAGTGGGGTCCAGCACCGCCAGCTGTTCCCCTGCTGTGCAGCCGGCAACGTGTCCTGCAAAAGCCACGCAGACACAAGAACTGAAATTGAAGGGAACCTGTCCCCCCTCCCCCAGGCGTTTTTACGTTATCCAGCCACCTTGTACAGCGGTAATGCTGCATGTGTGCAAGGTGGCTCAGAAACGTATTCTCCTCGCACATGTGGAACTGAAAACACGTCTGAAATGTGTCCTCTGTGTGACCATTTAACCGTCCCGGTGGTGTGACTTTCCTTTGTAATGACACGCTGCAACCCCCTTGGTAGCGCTGCCCGTCTTCTGGCATCATTGTTTGGCTGGCTGCGCCTCTGCGGCCGCCCTGACCCACACAACGCCCCTCGGTGTCTTATTTATTGGGACTGCGAGGGTGTGATTCATGGGCAGGATCAGTGCATCAGTTCGCCTGTCCCTCCTCTCCTTCCGCCTTCTTCGGACTGTGCGGCTTCATGGCCGTGGCATGCGATAAGGGATCAGATGACGCCGCACAGTCTGAAGCGGGTGTAAGGACCCGAGTGTGAGAGGCGAACATATGTGCTGCGCCAGGCCCTGAATCCCAGCCCCGCAGTGTTTTAACAATGTTAAGACACTGCGGGGCTGGGATTCCTGGGCATCGCGAACCGCACCGGCCGACATTACATGATGCCAGAAGATGGGCAGCGCTAACGGCGCTAGGCCAGGGGATAACACGACAGCGCAGACTCCTGTACAGCAAATAACAACGCTCGGGAGGCTGCACCCAGCACCAAGGTGGGATTCTTGACACCTGTGCTGCGTCTCATTACAAAGGGAACTCTCGCCTCCATTACACAGTTTGACTGTATAAAGGGCTAAATGTTATACGTGTTCCATTCAGCGTGTGCAAGGAGAAAAATTACAAGAGCAACCTTTGACTTGCGCAGCACTGCTGCTGCATAAGCTGTGGCTCTTCTACTTTGTAACCCCTGAGGGGGGGTTAAAGGTGACTTTTGAAATCGGTTCAATTAGGCTTCGGCCTACACTCTGCTCCACCTGCAGAGCCCGGGCTCCAACAACGCTAGTTGCTGTCCGGAAGTGCTGGCTGCACAGAGCCAAACACCTCGCCAATGTGTCAGTGGGGTCCAGCACCGCCAGCTGTTCCCCTGCTGTGTAGCCGGCAACGTGTCCTGCAAAAGCCACGCAGACACAACACACCCAAAGCTGCCGCCAGTGCAGGCTTCGGCCTACACTCCCCTCCCCCTGCTCCTCCTCCTCCTGCTCCTCCTCCTGCTGTCCCTGGGCTCTAACACACCGCCAGTTGGGGCCCAGATGTGCTAGCTGCACAGAGAAAAACACCAGCCAATGTGTCAGTGGGGTCCAGCACCGCCAGCTGTTCCCCTGCTGTGCAGCCGGCAACGTGTCCTGCAAAAGCCACGCAGACACAAGAACTGAAATTGAAGGGAACCTGTCCCCCCTCCCCCAGGCGTTTTTACGTTATCCAGCCACCTTGTACAGCGGTAATGCTGCATGTGTGCAAGGTGGCTCAGAAACGTATTCTCCTCGCACATGTGGAACTGAAAACACGTCTGAAATGTGTCCTCTGTGTGACCATTTAACCGTCCCGGTGGTGTGACTTTCCTTTGTAATGACACGCTGCAACCCCCTTGGTAGCGCTGCCCGTCTTCTGGCATCATTGTTTGGCTGGCTGCGCCTCTGCGGCCGCCCTGACCCACACAACGCCCCTCGGTGTCTTATTTATTGGGACTGCGAGGGTGTGATTCATGGGCAGGATCAGTGCATCAGTTCGCCTGTCCCTCCTCTCCTTCCGCCTTGTTCGGACTGTGCGGCTTCATGGCCGTGGCATGCGATAAGGGATCAGATGACGCCGCACAGTCTGAAGCGGGTGTAAGGACCCGAGTGTGAGAGGCGAACATATGTGCTGCGCCAGGCCCTGAATCCCAGCCCCGCAGTGTTTTAACAATGTTAAGACACTGCGGGGCTGGGATTCCTGGGCATCGCGAACCGCACCGGCCGACATTACATGATGCCAGAAGATGGGCAGCGCTAACGGCGCTAGGCCAGGGGATAACACGACAGCGCAGACTCCTGTACAGCAAATAACAACGCTCGGGAGGCTGCACCCAGCACCAAGGTGGGATTCTTGACACCTGTGCTGCGTCTCATTACAAAGGGAACTCTCGCCTCCATTACACAGTTTGACTGTATAAAGGGCTAAATGTTATACGTGTTCCATTCAGCGTGTGCAAGGAGAAAAATTACAAGAGCAACCTTTGACTTGCGCAGCACTGCTGCTGCATAAGCTGTGGCTCTTCTACTTTGTAACCCCTGAGGGGGGGTTAAAGGTGACTTTTGAAATCGGTTCAATTAGGCTTCGGCCTACACTCTGCTCCACCTGCAGAGCCCGGGCTCCAACAACGCTAGTTGCTGTCCGGAAGTGCTGGCTGCACAGAGCCAAACACCTCGCCAATGTGTCAGTGGGGTCCAGCACCGCCAGCTGTTCCCCTGCTGTGTAGCCGGCAACGTGTCCTGCAAAAGCCACGCAGACACAACACACCCAAAGCTGCCGCCAGTGCAGGCTTCGGCCTACACTCCCCTCCCCCTGCTCCTCCTCCTCCTGCTCCTCCTCCTGCTGTCCCTGGGCTCTAACACACCGCCAGTTGGGGCCCAGATGTGCTAGCTGCACAGAGAAAAACACCAGCCAATGTGTCAGTGGGGTCCAGCACCGCCAGCTGTTCCCCTGCTGTGCAGCCGGCAACGTGTCCTGCAAAAGCCACGCAGACACAAGAACTGAAATTGAAGGGAACCTGTCCCCCCTCCCCCAGGCGTTTTTACGTTATCCAGCCACCTTGTACAGCGGTAATGCTGCATGTGTGCAAGGTGGCTCAGAAACGTATTCTCCTCGCACATGTGGAACTGAAAACACGTCTGAAATGTGTCCTCTGTGTGACCATTTAACCGTCCCGGTGGTGTGACTTTCCTTTGTAATGACACGCTGCAACCCCCTTGGTAGCGCTGCCCGTCTTCTGGCATCATTGTTTGGCTGGCTGCGCCTCTGCGGCCGCCCTGACCCACACAACGCCCCTCGGTGTCTTATTTATTGGGACTGCGAGGGTGTGATTCATGGGCAGGATCAGTGCATCAGTTCGCCTGTCCCTCCTCTCCTTCCGCCTTGTTCGGACTGTGCGGCTTCATGGCCGTGGCATGCGATAAGGGATCAGATGACGCCGCACAGTCTGAAGCGGGTGTAAGGACCCGAGTGTGAGAGGCGAACATATGTGCTGCGCCAGGCCCTGAATCCCAGCCCCGCAGTGTTTTAACAATGTTAAGACACTGCGGGGCTGGGATTCCTGGGCATCGCGAACCGCACCGGCCGACATTACATGATGCCAGAAGATGGGCAGCGCTAACGGCGCTAGGCCAGGGGATAACACGACAGCGCAGACTCCTGTACAGCAAATAACAACGCTCGGGAGGCTGCACCCAGCACCAAGGTGGGATTCTTGACACCTGTGCTGCGTCTCATTACAAAGGGAACTCTCGCCTCCATTACACAGTTTGACTGTATAAAGGGCTAAATGTTATACGTGTTCCATTCAGCGTGTGCAAGGAGAAAAATTACAAGAGCAACCTTTGACTTGCGCAGCACTGCTGCTGCATAAGCTGTGGCTCTTCTACTTTGTAACCCCTGAGGGGGGGTTAAAGGTGACTTTTGAAATCGGTTCAATTAGGCTTCGGCCTACACTCTGCTCCACCTGCAGAGCCCGGGCTCCAACAACGCTAGTTGCTGTCCGGAAGTGCTGGCTGCACAGAGCCAAACACCTCGCCAATGTGTCAGTGGGGTCCAGCACCGCCAGCTGTTCCCCTGCTGTGTAGCCGGCAACGTGTCCTGCAAAAGCCACGCAGACACAACACACCCAAAGCTGCCGCCAGTGCAGGCTTCGGCCTACACTCCCCTCCCCCTGCTCCTCCTCCTCCTGCTCCTCCTCCTGCTGTCCCTGGGCTCTAACACACCGCCAGTTGGGGCCCAGATGTGCTAGCTGCACAGAGAAAAACACCAGCCAATGTGTCAGTGGGGTCCAGCACCGCCAGCTGTTCCCCTGCTGTGCAGCCGGCAACGTGTCCTGCAAAAGCCACGCAGACACAAGAACTGAAATTGAAGGGAACCTGTCCCCCCTCCCCCAGGCGTTTTTACGTTATCCAGCCACCTTGTACAGCGGTAATGCTGCATGTGTGCAAGGTGGCTCAGAAACGTATTCTCCTCGCACATGTGGAACTGAAAACACGTCTGAAATGTGTCCTCTGTGTGACCATTTAACCGTCCCGGTGGTGTGACTTTCCTTTGTAATGACACGCTGCAACCCCCTTGGTAGCGCTGCCCGTCTTCTGGCATCATTGTTTGGCTGGCTGCGCCTCTGCGGCCGCCCTGACCCACACAACGCCCCTCGGTGTCTTATTTATTGGGACTGCGAGGGTGTGATTCATGGGCAGGATCAGTGCATCAGTTCGCCTGTCCCTCCTCTCCTTCCGCCTTCTTCGGACTGTGCGGCTTCATGGCCGTGGCATGCGATAAGGGATCAGATGACGCCGCACAGTCTGAAGCGGGTGTAAGGACCCGAGTGTGAGAGGCGAACATATGTGCTGCGCCAGGCCCTGAATCCCAGCCCCGCAGTGTTTTAACAATGTTAAGACACTGCGGGGCTGGGATTCCTGGGCATCGCGAACCGCACCGGCCGACATTACATGATGCCAGAAGATGGGCAGCGCTAACGGCGCTAGGCCAGGGGATAACACGACAGCGCAGACTCCTGTACAGCAAATAACAACGCTCGGGAGGCTGCACCCAGCACCAAGGTGGGATTCTTGACACCTGTGCTGCGTCTCATTACAAAGGGAACTCTCGCCTCCATTACACAGTTTGACTGTATAAAGGGCTAAATGTTATACGTGTTCCATTCAGCGTGTGCAAGGAGAAAAATTACAAGAGCAACCTTTGACTTGCGCAGCACTGCTGCTGCATAAGCTGTGGCTCTTCTACTTTGTAACCCCTGAGGGGGGGTTAAAGGTGACTTTTGAAATCGGTTCAATTAGGCTTCGGCCTACACTCTGCTCCACCTGCAGAGCCCGGGCTCCAACAACGCTAGTTGCTGTCCGGAAGTGCTGGCTGCACAGAGCCAAACACCTCGCCAATGTGTCAGTGGGGTCCAGCACCGCCAGCTGTTCCCCTGCTGTGTAGCCGGCAACGTGTCCTGCAAAAGCCACGCAGACACAACACACCCAAAGCTGCCGCCAGTGCAGGCTTCGGCCTACACTCCCCTCCCCCTGCTCCTCCTCCTCCTGCTCCTCCTCCTGCTGTCCCTGGGCTCTAACACACCGCCAGTTGGGGCCCAGATGTGCTAGCTGCACAGAGAAAAACACCAGCCAATGTGTCAGTGGGGTCCAGCACCGCCAGCTGTTCCCCTGCTGTGCAGCCGGCAACGTGTCCTGCAAAAGCCACGCAGACACAAGAACTGAAATTGAAGGGAACCTGTCCCCCCTCCCCCAGGCGTTTTTACGTTATCCAGCCACCTTGTACAGCGGTAATGCTGCATGTGTGCAAGGTGGCTCAGAAACGTATTCTCCTCGCACATGTGGAACTGAAAACACGTCTGAAATGTGTCCTCTGTGTGACCATTTAACCGTCCCGGTGGTGTGACTTTCCTTTGTAATGACACGCTGCAACCCCCTTGGTAGCGCTGCCCGTCTTCTGGCATCATTGTTTGGCTGGCTGCGCCTCTGCGGCCGCCCTGACCCACACAACGCCCCTCGGTGTCTTATTTATTGGGACTGCGAGGGTGTGATTCATGGGCAGGATCAGTGCATCAGTTCGCCTGTCCCTCCTCTCCTTCCGCCTTGTTCGGACTGTGCGGCTTCATGGCCGTGGCATGCGATAAGGGATCAGATGACGCCGCACAGTCTGAAGCGGGTGTAAGGACCCGAGTGTGAGAGGCGAACATATGTGCTGCGCCAGGCCCTGAATCCCAGCCCCGCAGTGTTTTAACAATGTTAAGACACTGCGGGGCTGGGATTCCTGGGCATCGCGAACCGCACCGGCCGACATTACATGATGCCAGAAGATGGGCAGCGCTAACGGCGCTAGGCCAGGGGATAACACGACAGCGCAGACTCCTGTACAGCAAATAACAACGCTCGGGAGGCTGCACCCAGCACCAAGGTGGGATTCTTGACACCTGTGCTGCGTCTCATTACAAAGGGAACTCTCGCCTCCATTACACAGTTTGACTGTATAAAGGGCTAAATGTTATACGTGTTCCATTCAGCGTGTGCAAGGAGAAAAATTACAAGAGCAACCTTTGACTTGCGCAGCACTGCTGCTGCATAAGCTGTGGCTCTTCTACTTTGTAACCCCTGAGGGGGGGTTAAAGGTGACTTTTGAAATCGGTTCAATTAGGCTTCGGCCTACACTCTGCTCCACCTGCAGAGCCCGGGCTCCAACAACGCTAGTTGCTGTCCGGAAGTGCTGGCTGCACAGAGCCAAACACCTCGCCAATGTGTCAGTGGGGTCCAGCACCGCCAGCTGTTCCCCTGCTGTGTAGCCGGCAACGTGTCCTGCAAAAGCCACGCAGACACAACACACCCAAAGCTGCCGCCAGTGCAGGCTTCGGCCTACACTCCCCTCCCCCTGCTCCTCCTCCTCCTGCTCCTCCTCCTGCTGTCCCTGGGCTCTAACACACCGCCAGTTGGGGCCCAGATGTGCTAGCTGCACAGAGAAAAACACCAGCCAATGTGTCAGTGGGGTCCAGCACCGCCAGCTGTTCCCCTGCTGTGCAGCCGGCAACGTGTCCTGCAAAAGCCACGCAGACACAAGAACTGAAATTGAAGGGAACCTGTCCCCCCTCCCCCAGGCGTTTTTACGTTATCCAGCCACCTTGTACAGCGGTAATGCTGCATGTGTGCAAGGTGGCTCAGAAACGTATTCTCCTCGCACATGTGGAACTGAAAACACGTCTGAAATGTGTCCTCTGTGTGACCATTTAACCGTCCCGGTGGTGTGACTTTCCTTTGTAATGACACGCTGCAACCCCCTTGGTAGCGCTGCCCGTCTTCTGGCATCATTGTTTGGCTGGCTGCGCCTCTGCGGCCGCCCTGACCCACACAACGCCCCTCGGTGTCTTATTTATTGGGACTGCGAGGGTGTGATTCATGGGCAGGATCAGTGCATCAGTTCGCCTGTCCCTCCTCTCCTTCCGCCTTGTTCGGACTGTGCGGCTTCATGGCCGTGGCATGCGATAAGGGATCAGATGACGCCGCACAGTCTGAAGCGGGTGTAAGGACCCGAGTGTGAGAGGCGAACATATGTGCTGCGCCAGGCCCTGAATCCCAGCCCCGCAGTGTTTTAACAATGTTAAGACACTGCGGGGCTGGGATTCCTGGGCATCGCGAACCGCACCGGCCGACATTACATGATGCCAGAAGATGGGCAGCGCTAACGGCGCTAGGCCAGGGGATAACACGACAGCGCAGACTCCTGTACAGCAAATAACAACGCTCGGGAGGCTGCACCCAGCACCAAGGTGGGATTCTTGACACCTGTGCTGCGTCTCATTACAAAGGGAACTCTCGCCTCCATTACACAGTTTGACTGTATAAAGGGCTAAATGTTATACGTGTTCCATTCAGCGTGTGCAAGGAGAAAAATTACAAGAGCAACCTTTGACTTGCGCAGCACTGCTGCTGCATAAGCTGTGGCTCTTCTACTTTGTAACCCCTGAGGGGGGGTTAAAGGTGACTTTTGAAATCGGTTCAATTAGGCTTCGGCCTACACTCTGCTCCACCTGCAGAGCCCGGGCTCCAACAACGCTAGTTGCTGTCCGGAAGTGCTGGCTGCACAGAGCCAAACACCTCGCCAATGTGTCAGTGGGGTCCAGCACCGCCAGCTGTTCCCCTGCTGTGTAGCCGGCAACGTGTCCTGCAAAAGCCACGCAGACACAACACACCCAAAGCTGCCGCCAGTGCAGGCTTCGGCCTACACTCCCCTCCCCCTGCTCCTCCTCCTCCTGCTCCTCCTCCTGCTGTCCCTGGGCTCTAACACACCGCCAGTTGGGGCCCAGATGTGCTAGCTGCACAGAGAAAAACACCAGCCAATGTGTCAGTGGGGTCCAGCACCGCCAGCTGTTCCCCTGCTGTGCAGCCGGCAACGTGTCCTGCAAAAGCCACGCAGACACAAGAACTGAAATTGAAGGGAACCTGTCCCCCCTCCCCCAGGCGTTTTTACGTTATCCAGCCACCTTGTACAGCGGTAATGCTGCATGTGTGCAAGGTGGCTCAGAAACGTATTCTCCTCGCACATGTGGAACTGAAAACACGTCTGAAATGTGTCCTCTGTGTGACCATTTAACCGTCCCGGTGGTGTGACTTTCCTTTGTAATGACACGCTGCAACCCCCTTGGTAGCGCTGCCCGTCTTCTGGCATCATTGTTTGGCTGGCTGCGCCTCTGCGGCCGCCCTGACCCACACAACGCCCCTCGGTGTCTTATTTATTGGGACTGCGAGGGTGTGATTCATGGGCAGGATCAGTGCATCAGTTCGCCTGTCCCTCCTCTCCTTCCGCCTTGTTCGGACTGTGCGGCTTCATGGCCGTGGCATGCGATAAGGGATCAGATGACGCCGCACAGTCTGAAGCGGGTGTAAGGACCCGAGTGTGAGAGGCGAACATATGTGCTGCGCCAGGCCCTGAATCCCAGCCCCGCAGTGTTTTAACAATGTTAAGACACTGCGGGGCTGGGATTCCTGGGCATCGCGAACCGCACCGGCCGACATTACATGATGCCAGAAGATGGGCAGCGCTAACGGCGCTAGGCCAGGGGATAACACAACAGCGCAGACTCCTGTACAGCAAATAACAACGCTCGGGAGGCTGCACCCAGCACCAAGGTGGGATTCTTGACACCTGTGCTGCGTCTCATTACAAAGGGAACTCTCGCCTCCATTACACAGTTTGACTGTATAAAGGGCTAAATGTTATACGTGTTCCATTCAGCGTGTGCAAGGAGAAAAATTACAAGAGCAACCTTTGACTTGCGCAGCACTGCTGCTGCATAAGCTGTGGCTCTTCTACTTTGTAACCCCTGAGGGGGGGTTAAAGGTGACTTTTGAAATCGGTTCAATTAGGCTTCGGCCTACACTCTGCTCCACCTGCAGAGCCCGGGCTCCAACAACGCTAGTTGCTGTCCGGAAGTGCTGGCTGCACAGAGCCAAACACCTCGCCAATGTGTCAGTGGGGTCCAGCACCGCCAGCTGTTCCCCTGCTGTGTAGCCGGCAACGTGTCCTGCAAAAGCCACGCAGACACAACACACCCAAAGCTGCCGCCAGTGCAGGCTTCGGCCTACACTCCCCTCCCCCTGCTCCTCCTCCTCCTGCTCCTCCTCCTGCTGTCCCTGGGCTCTAACACACCGCCAGTTGGGGCCCAGATGTGCTAGCTGCACAGAGAAAAACACCAGCCAATGTGTCAGTGGGGTCCAGCACCGCCAGCTGTTCCCCTGCTGTGCAGCCGGCAACGTGTCCTGCAAAAGCCACGCAGACACAAGAACTGAAATTGAAGGGAACCTGTCCCCCCTCCCCCAGGCGTTTTTACGTTATCCAGCCACCTTGTACAGCGGTAATGCTGCATGTGTGCAAGGTGGCTCAGAAACGTATTCTCCTCGCACATGTGGAACTGAAAACACGTCTGAAATGTGTCCTCTGTGTGACCATTTAACCGTCCCGGTGGTGTGACTTTCCTTTGTAATGACACGCTGCAACCCCCTTGGTAGCGCTGCCCGTCTTCTGGCATCATTGTTTGGCTGGCTGCGCCTCTGCGGCCGCCCTGACCCACACAACGCCCCTCGGTGTCTTATTTATTGGGACTGCGAGGGTGTGATTCATGGGCAGGATCAGTGCATCAGTTCGCCTGTCCCTCCTCTCCTTCCGCCTTGTTCGGACTGTGCGGCTTCATGGCCGTGGCATGCGATAAGGGATCAGATGACGCCGCACAGTCTGAAGCGGGTGTAAGGACCCGAGTGTGAGAGGCGAACATATGTGCTGCGCCAGGCCCTGAATCCCAGCCCCGCAGTGTTTTAACAATGTTAAGACACTGCGGGGCTGGGATTCCTGGGCATCGCGAACCGCACCGGCCGACATTACATGATGCCAGAAGATGGGCAGCGCTAACGGCGCTAGGCCAGGGGATAACACGACAGCGCAGACTCCTGTACAGCAAATAACAACGCTCGGGAGGCTGCACCCAGCACCAAGGTGGGATTCTTGACACCTGTGCTGCGTCTCATTACAAAGGGAACTCTCGCCTCCATTACACAGTTTGACTGTATAAAGGGCTAAATGTTATACGTGTTCCATTCAGCGTGTGCAAGGAGAAAAATTACAAGAGCAACCTTTGACTTGCGCAGCACTGCTGCTGCATAAGCTGTGGCTCTTCTACTTTGTAACCCCTGAGGGGGGGTTAAAGGTGACTTTTGAAATCGGTTCAATTAGGCTTCGGCCTACACTCTGCTCCACCTGCAGAGCCCGGGCTCCAACAACGCTAGTTGCTGTCCGGAAGTGCTGGCTGCACAGAGCCAAACACCTCGCCAATGTGTCAGTGGGGTCCAGCACCGCCAGCTGTTCCCCTGCTGTGTAGCCGGCAACGTGTCCTGCAAAAGCCACGCAGACACAACACACCCAAAGCTGCCGCCAGTGCAGGCTTCGGCCTACACTCCCCTCCCCCTGCTCCTCCTCCTCCTGCTCCTCCTCCTGCTGTCCCTGGGCTCTAACACACCGCCAGTTGGGGCCCAGATGTGCTAGCTGCACAGAGAAAAACACCAGCCAATGTGTCAGTGGGGTCCAGCACCGCCAGCTGTTCCCCTGCTGTGCAGCCGGCAACGTGTCCTGCAAAAGCCACGCAGACACAAGAACTGAAATTGAAGGGAACCTGTCCCCCCTCCCCCAGGCGTTTTTACGTTATCCAGCCACCTTGTACAGCGGTAATGCTGCATGTGTGCAAGGTGGCTCAGAAACGTATTCTCCTCGCACATGTGGAACTGAAAACACGTCTGAAATGTGTCCTCTGTGTGACCATTTAACCGTCCCGGTGGTGTGACTTTCCTTTGTAATGACACGCTGCAACCCCCTTGGTAGCGCTGCCCGTCTTCTGGCATCATTGTTTGGCTGGCTGCGCCTCTGCGGCCGCCCTGACCCACACAACGCCCCTCGGTGTCTTATTTATTGGGACTGCGAGGGTGTGATTCATGGGCAGGATCAGTGCATCAGTTCGCCTGTCCCTCCTCTCCTTCCACCTTGTTCGGACTGTGCGGCTTCATGGCCGTGGCATGCGATAAGGGATCAGATGACGCCGCACAGTCTGAAGCGGGTGTAAGGACCCGAGTGTGAGAGGCGAACATATGTGCTGCGCCAGGCCCTGAATCCCAGCCCCGCAGTGTTTTAACAATGTTAAGACACTGCGGGGCTGGGATTCCTGGGCATCGCGAACCGCACCGGCCGACATTACATGATGCCAGAAGATGGGCAGCGCTAACGGCGCTAGGCCAGGGGATAACACGACAGCGCAGACTCCTGTACAGCAAATAACAACGCTCGGGAGGCTGCACCCAGCACCAAGGTGGGATTCTTGACACCTGTGCTGCGTCTCATTACAAAGGGAACTCTCGCCTCCATTACACAGTTTGACTGTATAAAGGGCTAAATGTTATACGTGTTCCATTCAGCGTGTGCAAGGAGAAAAATTACAAGAGCAACCTTTGACTTGCGCAGCACTGCTGCTGCATAAGCTGTGGCTCTTCTACTTTGTAACCCCTGAGGGGGGGTTAAAGGTGACTTTTGAAATCGGTTCAATTAGGCTTCGGCCTACACTCTGCTCCACCTGCAGAGCCCGGGCTCCAACAACGCTAGTTGCTGTCCGGAAGTGCTGGCTGCACAGAGCCAAACACCTCGCCAATGTGTCAGTGGGGTCCAGCACCGCCAGCTGTTCCCCTGCTGTGTAGCCGGCAACGTGTCCTGCAAAAGCCACGCAGACACAACACACCCAAAGCTGCCGCCAGTGCAGGCTTCGGCCTACACTCCCCTCCCCCTGCTCCTCCTCCTCCTGCTCCTCCTCCTGCTGTCCCTGGGCTCTAACACACCGCCAGTTGGGGCCCAGATGTGCTAGCTGCACAGAGAAAAACACCAGCCAATGTGTCAGTGGGGTCCAGCACCGCCAGCTGTTCCCCTGCTGTGCAGCCGGCAACGTGTCCTGCAAAAGCCACGCAGACACAAGAACTGAAATTGAAGGGAACCTGTCCCCCCTCCCCCAGGCGTTTTTACGTTATCCAGCCACCTTGTACAGCGGTAATGCTGCATGTGTGCAAGGTGGCTCAGAAACGTATTCTCCTCGCACATGTGGAACTGAAAACACGTCTGAAATGTGTCCTCTGTGTGACCATTTAACCGTCCCGGTGGTGTGACTTTCCTTTGTAATGACACGCTGCAACCCCCTTGGTAGCGCTGCCCGTCTTCTGGCATCATTGTTTGGCTGGCTGCGCCTCTGCGGCCGCCCTGACCCACACAACGCCCCTCGGTGTCTTATTTATTGGGACTGCGAGGGTGTGATTCATGGGCAGGATCAGTGCATCAGTTCGCCTGTCCCTCCTCTCCTTCCGCCTTGTTCGGACTGTGCAGCTTCATGGCCGTGGCATGCGATAAGGGATCAGATGACGCCGCACAGTCTGAAGCGGGTGTAAGGACCCGAGTGTGAGAGGCGAACATATGTGCTGCGCCAGGCCCTGAATCCCAGCCCCGCAGTGTTTTAACAATGTTAAGACACTGCGGGGCTGGGATTCCTGGGCATCGCGAACCGCACCGGCCGACATTACATGATGCCAGAAGATGGGCAGCGCTAACGGCGCTAGGCCAGGGGATAACACGACAGCGCAGACTCCTGTACAGCAAATAACAACGCTCGGGAGGCTGCACCCAGCACCAAGGTGGGATTCTTGACACCTGTGCTGCGTCTCATTACAAAGGGAACTCTCGCCTCCATTACACAGTTTGACTGTATAAAGGGCTAAATGTTATACGTGTTCCATTCAGCGTGTGCAAGGAGAAAAATTACAAGAGCAACCTTTGACTTGCGCAGCACTGCTGCTGCATAAGCTGTGGCTCTTCTACTTTGTAATCCCTGAGGGGGGGTTAAAGGTGACTTTTGAAATCGGTTCAATTAGGCTTCGGCCTACACTCTGCTCCACCTGCAGAGCCCGGGCTCCAACAACGCTAGTTGCTGTCCGGAAGTGCTGGCTGCACAGAGCCAAACACCTCGCCAATGTGTCAGTGGGGTCCAGCACCGCCAGCTGTTCCCCTGCTGTGTAGCCGGCAACGTGTCCTGCAAAAGCCACGCAGACACAACACACCCAAAGCTGCCGCCTGTGCAGGCTTCGGCCTACACTCCCCTCCCCCTGCTCCTCCTCCTGCTGTCCCTGGGCTCTAACACACCGCCAATTGGGGCCCTAGGAAGACAAGCTTGAATAGGTCCCCATCCGGGTTCCAGTACCGTCAGCTGGTTCTCGGCAGTGTCTTTTGCTCTTGTACCTTCTGCTCCCCATCCTGGTTCCAGTACCGTCAGCTGGTTCCGGGCAGAGCCTTTGGCTTAGGTGCCTCCCTCTGGGTATCCGAGTTCCACCAACGTCAGGTGGTCCTTGGTAGTGCTTTCAGGCACGGGTACCTCCTGCTTAGTAACCGGGTTCCAGTAACGTCAGCTGGTCCTCGGTAGTTCCATTGGCTCTTGGACCTTCGGCTACCCATCCGGGTTCCAGTACCGTCAGCTGGTTCTCGGCAGTGTCTTTTGCTCTTGTACCTTCTGCTCCCCATCCTGGTTCCAGTACCGTCAGCTGGTTCCGGGCAGAGCCTTTGGCTTAGGTGCCTCCCTCTGGGTATCCGAGTTCCACCAACGTCAGGTGGTCCTTGGTAGTGCTTTCAGGCACGGGTACCTCCTGCTTAGTAACCGGGTTCCAGTAACGTCAGCTGGTCCTCGGTAGTTCCATTGGCTCTTGGACCTTCGGGTAGCCATCCGAGTTCCAGTTCCATCAGCTGTTTCTCGGCATTTTCTCAGCCTTCTTGTACCTTCTGCTACATTTCCAAGTTCAAGACCCGAAAGACGATGACCCGGAAGACCACCCCTAAGATGATGACGACACCAGAGACGACAACCACCGAGATGACGACGACCCTGGAGACGATGACCCTGAAGACGACCCCGATGACGACGACCCCGATGACGACGACCCCGATGACGACGACCCTGGAGATGACGACCCTGGAGATGACGACGACAACCTGGAAGACCGAGAAGCAGAAGAACAAGAGGCTGCAGAACAAAGAGCAGAAGAACATTAAGCATAAGACTAAATATCAGAGCAAAAGATATTATCTAAATTATAAGCAGAAGAAGACTAAGCAGTGTATGGGGGTGAGTCCGTTCCTCCTCGTGGTGCCCCTGGATAAAGCCTGATGCTGCAGGCCAAACTGAACGCGGACAAATGTAACTGTTTTGTGACAGGCAGAACGGAAGGTGTAATCTTCAAACTTTTATAGATAACAACTACGGGAATGCCTGTCACAAATAAGAATATGATGAAGAAGTTGAATATAAAAAAGATAATAGTTAAATAAAAAGAATATGAACAATGTAAAAAAAAAAATATATATATACGTAGAAAAGAAGAAGATGAATAAGGTGAAGAAGTTGATGTCACAGAAGCTGATGATGAGGATAATGAAGAAGAAAGTGTGGGAGAAGTAAAAAATAGGGTGAAGGGCGTGGAAGTAGTGAAACATCAATATCTGACAAAATAAATAAAAAATTAACATAGTCAATTTCTTTCTAACGCCGAACGTCATAAAAAAATTAAAAATACTGCTATTCTATTTGATTGGGATAAACCCCTGTGCCTTTAATGTCTCCGCCACCTCCCCCAATACATCCTACATTATTCTTAGTTGTTTTCCTTCATGTAGAATTAACCTACAAGGAAAGAAAGGGTTTATTTTAATTCCGATATTTTCGTCCCATTGACTTGCATTGGGATCGGGTATCGGTATCGGATTGGATTCCGATACTGTGACGGTATCGGCCGATACTTTCCGATACCGATACTTTCCGATATCGGAAAGTATCGCTCAACACTAATCAGGAACAAACAGTCTACCAGGTGGGCAACGATCAGGTCTATCCGCCTGAAACTCCTGCAAGGCCCGCCGCAGGTCTGGAGAAACGGCAGACAATATCACTCCATCCTTAAGGATACCTGTAGGTTCAGAATTACCAGGGGAGTCAGGCTCAAAACTCCTAGAAAGGGCATCCGCCTTAACATTCTTAGAACCCGGCAGGTAGGACACCACAAAATTAAACCGAGAGAAAAACAACGACCAGCGCGCCTGTCTAGGATTCAGGCGTCTGGCGGACTCAAGATAAATTAGATTTTTGTGGTCAGTCAATACCACCACCTGATGTCTAGCCCCCTCAAGCCAATGACGCCACTCCTCAAAAGCCCACTTCATGGCCAAAAGCTCCCGATTCCCAACATCATAATTCCGCTCGGCGGGCGAAAATTTACGCGAGAAAAAAGCACAAGGTCTCATCACGGAGCAATCGGAACTTCTCTGCGACAAAACCGCCCCAGCTCCGATTTCAGAAGCGTCGACCTCAACCTGAAAAGGAAGAGCAACATCAGGCTGACGCAACACAGGGGCGGAAGAAAAGCGGCGCTTAAGCTCCCGAAAGGCCTCCACAGCAGCAGGGGACCAATCAGCAACATCAGCACCCTTCTTAGTCAAATCAGTCAATGGTTTAACAACATCAGAAAAACCAGCAATAAATCGACGATAAAAGTTAGCAAAGCCCAAAAATTTCTGAAGACTCTTAAGAGAAGAGGGTTGCGTCCAATCACAAATAGCCTGAACCTTGACAGGATCCATCTCGATGGAAGAGGGGGAAAAAATATATCCCAAAAAGGAAATCTTTTGAACCCCAAAAACGCACTTAGAACCCTTCACACACAAGGAATTAGACCGCAAAACCTGAAAAACCCTCCTGACCTGCTGGACATGAGAGTCCCAGTCATCCGAAAAAATCAAAATATCATCCAGATACACAATCATAAATTTATCCAAATAATCACGGAAAATGTCATGCATAAAGGACTGAAAGACTGAAGGGGCATTTGAAAGACCAAAAGGCATCACCAAATACTCAAAGTGGCCCTCGGGCGTATTAAATGCGGTTTTCCACTCATCCCCCTGCTTAATTCGCACCAAATTATACGCCCCACGAAGATCTATCTTAGAGAACCACTTGGCCCCCTTTATGCGAGCAAACAAATCAGTCAGCAGTGGCAACGGATATTGATATTTAACCGTGATTTTATTCAAAAGCCGATAATCAATGCACGGCCTCAAAGAGCCATCTTTCTTAGCCACAAAGAAAAAAACGGCTCCTAAGGGAGATGACGAAGGACGAATATGTCCCTTTTCCAAGGACTCCTTTATATATTCTTGCATAGCAGCATGTTCAGGCACAGACAGATTAAATAAACGACCCTTAGGGTATTTACTACCCGGAATCAAATCTATGGCACAATCGCACTACCGGTGCGGAGGTAATGAACCAAGCTTAGGTTCTTCAAAAACGTCACGATATTCAGTCAAGAATTCAGGAATCTCAGAGGGAATAGATGATGAAATGGAAACCACAGGTACGTCCCCATGCGTCCCCTTACATCCCCAGCTTAACACAGACATAGCTTTCCAGTCAAGGACTGGGTTATGAGATTGCAGCCATGGCAATCCAAGCACCAACACATCATGTAGGTTATACAGCACAAGAAAGCGAATAATCTCCTGGTGATCCGGATTAATCCGCATAGTTACTTGTGTCCAGTATTGTGGTTTATTGCTAGCCAATGGGGTGGAGTCAATCCCCTTCAGGGGTATAGGAGTTTCAAGAGGCTCCAAATCATACCCACAGCGTTTGGCAAAGGACAATCCATAAGACTCAAAGCGGCGCCAGAGTCGACATAGGCATCCGCGGTAATAGATGATAAAGAACAAATCAGGGTCACAGATAGAATAAACTTAGACTGTAAAGTGCCAATTGAAACAGACTTATCAAGCTTCTTAGTACGCTTAGAGCATGCTGATATAACATGAGTTGAATCACCGCAATAGAAGCACAACCCATTTTTTCGTCTTAAATTCTGCCGTTCACTTCTGGACAGAATTCTATCACATTGCATATTCTCTGGCGTCTTCTCAGTAGACACCGCCAAATGGTGCACAGGTTTGCGCTCCCGCAGACGCCTATCGATCTGGATAGCCATTGTCATGGACTCATTCAGACCCGCAGGCACAGGGAACCCCACCATAACATCCTTAATGGCATCAGAGAGACCCTCTCTGAAATTCGCCGCCAGGGCGCACTCATTCCACTGAGTAAGCACAGCCCATTTACGGAATTTCTGGCAGTATATTTCAGCTTCGTCTTGCCCCTGAGATAGGGACATCAAGGCCTTTTCCGCCTGAAGTTCTAACTGAGGTTCCTCATAAAGCAACCCCAAGGCCAGAAAAAACGCATCCACATTGAGCAACGCAGGATCCCCTGGAGCCAATGCAAAAGCCCAATCCTGAGGTTCGCCCCGGAGCAAAGAAATCACAATCCTGACCTGCTGAGCAGGATCTCCAGCAGAGCGAGATTTCAGGGACAAAAACAACTTGCAATTATTTTTGAAATTTTGAAAGCAAGATCTATTCCCCGAGAAAAATTCAGGCAAAGGAATTCTAGGTTCAGATATAGGAACATGAACAACAAAATCTTGTAAGTTTTGAACTTTCGTGGTGAGATTATTCAAACCTGCAGCTAAACTCTGAATATCCATTTTAAACAGGTGAACACAGAGCCATTCCAGGATTAGAAGGAGAGAGAGAGAGAAAGGCTGCAATATAGGCAGACTTGCAAGAGATTCAATTACAAGCACACTCAGAACTGAGAAAAAAAAAATCTTCAGCAGACTTCTCTTTTCTCTCCTTTCTCTGTCAATTAATTTAACCCTTTTAGGCCGGTCAAACTGTTATGGTTCTCAATGGCAAGAGAACATAGCCCAGCAAACATACGAACTAGCTCTTGGAAGGATGGAAACTAAACTGACCATGAACTAAACCTGCCGCACAACTAACAGTAGCCGGGTAGCGTAACCTGCGTTTTATCCCTAGACGCCCAGCGCCGGCCGGAGGACTAACTAATCCTGGCAGAGGAAAATATAGTCCTGGCTCACCTCTAGAGAAATTTCCCCGAAAGGCAGACAGAGGCCCCCACAAATATTGGCGGTGATTTTAGATGAAATGACAAACGTAGTATGAAAATAGGTTTAGCAAAATTGAGGTCCGCTTACTAGATAGCCGGAAGACAGAAAGGGCACTTTCATGGTCAGCTGAAAACCCTATCAAAATACCATCCTGAAATTACTTTAAGACTCTAGTATTAACTCATAACATCAGAGTGGCAATTTCAGATCACAAGAGCTTTCCAGACACAGAAACGAAACTACAGCTGTGAACTGGAACAAAATGCAAAAACAAACAAGGACTAAGTCCAACTTAGCTGGGAGTTGTCTAGCAGCAGGAACATGCACAGAAAGGCTTCTGATTACAATGTTGACCGGCATGGAAGTGACAGAGGAGCAAGGCTAAATAGCGACTCCCACATCCTGATGGAAACAGGTGAACAGAGAGGATGATGCACACCAGTTCAATTCCACCAGTGGCCACCGGGGGAGCCCAAAATCCAATTTCACAACAACTGTGTGGTCAGTAATAAAAACTAGAAAAAGTCCACCGCAGAGAAATGCAAAAATCTCCACATCTGACTAAAGGTGTGGAGGGCAAAATCTGCAGCCCAGAGCTTCCAGCTTAGCTGAATAGATCCATACTGATAAGCTGGACAAATGAGCAAAACATAGAATGTGCAGAACAAAGAAGTCCACAACAAGTGGACTGCAAAAGGACAAGCAAGGACTTATCTTTGCTGAACTGGACCGAGTGTCAGGGAAATCCAAAAGAGCAGTGGCTCCAAGCAGGAACAATTGACAACTGGCATTGATTGAGAGATAAGGCCAGACTAAAATAGCCGAGCCAGAAAGACGATCAGTGGAAGCAGCTGCTGATGCTAAATCCAAGAAGCAGCTATACCACTCAAAACCACAGGAGGGAGCCCAAGAGCAGAATTCACAAAAGTGCTACTTACAACCACCGGAGGGAGCCCAAGAGCGGAATTCACAACAGTACCCCCCCCTTGAGGAGGGGTCACCGAACCCTCACCAGAGCCCCCATGCCGATCAGGACGAGCCAAGTGAAAAGCACGAACCAAATCGGCAGCGTGGACATCGGAGGCAACCACCCAAGAATTACCCTCCTGGCCATAACCATTCCACTTAACAAGATACTGAAGCCTCCGCCTCGAAAGACGAGAATCCAAAATTTTCTCAACCACATATTCCAACTCCCCCTCAACCAACACCGGGGCAGGAGGATCAACAGAGGGAACAACGGGTACCACATATCTCCGCAACAAAGATCTATGGAAAACATTGTGGATGGCAAAAGAGGCTGGAAGGGCCAAACGAAAAGACACTGGATTGATAATCTCCAAAATCTTATAAGGACCAATAAACCGAGGCTTGAACTTAGGGGAAGAAACCTTCATAGGAACATGACGAGAAGATAACCAGACTAAATCCCCCACACGAAGCCGAGGACCAACACACCGATGGCGGTTAGCAAAACGCTGAGCCTTTTCCTGAGACAACGTCAAATTGTCTACCACATGAGTCCAAATCTGCTGTAACCTGTCCATCACAGAATCTACACCAGGACAATCAGAAGGCTCAACCTGCCCTGAAGAAAAACGAGGATGGAAACCAAAATTACAAAAAAAAGGCGAAACCAAAGTAGCCGAACTGGCCCGATTATTAAGGGCAAACTCGGCCAACGGCAAGAAAGCCACCCAATCATCCTGATCAGCAGACACAAAGCATCTCAAATAGGTTTCCAAGGTTTGATTAGTTCGCTCAGTTTGGCCATTTGTCTGAGGATGGAACGCCGAAGAAAAAGACAAATTAATGCCCATCCTAGCACAAAAGGCCCGCCAAAACCTGGAAACAAACTGGGAACCTCTGTCAGACACAATATTTTCCGGAATGCCATGCAAACGAACCACATGCTGAAAAAACAATGGAACCAAATCAGAGGAGGAAGGCAATTTAGGCAAAGGTACCAAATGGACCATTTTAGAGAACCGGTCACAAACCACCCAGATAACAGACATCCTCTGGGACACAGGAAGATCCGAAATAAAATCCATGGAAATATGCGTCCAGGGCCTCTCAGGGACAGGCAAAGGCAAAAGCAACCCACTAGCGTGGGAACAGCAAGGCTTAGCCCGGGCACAAGTCCCACAGGACTGCACAAAAGAACGCACATCCCGCGACAAGGAAGGCCACCAAAAGGACCTAGCCACCAAATCTCTGGTACCAAAAATCCCAGGATGACCGGCCAACACCGAACAATGGACCTCAGAAATTACCTTACTTGTCCATCTATCAGGAACAAACAGCTTCCCCACAGGACAGCGGTCAGGTTTATCAGCTTGAAATTCCTGAAGCACCCGCCGTAAATCAGGGGAGATGGCAGAAAGAACCACCCCTTCCCTAAGAATGCCAACCGGCTCAAGAACTCCAGGAGAATCAGGCAAAAAACTCCTAGAGAGGGCATCCGCTTTAACATTCTTAGATCCCGGAAGATATGAAACCACAAATTCGAAACGGGAGAAAAACAGGGACCATCGAGCCTGTCTAGGGTTCAGCCGCTTGGCCAACTCGAGGTAAATCAAATTCTTATGATCGGTCAAGACCACAACGCGGTGCTTGGCTCCCTCAAGCCAATGTTGCCACTCCTCAAATGCCCAGTTCATAGCCAACAACTCCTGATTGCCGACATCATAATTGCATTCCGCAGGCGAAAACTTTCGGGAAAAGAAGGCACATGGTTTCATCAAGGAACCATCAGAATTCCTCTGTGACAAAACAGCCCCTGCCCCAATCTCAGAAGCGTCAACCTCAACCTGAAAAGGAAGAGACACATCCGGCTGACGCAAGACAGGGGCAGAAATAAATCGGCGTTTAAGCTCCTGAAAGGCCTCAACAGCCTCAGAGGACCAATTTATCACATCAGCGCCTTTCTTCGTCAAATCGGTCAGGGGCTTAACCACACTAGAGAAATTGGCAATGAAACGGCGATAAAAGTTAGCAAAGCCCAAAAATGTCTGCAGGCTCTTCACAGATGTGGGTTGAATCCAGTCATGAATGGCTTGGACCTTAACAGGATCCATTTCTATAGACGAAGGAGAAAAAATAAACCCCAAAAAAGAGACCTTCTGAACTCCAAATAGGCACTTAGACCCCTTCACAAATAGAGCATTATCACGAAGGATCTGGAATACCATCCTGACCTGCTTCACATGAGACTCCCAATGATTGGAAAAAATCAAAATATCATCCAAATACACAATCAAGAATTTATCAAGATAATTGCGAAAAATGTCATGCATGAAGGACTGAAATACAGAAGGAGCATTAGAAAGCCCGAAAGGCATCACCAGGTATTCAAAATGGCCTTCGGACGTATTAAATGCCGTTTTCCATTCGTCACCCTGTTTAATACGAACAAAATTATATGCCCCTCGAAGGTCAATCTTGGTAAACCAACTAGCCCCCTTAATCCGAGCAAACAAATCAGAGAGCAAAGGTAAAGGGTATTGGAATTTGACTGTGATCTTATTAAGAAGGCGATAATCAATACAGGGTCTCAAGGAGCCATCCTTCTTGGCATCAAAAAAGAATCCCGCTCCCAATGGTGACGAAGATGGCCGAATATGCCCCTTCTCCAAGGACTCCTTAACATAGCTCCGCATAGCGGTATGTTCTGGCACAGACAAGTTGAAAAGTCGGCCCTTAGGGAACTTAGAGCCTGGAATCAAGTCAATAGCACAATCACAGTCCCTATGTGGAGGAAGGGAACTGGACTTGGGCTCATCGAATACATCCTGGAAATCTGACAAAAATTCAGGAACATCAGAAGAGGGGGAAGAGGAAATTGACATTAAAGGAACGTCACTATGTACCCCTTGACAACACCAACTAGTCACAGACATCGATTTCCGATCCAACACTGGATTGTGCACTTGTAACCATGGAAAACCCAGTACAACAACATCATGTAAATTATGCAACACCAGAAAACGACAATCTTCCTGATGTGCTGGAGCCATGCACATAGTCAGCTGAGTCCAATACTGAGGTTTATTCTTGGCCAACGGTGTAGCATCAATACCCCTCAAAGGAATAGGGCTCTGCAAAGGCTGCAAAGAAAAAACACAGCGCTTGGCGAATTCTAAGTCCATTAAGTTCAGGGCAGCGCCTGAATCCAAAAATGCCATGACAGAGAAAGATGACAATGAGCAAATCAGTGTCACAGACAGGAGAAATTTAGGCTGTACAGTACTGATGGTAACAGATCTAGCTACCCTCTTAATACGCTTAGGGCAATCAGAAATAGCATGAGCAGAATCACCACAGTAAAAACACAGCCCATTCTGACGTCTGTATCCCCTCTGTTCAGCTCTAGTCAAAATCCTATCACATTGCATAGGCTCAGGACTCTGTTCAGAGGACGCTGCCATATGGTGCACCACTTTGCGCTCGCGCAGGCGCCGATCAATCTGAATGGCCAGAGACATAGATTCGCTCAAACCAACAGGCGTGGGAAACCCCACCATAACATCTTTAAGGGCTTCAGAAAGACCCTTTCTGAAAATTGCTGCCAGAGCGTCCTCTGTTGTGGATTCAGCCCACATCTGTGAAGAGCCTTCAGAAATTTTTGGGCTTTGCTAATTTTTATCGCCGTTTCATTGCCAACTTCTCCCCTGACCGATTTGACGAAGAAAGGCGCTGATGTGACTAATTGGTCCTCTGCGGCGGTTGAGGCCTTTCAGGAGCTTAAATGCCAATTTACTTCTGCCCCGGTGTTGCGTCAGCCAGATGTTTCTCTTCCGTTTCAGGTTGAGGTTGACGCTTCTGAGATTGGGGCAGGGGCCGTTTTGTCACAGAGGAATTCTGATGGTTCCTTGATGAAACCATGTGCCTTCTTTTCCCGAAAGTTTTCGCCTGCGGAACGCAATTATGATGTCGGCAATCAGGAGTTGTTGGCTATGAACTGGGCATTTGAGGAGTGGCAACATTGGCTTGAGGGAGCCAGGCACCGCGTTGTGGTCTTGACCGATCATAAGAATCTGATTTACCTCGAGTCGGCCAAGCGGCTGAACCCTAGACAGGCTCGATGGTCCCTGTTTTTCTCCCGTTTCGATTTTGTGGTCTCATATCTTCCGGGATCTAAGAATGTTAAAGTGGATGCCCTCTCTAGCAGTTTTTTGCCTGATTCTCATGGAGTTCTTGAGCCGGTTGGCATTCTTAGGGAAGGGGTGGTTCTTTCTGCCATCTCCCCTGATTTACGGCGGGTGCTTCAGGAATTTCAGGCTGATAAACCTGACCGCTGTCCTATGGGGAAGCTGTTTGTTCCTGATAGTTGGACAAGTAAGGTAATTTCTGAGGTCCATTGTTCGGTGTTGGCCGGTCATCCTGGGATTTTTGGTACCAGAGATTTGGTTGCTAGGTCCTTTTGGTGGCCTTCCTTGTCGCGGGATGTGCGTTCTTTTGTGCAGTCCTGTGGGACTTGTGCCCGGGCTAAGCCTTGCTGTTCCTGCGCTAGTGGGTTGCTTTTGCCTTTGCCTGTCCCTGAGAGGCCCTGGATGCATATTTCCATGTATTTTATTTCGGATCTTCCTGTGTCCCAGAGGATGTCTGTTATCTGGGTGGTTTGTGACCGGTTCTCTAAAATGGTCCATTTGGTACCTTTGCCTAAATTGCCTTCCTCCTCTGATTTGGTTCCATTGTTTTTTCAGCATGTGGTTCGTTTGCATGGCATTCCGGAAAATATTGTGTCTGACAGAGGTTCCCAGTTTGTTTCCAGGTTTTGGCGGGCCTTTTGTGCTAAGATGGGCATTAATTTGTCTTTTTCTTCGGCGTTCCATCCTCAGACAAATGGACAAACTGAGCGAACTAATCAAAACTTGGAAACCTATTTGAGATGCTTTGTGTCTGCTGATCAGGATGATTGGGTGGCTTTCTTGCCGTTGGCTGAGTTTGCCCTTAATAATCGGGCCAGTTCGGCTACCTTGGTTTCGCCTTTTTTTTGTAATTTTGGTTTCCATCCTCGTTTTTCTTCAGGGCAGGTTGAGCCTTCTGATTGTCCTGGTGTAGATTCTGTGATGGACAGGTTACAGCAGATTTGGACTCATGTGGTAGACAATTTGACGTTGTCTCAGGAAAAGGCTCAGCGTTTTGCTAACCGCCATCGGTGTGTTGGTCCTCGGCTTCGGGTGGGGGATTTAGTCTGGTTATCTTCTCGTCATGTTCCTATGAAGGTTTCTTCCCCTAAGTTTAAGCCTCGGTTTATTGGTCCTTATAAGATTTCTGAGATTATCAATCCAGTGTCTTTTGGTTTGGCCCTTCCAGCCTCTTTTGCCATCCACAATGTTTTCCATAGATCTTTGTTGCGGAGATATGTGGTGCCTATTGTTCCTTCTGTTGATCCTCCTGCCCCGGTGTTGGTTGAGGGGGAGTTGGAATATGTGGTTGAGAAAATATTGGATTCTCGTTTTTCGAGGCGGAGGCTTCAGTATCTTGTCAAGTGGAAGGGTTATGGCCAGGAGGATAATTCTTGGGTGGTTGCCTCCGATGTTCATGCCGCCGATTTGGTTCGTGCTTTTCACTTGGCTCGTCCTGATCGGCCTGGGGGCTCTGGTGAGGGTTCGGTGACCCCTCCTCAAGGGGGGGGTACTGTTGTGAATTCTGCTCTTGGGCTCCCTCCGGTGGTTGTAAGTAGCACTTTTGTGAGTTCTGCTCTTGGGCTCCCTCTGGTGGTTTTGAGTGGTATGGCTGCTTCTTGGATTTAGCATCAGCAGCTGCTTCCACTGATCGTCTTTCTGGCTCGGCTATTTTAGTCTGGCCTTATCCCTCAATCAATGCCAGTTGTCAATTGTTCCTGCTTGGAGTCAAGGCTCTTTTGGATTTCCCTGACACTCTGACCTGTTCAGCAAAGATAAGTCCTTGCTTGTCCTTTTGCAGTCCTCTTGTTGTGGACTTTATTGTTCAGCACATTCTATGTTTTGCTCATTTGTCCAGCTTATCAGTATGGATCTATTCAGCTAAGCTGGAAGCTCTGGGCAGCAGATTTTGCCCTCCACACCTTTAGTCAGGTGTGGAGATTTTTGCATTTCTCTGCGGTGGACTTTTTCTAGTTTTTATTACTGACCGCACAGTGTTCTTTCCTGTACTGTCTATCTAGCTAGAAGTGGCCTCCTTTGCTAAATCCTGTTTCATTCTAGGTGTCATTTCCTTCTCCACTCACAGTCATTATTTGTGGGGGGCTATCTGTCCTTTGGGGATTTTCTCTGAGGCAAGATAGCTTTCCTGTTTCTACCTTTAGGGGTAGCTAGTTCTCCGGCTGTGACGAGGTGTCCAGGGAGTGACAGGAACATCCCACGGCTACTGCTAGTGTTGTGTTAAGATCAGGAACTGCGGTCAGTATAGTTACCACCTGCTCAGAGCTAGTCGCATGTCGCTCCTAAATTACCAGTCCATAACACACATTACAGAATAGGGGCGCAGGTTCGGAGCAGCACATGACAGAATGGGGGTGCAGGATGAGAGCAACACATTACAGGAGTGGGAGCGCAGGATGGGAGCAGCACATGACAGGATGGGGCGCAGGAGGAGAGCAGCACATGACAGGATTTGAGCAGCTCATACCAGAATGAGGGCGCAGGATGGGAGTAGCACATGACAGCATGGGGATGCAGGATGGGAGCACCACATGACAGGATTGGGGCGCAGGATGGGAGCACCACATGACAGTATGGGGGCACAGCATGGGAGCACATGACAGCATGAGGGCTCAGGAAGAGAGTAGCGCATGAAAAGATGGAGGCGCACAAAACAGGATGACGGCACAGGATGGGGGCTGCACATGACAGGATGAGGGCGCAAGATGGTAGCAGCACATGAAAAGATTAGGGCGCAGGATGGATGCAGCACATACCAGGATGGAGACCATAATATATATATATATATATATATATATATATATATATATATATATATACACACACTGCTCAAAATAATAAAGGGAACACTGATGAAAATTATTGGCAATTGTCAATATGCAAATTGCCTCTTCAGAGAAAAAGAGGACTTGAACTCTATAGCGCCACCTATTGGAAGTAGCGATCCTACAAGTCACATTAAATATCCCAGAGGAGCATTACACGGCAAATAAGCCTCCTTACCTTGACAAGCCAGAGCTGGTATGTCACTCTCCACAAGGAGAAACCTTACCCCTTAGATGGCAATTATCAAAACACACTCAATAAAGGAGTGGTTCTGCAGGTGGGGACCACAGACCACATCTCAATACCAATGCTTTCTGGCTGATCTTTAGATCACTTTTGAATGTTGGTTGTGCATTCACACTCATGGTAGCATGAGACGGACTCTACAACCCACACAAGTGTGTCAGCGTAGTGTCCAGAGGCTGGAGGCGCTTCCCGGAGACAGGCCAGTACACCAGGAGACGTGGAGGGGGTCGTAGGAGGGCAACAACCCAGCAGCAGGACCGCTACCTTAGTCTTTGTGCAAGGAGGAACAGAAGGAGTACTGACAGAGCCCTGCAAAATGACCTCCAGCAGGCCACAAATGTGCATGTGTTTGCAAAAACGGTTAGAAACCGACTCCATGAGGATGGTCTGGTTGCCCGACATCCACAGATGGGGGTTGTGCTCACAGTCCAACACCATGCAGGATGCTTGGCATTTGCCACAGAACAACAGGATTGGCAAATTCGCCACTGGTGCCCTGTGCTCTTCACAGATGAAAGTAGGTTCACACTGAGGACATGACAGACGTGACAGAGTTTGGAGACATCGTGGAGAGCAATCTGCTGCCTGCAACATCCTTCAGCATGACCGGTTTGGCAGTGAGTCAGTAATGGTGTGGGGTGGCATTTCTTTGGAGGGCCACACAGCCCTCCATGTGCTTGCCAGAGGTAGCCTGACTGCCATTAGGTACCGAGATGAGATCTTCAGACCCCTTGTGAGACCATTTGTTGGTGCATTTGGCCCTGGGTTCCTCCTAATGCAGGACAATGCCAGACCTCATGTGGCTGGAGGGCGTCAGCAGTTCCAGCAAGATGAAGGCATTGAAGCTATGGACTGGCCCGCCCGTTCCCCAGACCTGAATCCGATTGAACTCATCTGGGCAGGGGTGAACCTAGCCACACTGCTGCCTGAGGCGAACTTCAAAACGGCGCCCCCCCAAACACATATACAGTACAGCCCCCCTATAGGGCTCCCATCTCATATACAGTCCCCCCATACATTACATGAGTGATAACTATTGTACATTCTACAATAGGTCATAAATCAGACAGTATAGTCCTCCATACAGTATTCTGGGCACCACAGTGCTCCATACAGAATAATGAGCCCCATATATTGCTCCATACAGTATAATGAGCCCCATATATTGCTCCATACAGTATTGTGGGCACCGCACAGCGCCCCATACAGAATAACATGCCCCATATATTGCTCCATACAGTATGAGCCCCACATGATGCTCCATACAATATAATGGCCATACAGTGCTCCATACTGTATAATGGCCACACGTAATGCTCCATACTGTATAATTGCCACACAGTGCTCCATACTGTATAATGGCCTCACATGATGCTCCATGCTGTATAATGGTCCCACATGATGCTCCATACTGTATAATGGCCACACAGTTACTCCTACACACACGGCTGCGCTCCGTACACCTTGCACTCACGGCTCCACTTCGTACTCACGCGGCTCCGCTCCATACACCTCGCACACACCCAGCTCTGCTCCATATACCTCATACACACCCAGCTCTGCTCCGTACACTTCATACACATTTAAACAGGAACACGACAAAAGACAGCATAATACAGATATCCCCAGAAAAAACCTAATACAATAAAGAAAAATATGGCTATGCTGATAAACGTGAGGACTAAATGAACTAACTAGTCGCTAATTATATTAACAAAGAGGAGTGGGTCAGAGACCCAAAAACGACCCAAAATTCACAAATACCAATATATAAAAATAATCTTTATTAGAAAACATTTTTTAAAATGAAAACAGGTAGGGGCATGGCGCCGCATGGCGCACAAAACACACCGCACAGTCATGTATAGTTACCAAGGGCGCACGGAACCGTGCCCCCTGAGGAAGGTGTGTTACCGAAACGCGCGTCGGGGTGGGCGCACGGACCCTGGAAGTCTCGCATCCTATTTAGAAGTAATGAGCACTCCTTATATATTATGGTATTTACATTGAGATAGTGCATCCATTTTGTAGAATGTTATACTATACATTACATGTTAACTTACCCATTACGGGGAATATATGGTTCTCTGCTGAATTGTAGTTTGTTTATGGATGTTTGGTTTCTCGGTTCCGTGCGCCCTTGGTAACTATACATGACTGTGCGGTGTGTTTTGTGCGCCATGCCCCTACCTGTTTTCATTTTAATAAATGTTTTCTAATAAAGACTATTTTTATATATTGGTATTTGTGAATTTTGGGTCGTTTTTGGGTCTCTGACCCACTCCTCTTTACTTCATACACATGCAGCTCTGCTCCGTACACTGAATACACACCCGGCTCCGCTCCGTACACCTCATACACATGCAGCTCTGCACCGTACACTGAATACACACCTGGCTCCGCTCCGTACACCTCATACACATGCAGCTCTGCTCCGTACACTGAATACACACCTGGCTCCACTCCATACACCTCATACACACCCGGCTCCGCTCCGTACACCTCATACACACACGGCTCCGCTCCGTACACCCAATACACACACGGTTCTGCTCCGTACACCTCATACACACACGGCTCTGCTCCGTACACTTCATACACACAAGGCTCTGCTCTGTACACTTCATACACACACGGCTCTGCTCCGTACATTTCATACACACCCGGCTCCGCTTCGTACACCTCATACACACCCGGCTCCACTCCGTACACCTCATACACACCCGGCTCCGCTCCGTACAACTCATACACATGCAGCTCAGCTCCGTACACCTCATACACATGCAGCTCAGCTCCGTACACCTCATACACATGCAGCTCACCTCCATACACCTCATACACACACTGCTCCGCTCTGTACACCTCATTCAGATGCAGCTCAGCTCCGTACAATGAATACACACCCGGCTCCACTCCGTACACCTCATACACATGCAGCTCACCTCCATACACCTCATACACACACGGCTCCGCTCCGTACACCTCATACACATGCAGCTCTGCTCCATACACTGAATACACACCTGGCTCCGCTCCATACACCTCATACACACACGGCTCTGCTCCATACACCTCATACACACCCGGCTCCACTCCGTACACCTCATACACATGCAGCTCAGCTCCGTACACTTCATACACACCCGGCTCTGCTCCGTACACCTCATACACACCTGGCTCCGCTCCACACATCATACACACCCAGCTCCGCTCCTTAAACCTCATACACATGCAGCTATGCTCCGTACACCTCATACACACCCGGCTCTGCTCCGTACACCTCATACACACACGGCTCTGCTCCATACACCTCATACACACTCGGCTCTGCTCCGTACACCTCATACACACACGGCACCGCTACATACACCTCGCACACACACTTACCATGGCAACCAGCACAGCAGAGTCCTGCAATCCATGGAGGTCCCGATCATGTGACTTCTGACTCCTCCCCTCCTGTGACCTCATCACAGGTCCTGTTTGCACAGAGCAACCAAGGTGCAGGGATGACCGGCTGGTGGGGTTGTGAGCACTGGCAGGCAGGGGCGCGCTAGTGACTGCAAGTGTCAGGGATTATGGAGAGTCGGCACCAGGTGTTCTGACCGCCGCTCTGCCGCCCCGTTTTTCAGTGACGACTGCCGCCTGAAGCAAAGGGCTCAACTTGCCCCATGATAGTGGCGCCCCTGCATCTGGGACATCATATCTCGCACCATCCACCAACGTCACCTTGCACCACAGACTGTCCAGGAGTTGGCGGATGCTTTAGTCCAGGTCTGGGAGGAGATCCCTCAGGAGACCATCCGCCGCCTGATCAGAAGCATGCCCAGGCGTTGTAGGGAGATTATACAGGCACATGTAGGCCACACACACTACTGAGAATAATTTCCTTGCCTTGAGGCATTTCCACTGAAGTTGGATAAGCCTGCAACTTCACTTTCCACTTTGATTTTGAGCATCATTCCAACTTCAGACCTCCATGGGATATTAGTTGTGATTTACGTTGATCATTTTTAGGTTTTATTCTTGTTCTCAACACATTTCACTATGTTATGAATAAAGATTTACAACTGGAATTTTTCATTCAGTGATATCTAGGATGTGGGATTTTAGTGTTCCATATATATATATGTATACACACACACACACACACACACACACACACACACACACACACACACATATATATACACATACATATATATACACATATATATATCTACTATATAATTGTCTAAGGGTCACTTCCTTCTGTCTGTCTGTCACGGATATTCATTGGTAGCGGCCTCTGTCTGTCATGTAATCCAAGTCGCTGATTGGTTGTGGCAAAACAGCCACGACCAATCAGCGACGGGCACAGTCCGGCGGAAAAATGGCCGCTCCTTCCTCCCTGCAGTCAGTGCCCGCTCCATACTCCCCTCTAGTCTGCGCTCACACAGGGTTAATGGCAGCATTGGCCGCGGTGTAACGCACTCGGTTAACGCTGCTATTAACCCTGTGTGACCAACTTTTTACTATTCATGCTGCCTATGCAGCATGAATAGTAAAACGATCCAATGTTAAAAATAATAATAAAAAAAAAAAAGTTATATACTCACCGTCCGTCGGCCCCCGGATCGACAACAGGCCTTTCCCACTCGCGACGCTCCGGTAACCGGTCCATGCTGCGATCTCACGAGATGATGACGTAGGGGTCTCGTGAGACCACTACGTCATCATCTTGCGAGACCGCAATGCACTCTTGAGACCGGAGCGCACGAGCAGCGTCAGTAACCGCTTCGCTTGGATCTGGGGGCTCCGAAAGGTGAGTATATAACTATTTTTGATTGTATTTCTTTTTTTTAACAGGGATATGATGCCCACATTGCTATATACTGCGTGGGCTGTGCAATATACTACATGGGCTGGGCAACATACTACATGGCTGGGCAATATACTACATGGGCTCTGCTATATACTACGTGGCTGGGCAATGTACAACGTGGGCCGCGCAATGCACAACGTGGGCTTCGCAATGTACTGCGTGGGTTGCGCAATGTACGGCGTGGGCTGCGCAATGTACTGCGTGGGCTGCGCAATGTACTAAGTGGGCTATGCTATACACTACGCATACATATTCTAGAATACCCGATGCGTTAGAATCGGGCCACCATCTAATATATATATATATATATATATATATATATATATATATATATATATATATATATATATATATATATATATATATATATATCAGATATGCCAGATCACCAGTGAGGCCAAATCAGGAGGTTACGCCCTTCATTGACAAGCGATTGGAGAAAAAAGGCAATTGCACACATGCTTTGAGCAAAGTCACTTTTATCTGATGTAATAAAGCAAGAGGCAGTATTTTATTCCATTTACAACAACTGTAACTCAATGTAATTCATGTAGCCCTCTCCCGTTACCCCGGGTCATACTGACCTTTATTTCCCACATACCCAGAACATGCTGTTTGCTGACTATTGAAAACATATAAGATAAGAAGAGGAGACTACACTACCAGATTACAGCCAGCATCATAAGAATACATTCTAGCAATTCTGGCAATTAAAGGCAAAACATTAACCCTTCTATATCAATTTTCCCCTTTTGTAAATGGTATAACCTCTGCCACAGGGTCAGTTGATGTCCACAAAGGAGCTACTGTCTCATGGGTCTAGTACCCATAAGGGGGCTTTCTACCTGCTTCGCCCATCCACCCTCAGTTCCGCACTCATTTCCCTAGTCAGCAGTGGTTATTCGGGGTCTATTATACACTATGGATGACACAGCCTTAGATTCCTTCCTTAAACATCCACTCTTCAATAACTTATGTAATGCATATATTAGCGCTTTTACAGCTACATAAAGCAATAAACAAAAAATCAAAATATGCATTAGGAACAGGTTTTTTTTTCTTGAACACATGTAAAACCCACTGTCTCCTGACTCATCACTTCCTATGCAGTCATGTTCATGCGTCATGTCAAAGTAGTCTTCTTCACCTGCCAACACCACCACCAATTCCCCCTTTTCTGAATCCACAGGCTGACATGACGCAGCAAAAAGGAGAGATGTACTTTGGACGGTTACAGCTGAAATGGGCAGACATGGGGTACAGTCTAATAAACCCACTCGATTTTAAAATACTGGTAAATGCATTTATTGACGGTATGAACAAAGGCTTACGAGATGCAGTACAGACAGCCAGACCTGAATGGAGAAATGTAGATCCAAAAGACCTCCTGAAGGTGGCTAAAGGAGTTGAACAAACAAAGACAATAAGATTGTCACGGGAGACCTAGGTAGGAAAGAGCTAATAACCCGGGCCCCTGCGATTTCCCTCAGACTAGGGGAAACCCTGACTGATCTTCTCCCAGAGTTTACACTGATGGTGTGCATGTCTCGGCCTCCACCCTCGCCCTATCTCCTGTTTCAACCCTAAGCTGAAACCACCACCCAGTGAAGAGACCACACTCCAATACCCACAGTTAGCACAGACAAGGATAACGGAAAAATAAGCACCACGCCACAGTCACTCAGGAATACACTATAAGTGCAAAGGGCAAAACAAATACAAATATGGGAAGGAGAAAATAAGACAAAGGGAAATACACCACCAGCAACAATACTCCAACTACTAGCTCACCACTCCAGACCGAGATAACCACGCACAAGACAGAAGCTATAATCGGCGACGCCCAATGTTCAGGAGAACTATTTAAAGGCAGTGGGCATGGCCCAGCTTCCAATCCGAGCACCAGGTAAATTAACCCCGGACCAGCTAGATAAAATCTAGCTGACGCCAATGAGCGCATAGTGGACAAAAGCGGAATTACCGCTGTCTGTCGAACGACCTGGTCTGAACAGTGTCTGACATGACAAAGATGGCCTGTCATGTATGCTGGAGCACAAAGAAAACAGTAGAGACGTAGTAAGGGACCTAAGGACTTAGAAACAGTGAAGTGCTGGAATTGTGGAGAAAATGGACACTAAGCCAACCACTGCAAAAACCCTACAGAATAGACTAAGCAGACCAATCTTCCACCTCCTTCACCTTCAGACTAGGAAACTTTCCCTCCCGGCATGGTTATGGTGGTCATCAAGGCAAGACCAGGTCTGGAGGGGACAAGAACAGGGCACACATTTGTCACTGGGTTGCCAGTTTCCTAGTCTGCCCATTTCAGCTGTATCCGTCCAAAGTACATCTCTCCTTTTTGCTGCGTCACATCAGTCAGGAGTAGAGACTGCTCTGATTGTTTTACGATAGCCCATTGTTTTAGTAATTCTCAATACGGCGCCCCAGACCGTGCAGATTTATCCATGCCCCATGCTTGATCCTTTGCCACATCTGTATGTGTCTTAATTATGTGTCCTAGTACGTCACCTGCCTTTGCACTCAAACTCTCTAGGTCTGCCCAGGTGCACTTATACGGCCGTTGTATTGTCTTTGTCAGTAAAATGGGAAAGGTTGGTTCTCAGGGTCAGGCAACTGTTTTAGCGTAGGTAGCTAGCTAGTTAGAGGGCCTCCAGCGATAATACTCCTGTATCTGTCTTACCTTACTCACCCTTCTTGTTCCTGATGTGGTTTGTTTTTTGGTAATGAGCCTGGTGGTGGAGGTGACTGGATGATCGGTGGGGTGACATGCTGCTCTACAAATTCCTTCCCAAAAGGATTACTGTCAGCTTACTCCCAAAAAGTCAATGTCCCCACTACCCACTAATCACACTCCTGTGTCAGCTTCTTATGTCACTACATGTGATCTTGTCTGGACAGGATTCAGTGCAATTCACTTAGGTCGGGTTGCAGCACAAGTCATACAAGTATTTCTCCAGTCTGGGTTTGTCTGACCACAGTGTTTACAAGTCCATCTGTCTTGTCTGGGTCTCTGGTTATACAAAGGTATGACAGTAGCAGTAATGTGTTGGTCATAGTCAGACTTTTGAGCATCAAAACATTCATGATACACCTTACTTCCGGACTACTGCACTTTCTCAGACACCATTTATTCACTTGCTATTTTTCCTCCCTTGTCTGTGCTTTTTTTGTACATCCAAACATCAACACTCTAGCATGTTAGCCTTTTTCAATATTGGTCCCACATTTTTCACTGCTTCTTTTCCTTCGCTGTCTTTTACAATCTGCATAGCGGTTCCGGATTCCATTGGGGACCCTGACTGCACACGGAAAAAGCTGCCATTGCTTCAACTTATTCTTCAGACAGCTCACCTTTATTCTGCAAATGCCCTTTAAGTGTGCCTGGACCTTGTCTACAGGCCACACATGGCAAGTCAGAGCAAGCTTGTCAAGGTGTAGCGGGAAGGTTCTCTGCCTCTCACCCAGTAGACCTACAGGATGTAACGGGAAGGCTGTCTGCCTCTCACCCATTAGATCAGCTGACTAGAAAAGGAAGGCCTAGATGTGTTAGGCCTCTAACCCACTAGCCCAGCTCCATGGAATGTGGGAAGGCTTTCTGCCTCTCCCCCACAACAAAAACCAGCTGACTAAACAAGAAGGCCTGGATGTGTTAGGCCTCTAACCTACTACATCAGCAGTGCAGTTGGCTACCTCCTCTGTTGATCCTCAATTTGCTATATAATCAATCACTCAACTTGAAGCAGGTGAATCTTTTACCAATCTTTCAATCGCACTGATAATCAAACAATCTTTCACAAAATTCCCTCTAAAATAGGCAGTTCTTTTTCCCGTTTAACACAGTACTGTTGCTTTAAACAAAACACAGATCTTCCAGCGCATGTGGTGCACACCAAGGACAGAAATATCTTGAGCGCAGCTATATGCCCCCTCCCATCAGGCACTCAGCGGAGATAAGAACTTGCAGAATCCTTCCACACAGAAATGAAAAACTCAAAAACAATCGTGCTGCTGCTTATTCCGCCCCTCCCATCAGAATTTTAGAAATTTAGTGTCCTTCACACAGAAACAGAATGCAGCAGTTCTCAGACTTAATTTCTACAAAACCTTCATCCTCTCGGAATCAAAAACAGTTTGGCTATACTGGCAGATCACTGCACAATTTGAATAACCTGATTCTGACTGCGTCCGGTCAAAACACATATAGAAACCTGTCCAATGTCAAACCATATATAACACAAGTGTCACTGAGTCTCAGATGTAAATTAAAAATATCCACAACTCATCCATCCTGGACCCTCAGCAACAATTGGATAAGTAATGATACTTATGTGATCATTCATTCATACGTGCTCATTCAGGGATTTTTCCTTTTTTTTCCTTTTCTCTTTCACTTTTCAGTTGATTTTTACAAGAGAATCAAAATCCCTTATCTCAATCACTCCGCCTTATTCAGCTCAAAGTGAGTTGAATAATGTCTTCTGTCACATACAGAGGACCACACCTAACGGAACCTCTCATCAATACGGGATTTATTTATATCCCTTACAATCAATTACTCACCTCTCATCTGTCACCACATTCAGAGGTTCTCATAGACATATACAAGATTCATACAGCCTGCCTATTTTGCACTTTGGAATTAACACAACTTATGTAAAATTGCAGCAGTGTCCACTGACACTCTGAGAGCACTTAAGGCCAACAACATAAACATAAAACTCACTGGTGATGTAGGTTCTTTGAACCGTGTTCGCAGCCTTTACCCAGATATATGGAGAGCTCCAAAAGAGATTGCAAATGCAAAACAGAGTGTAAGAATAAAATGTCTCACCTTGCTGCAGCTGGGTTTTGCATGTCCAATCTCACAGGAAAGCTCCCACATATGGATTCCGAATAGGCTGGTTACCACGGCCCCACATTGGGCGCCAAAACTGTTGTAGCTGTTTGCTTTCTGACCAAATGTCAGATATGCCAGATCACCAGTGAGGCCAAATCAGGAGGTTACGCCCTTCATTGACAAGCGCTTACAGAGAAAAAGGCAATTGCACACATACTGTGAGCAAAGTCACTTTTATCTGATGTAATAAAGTAAGAGGCAGTATTTTATACCATTTACAACAAATGTAACTCAATGTAATTCATGTAGCCCTCCCCCCTGTTACCCCGTGTCATACTGACCTTTATTTCCCATGTACCCAGAACATGCTGTTTGCTGACTATTGAAAACATAAGATAAGAAGTATACAATCCTTGAAGAGGAGACTACACTACCAGACTACAGCGTCATAAGAATACATTCTAGCAATTCTAGGCAAAAGACTATTAAAGGCAAAACATTAACCCTTCTATATCAATATATATATATATATATATATATATATATACATACATACATATACACACACCCCGAGTATTTACATTATACTGGAGCAACTGCTGTATATACATAAAAAAAGTTTTCATCTTGAGACTAACCCAGGTCCATGAGATGGGGAGAGGATGAAGTGATGAGGTGGGTCCTGCCCAGGGTCAGCATTGGCGAGTGTTCTCTGAGGCTGGTTCAGGCAGGCCAGCATCAGACACAGATAGATGAGCCTTCTGTGTGCCACAGCGCCAGTGGCCTTTTTGAATCGTTAACTCGGCCCGGACTCTGTGCACGCACGGTCTTCTGCTTGCCCGTGCTGACAAGGGCGGCAGCCACATGCACGCACGAATGAGGGCCGAAGCAACCATGCCTGTGCACTGCCGCAGCCCTGTTCAGCACGTGCAACTGGAGTGCGCACGTATACAGGGCCTTCACTCAGATGTTTTAAAGGGCCGGTGGCCCACTTTGCGGTGGAGACCTGCCGGCCCATCGGACATCTGCCCGCCTTGGCAGATACCCAATCCAGGCCTGCAGCAGAACATAACATACTGGATTTGTTTTTTTGGCCTATTTCCATACACCCCTTTGCACTCAAACATGGGAGTATGCTTTAGGATTTCGTCTTTTTTGCGTCATCGTCCACCACGTCAACAGGGTGATCATGCTACCCTCATTATAATTTTTTGAAGGGTGTTATAAGTAGGGATGAGCAAATTTGTTCAAAAAACGATCGTCAAATAGAAATTCGGCACAAATATGGCACATTCAGATTCGTGATCGGAAACACTAGCAAAATTTTATAAAATTGGAAAAAAAAATCGGAAATATTCAGTAAAAAGTGCGGGAAAATATGTGCATTGCCACTAAAGTATTTCCAGGACTTTGGCTATAATGATGGTGGTGTATGTTTGATGAGGGTAGGGGGTTGGCAGAGTTCAGAGGAGCGGCGTGTTTGTAAACTGTAATTTTTTTTCTTCTAACTTTATGTATGCACATTGCAGCTAGCCAGGACGCAGGAAACAATGTCCTGACACAATGGCTTGTGTCATTGGCTGGTGAAATCACATCTTGTTTTAGCGCCATTTTGACACTAACAGTGCAGAGAGGCTTCTCCTGATGCTGGCATGGTTTGCATCTAGATTTTAAGTAGTTAGCTAGTCGGTTGTTTATTAGTCAGATAGTTTAGATAGCTAGTGCTCTGTGCAGCGGTGAAATCGACCTCACAGATTTTTTTTTTGTGTGTGTGCCATTACTGAGGTTCACAGACAAAAACAGCAGGGCATATTTCATACAAGTGTGTTGTGCACTGCTTCTATTGTGCTCCATGAACGAGTAGACCGCTCTAAATCTTATGTTTTCACTTGCTAAATGTGAAACAGCATGCCATATCCTACCTTGTAATTTAGTGGTGTGGTTACATTGTTCTGTGATTTGAGATGTTGTGCATGGAAAAAAAGAATTTTGGGCAGTTCCTACCAAGATTCACCATGGCATATCTCAACTTGTTATTTAGTAGCAGTGAAATATTTTTTTCTGTTGCTAACCATGATACAGCCCGCCATATCCCCGTTGTAATTTTTTTGGGCTGAAATTAAGCTGTCTGAAGACCTCACAACATAAAAAAAATAATTCTGTTGCTAAATATGATATAGCTCACCATATCCCTCATTGTAATTTTGTGGCAGTGAAATTGTTGTTTGAGCAAAGCTGTTGCACATAAATAAATAAAAAAAATTTGTTTTACAAACCTGATACAGCAGGATAAACCTATATAAAGTTTTGTATATAAGTTTTTAGTATTCCTGCATTGTAGCAATATAATTGGCTCATCTTATCTCTAAATAGGTGTTGACATTAGCATGCATACTTCTAATTGGTCATGTTAACATTGTTAACACGTAGCTTGTGGCCTAGGGGTCGTAGTAGCCTCTAAGTTTCGTTTCTATCACTTTCCTATGTTTTTTTCAAAGTCTATTATACAAAGACATTCCAGAGACCCCTTATCTGATCATGGACTCCGTTTTGGAAGGAAAGAAATACATGTAGAAAGAAACTAAAATGAAGTCAGGATAGATAAAATATAAATCCTGCTCTCACACCCTCAACCTCTGCGTTAGTGAGACAGGCGTTCCAACAGTGCAGAGTGAATCCGCACCACTGCTGCACTGCGCAGTCAGGGTTCACCGCAATCAGGCAGTGTTAAAATTAATGCATAGGAGATCGCAGTGGAATTGTGGACAGCTCTCCAGGCTGAGTTTCAGGAATGGCTGTCTCTGCTGAACCTGCATTAAGGGAAGGCAGTGTAAGGCAGACGGTGCAAACCTGATGGCAGCCCTACAGCGAGGCAAGCTCACACACATGCCTTGGATGGCTCACGTCCTCAACCTGGTGGTACAGCGTTTTCATGGTGTTCATGTGATGGGTTGGCTGTAGTGGAAAAGATGTTGATCCCTATTATACTATTTCTACTTTTGTGAAATTGATTCCACTTTGGTGGTGTCTGCCAATAATTTTTGGAAATGTGCGGGAGTCCGGGTTGGGTCTCTTTCATGCATGTTGCCTGTAGCAGTAGGCCTCCGAGGCAGTCAGGTCTCCTCTTCCTTGAAGTCAACTACCCGTGTTACTACTCTCCTTAGATTTTTCTGACAACAGTAGTCTACAAAACCGATATTTGTGTCACCTGAGTGTGCCTGAACATGAAAGCAGGTTGAGCTATTGCATGTGCTATCAGGGATCCCAGCACAGCAGGCCTGCACCGATCCCTCACCCACCAAGTTTTACTTTCATGTTCAATTCAAAGCTGTAAATGTTGGCCCAGACCCCGATACCTCATGAATTGCTGCCGTGCCATCTAAAATTTGTACTGTGTGTGAACTGAGGCCACTTTCTAGGGGTCTGTCCCTCATTTGAGGTGTTTTGGCAGCTTTTGGGCCCATCTGAAGATGTGTATGTGTTTGTTTTTGCCTCCCATTGACTTGAATGGCTTTTTGGCTATGTTCGGCGAATATTCGACGAATAAATCGGTGACTATTGCAAATTCGACGATAGTAATCCAAACTGAACACTGAAATAGCCAAAAAGCATTAGTGCGCATGCTCTGGAAGTACTATGTCCCTGAAGTCTTTCTCTGTGTTCCGGGATGTAGTTTACCGCTGCATGCATACTAGTGCTTTTCGGCTTTGCCCGCAGTTGGGCAAAGCATACTGCGCACGCGCAGAAGGCAATTTGAAGGCACACGCGCAGGACCTGTACGCAAACAATGCTATTCACAAAACGGAATGCGTACAGCATGCCGATTTGGGGTGGGGGGAGGGGCCAGAACCAACGCCCATCAGACCGGACCGAGGATATTTCCATACAGTGTGGGAGAAATATAAAAGGTTCTGATGGGGGATTCATGGGGAGTCAGGGGGTTTCACAAGTAGTTGGGGAATGTATAGCTCACACTATTAGATGATATTTTTAGTTGATAGGCAAAAAAAAAACGGTGATAGGTTCCCTTTAATAATGGGAGAAAAATGTTTTCTGAGGCCCTCCACTAAATCTCTTCAAAGTGGTATTGGAGTGCCTCCTTCCAATTCTTGGCATCCCTTGCTCTTAGTGCATACACTTTACCAGTTTAGGAGACACAATGCTTAGTAATAGTAAAAAATGGTTTTCTGAGGCTCCATGTTCTAGCTGAGGAAAAAACATTTTTTGGAAACCAAAAGAGCTGGTGAGTTCTATTAGTATATGATCCAGTGCCTTGTGGGCTGTCAGATAGTCGCCACATAGGGAGTTCTCAGGCTGCATACAGGATTACACAGACAGGACAGGAGAGTTTGTTCAGTAAGTAGAGAAAATCCTATTCCCCTCCGTATCAGGCTGAGTTTATGCAAAATCCTCCACTATATTCCTCAGCAGGGTTGATGAAATAACAGTCCTTGATGCTGCTATGTTAAACTAATTGTTTTGTTTTCTGGAATCTATTATGTTAGAATAATACTGGTCTTACAGTACAGACCAAAAGTTTGGACACCTCATTTAAAGATTTTTCTGTATTTTCCTATGAAAATTGTACATTCACACTGAAGGCATCAAAACTATGAATTAACACACGTGGAATTATATACTTAACAAACAAGTGTGAAACAACTGAAAATATGTCTTATATTCTAGGTTCTTCAAAGTAGCCACCTTTTGCTTTGATGACTGCTTTGCACACTCTTGGCATTCTCTTGATGAGCTTCAAGAGGTAGTCACCGGGAATGGTCTTCCAACAATCTTGAAGGAGTTCCCAGAGATGCTTAGCACTTGGCCCTTTTACCTTCACCCTGCAGTCCAACTCACCCCAAACCATCTCGATTGGGTTCAGGTCTGGTGACTGTGGAGGCCAGGTCAACTGGTTTAGCTCCCCATCACTCTCCTTCTTGGTCAAATAGCCCTTACACAGCCTGGAGGTGTGTTTGGGGTCATTGTCCTGTTGAAAAATAAATGATGGTCCAACTAAACGCAAACCGGATGGAATAGCATGCCCCTGCAAGATGCTGTGGTAGCCATGCAGGTTCAGTATGCCTTCAATTTTGAATAAATCCCCAACAGTGTCACCAGCAAAGCACCCCCACACCTCCTCCTCCATGCTTCACGGTGGGAACCAGGCATGTAGAGTCCATCCGTTCACCTTTTCTGCGTCGCACAAAGACACGGTGGTTGGAAACAAAGAGCTCAAATATGGACTCATCTGTTATGGACCTGGTGGTTAGGAGCACCCGGAATGACCTGATGAGTAAACTAGAAATCGGAACAAGCTCTGGGAAAGTGGGAACTCTGCTGACCGCAAACACTACTCCTATCGCACACACTAGAAATAGCCGTGGAGCGTACCTAACTCTCCCTAGACGCCTCTTCACAGCCTAAGAGCTAACTACCCCTAAAGATAGAAATAGAAGCCTAAACTTGCCTCAGAGAAATTCCCCAAAGGTAAAGGCAGCCCCCCACATATATTGACTGTGAGTTAAGAGGAAAGTCACAAACACAGGAATGAAACAAGTTTTAGCAAAGGAGGCAAGACTTCACTAATTTAGTCAGAGGATAGAAAAGGGAACTATGCGGTCAGCACAAAAGACTACAAAAAACCACGCAGAGTAAGCAAAAAGACTCCCCACACCGACTCACGGTGTGGAGGTGCCACTCTGCACCCCAGAGCTTCCAGCTAGCAAGGAAATATCATGATAGCAAGCTGGACTAGAAATAGCAATACTAAGAAATATATTCAGGAAGCAGTAACAAAAAATGAACTAGCAAAGACTTAGCTTCTGCTGGAGTAGACAGGTCCTCAGAGAAGTCCAAGAGATCTGAACCAATACTGAAACACCGACAGCTGGCATGAAGTAACGATCTGAGTGGATAGGAAAGCCAGCATAGCAATAAACGAGAGCAGCTGACAAAGCCAACCTAGTGACCAGCAGTTCCGCTCAAAGCCACCAGAGGGAGTCCAAGAGCAGAACTAACCAAAGTACCATTCATGACCACAGGAGGGAGTCCGAGAACGGAATTCACAACACTCATCAGACCAAAGCACAGATTTCTGCTGGTCTAATGTCCATTCCTTGTGTTCTTTAGCCCAAACAAGTCTCTTCTGCTTGTTGCCTGTCCTTAGCAGTGGTTTACTAGCAGCTATTTTACCATGAAGGCCTGCTGCACAAAGTCTCCTCTTAACAGTTGATGTAGAGATGTGTCTGCTGCTAGAACACTGTGTGGCATTGACCTGGTCTCTAATCTGAGCTGCTGTTAACCTGCAATTTCTGAGGCTGGTAACTCAGATAAACTTATCCTCAGAAGCAGAGGTGACTCTTGGTCTTCCTTTCCTGGGGCGGTCCTCATGTGAGCCAGTTTCTTTGTAGCGCTTGATGGTTTTTGCCACTGCACTTGGAGACGCAGACTGACGGACCTTCAGTTCTTAAAGTAATGATGACCACCTGTTTTTCTTTACTTAGAATTTGTATTATGGCAAGAAAAAAAACAGCTAACAGTCTAGCTGCTTTTTTCTTGCCATAATACAAATTCTAACAGTCTATTCAGTAGGACTATCAGCTGTGTATCCACCAGACTTCTGCACAACACAACTGATGGTCCCAACCCCATTTATAAGGCAAGAAATCCCACTTATTAAACCCGACAGGGCACACCTGTGAATTGAAAACCATTCCTGGAGATTACCTATTGAAGCTCATCAAGAGAATGCCAAGAGTGTGCAAAGCAGTCATCAAAGCAAAAGGTGGCTACTTTGAAGAACCTAGAATATAGACATAATAAAAAAGTGTGAAACAACTGACATTAAGTATATAATTCCACATGTGTTAATTCATAGTTTTGATGCCTTCAGTGTGAATGTACAATTTTCATAGTCAAAAATACAGAAAAATCTTTAAATGAGAAGGTGTGTCCAAACTTTTGGTCTGTACTGTATGTGCACTTCATCTATGGTAAGATATGGCAATAGGGATAGCGTATTATAGCCATCTAGCCAGGGATTATTGCCTAATACATTCTAAGCCTTGCTGCTGCTTTTTTCCATGCACTCACTGACTGATTCATGTTTTTTTTTTATGATGATGAGCTGTACTCAGAAATTCATCAAAGCAGGATGCAAACCCAGCTATCTGACCACAGGCACTACCCTGCAACCCAAAATCCTTTGGGAATCTTCACATTTGATGATGCGTTGCACACAATCAATAACAAAAAAACTGACCGGCACATCAAGAACTAGTCTGAACAGGTGCATACCAAAAAAAAGCAACTTGTATATCAAAATACAAAAATGGTTGCACTCAATTGTGTTAATCATGTCAGTGTGTGACAGTTTGTGATGAACTGGAAGCCAAAGGAGGCTGCTAAAGCAATACAGATTGCGGATACATATGAGGCCAACCATACAACTAAGGTGCAGAAGTCAGTCATCGCCAGCTTGAAAGGGGGTAAGTTGACAACAAATGCCTCTGCATTTCTCCACCCATCTTCCAACACCTGGCTGGCATCCCATTCTCACCCATGCTTTACCTACAACTGACCTGGACATATTAGTAATGACTGCCTGGAGAGGCAGAAAAAGAAACCCACGTCCAAGTCCCAGAGCCCTAGTGCAACCGTCACTGTGGGGCTCAAGGACATTGGTGCTGAAAGAACCCAAAGCTGCCCTGAATGGGTGTCCCCTGACAAACTTATGCTGGGAAGACCCTGACCTGGACCCACATCATCTGGCGGGGTACCAAACTAGTTAAGGACCAAGACCAGGTCCACAGGGGTCCTGTGAGGTTGGGGCTTCTCAAATGTCTCTAGCCAGGAGTTCCAGGTGGCTCTGCATTCAGATGCCAGTCTAGCACCATTTGAGGGACCTCACAGAGAAGCCCGTCAAGGAGGGTATTCTGGGACCAGGGGAGGTTCTATCGGAAAATAGTTTTCTGTAACCCCTTACAGGGAAAGACAGCTAGTCGTGCCCTATATGTTTAGGGAGGAGTTGCTGCCAATAACCCATGAGATTGCGCTAGTTAGACACAGGGAAAGGAGAGGGGGGCTGGAGGAGTCATCTAAACTAAGGCCCAGTTGTCACACCACTTCTATGAGGACAGATGTTTCTAAATACTGCTGCTCCTGTATCACATGTCAAAGAGTGGGGAAGTCTGGGCCTAAAGAGCCCCTGATCCCTTTGCCAGTGATAGAGGTGCCCTTCCAGAGGACTGCTATAGACATCGTTGGGCCACTGGCCATCCCTGGCACCTCTGGAGAAAGTCTACAACAGTAAGGATGAAACAGTGCTACCCAGACGCACTGGCTCTGTACTCAAGAAGGGCCAATAAGGTGATAGATGCACTTTTGGCCATATTTTTTCAAGTTGGCTTTGCTAGGGAGATGCTTACAGATTAGGCGACTCAGTTCATGTCTCGTTTAATTCAAGCCTTCTGTAAGAAAATGCAGAACCTGGTATCAAGTTTGTATCACCCATAGACATGCTGGCTGGGAGCAGTACCTACCACACCTGATGAAGGATTACAGTGAGGTACTACAGGTCTCAACAGTGTTTTTCTCCTTTGAGCTCCTGTACTCCAGAAGTGTCTGGGGGGCCTTTTTGTCAGCGAATATAACGCTGATGTCCTGTTGTGTCAGGGGGATAGGCTTGGCCAAATCTGTAAAATCGGTCTTTCATGCCATCTCTAAAGTGGAGAGGTGTCAGATGTAAAAATGTATAAAGCCATCTCAGAGTCGTCACAAGTGAAAATTGAAGCAAGGCTCAAACTCTACGACCTCCACATAACCCTTTTTCTCTGCTAAGAACCCCTCTGCTGCAAACAGGTAATTAAAGTTGGTTATTTGAAGGATTGTAGACCAGCACGGCTGAGAGAGATTTGGGAGACTACAGCTTCATGGCTGGGGGAGATAACCCATTACCCTTGGCCTCACAGTGACCAGAAATTCAAGTAGACTACTTTGTGCACCTTTTCAAATTGATAATATTGGGTTTTTATGAACAGCATAAATATCACAGAAGTGAGCGATATATTTTCGCACATGTCGGATTCCATCTGTTTGATGCGGGTTTTGGCACATGACAGCGGATCTATACAGCTGACATATGCCCGCTACAGGCAAGGGAGGAATCGCGATCCACCCATGGCAGTTAACTAGTTAAATGCCACTGTGAATCTCTGACAACGGCTTTTAACTCACGCTTACAGGAAGAGAGTCACTGGCTCCATCATATGATCGCAGGACACTGATAGGTATGCATGACAACCAGAGCTTTACAGCAGACCTTTGTGGTTGTCATTGCCAGATTGCTATGAGTGCTGCACCGTGGCGGCTATAAATGATGCCAACTTTATTTGGTCAGGACTGTTTTGTAGATCTACTTTGTAATACTGGATTAACCCCTTAGTGACAGAGACAATTTTGACTTTAATGATGAAGCCAAATATTTTAATTCTGACCAGTGTCACTTTATGAGGTTATAACTCTGGAATGTTTCAATGGATCCCACTGATTCTGAGACTTTTTTTCACAACAGAGGGAAAATTTCTTCGATATGACTTGTGTGTATTTGTGAAACTCAGAAGTTTGGCAAAAAAATTGAAAATGTTGCCATTTTCAAGCTTTTAATCCTTATGTCATATCGCACAAAATAGTTAATAAACAACATTTTCCACATATCTACTTTACATCTGCACAATTTTTGAAAAGTATTTTCTGTTAGGAAGCTAAAAGGGTTAAAAGTCGACCAGCAATTTCTCATTTTTACAACAAAATTTTAAAAAAAATGTTTTCCAAACCAAATTCAAGAAGTTTATTAACCCTTTCGGTGCTTTGTAGGAGCTAAAGCAACGTGGAAAAAAAAATAAATAAAACTTTTTTTTTTTCACAAAAATTTTACTTTAGCTCCAAATTTGTTATTTTCACAAGGGTAACAGGAGAAAACAGACCCTAAAATTTGTGCAATTTACCCTTAGTATGTCAATACACCATATGTGGGGGAAATCCACTGTTGGCTTGGCTCGGAAGGGAAGGAGCACCATTTGACTTTTTGAACGCAAAAACAGCTGGAACGTTTGGAGAGCCCCTGATGTGCCTAAACAGTGGAAACCCCACACAAATTACCCCATTTTGGAAACTAGACCCCTGAGGGAACTTATTTAGAGGTGTCATAAGCACCTTAAACCCCCCATGTGCTTCACAGAAGTTTCTAACAGAGCTGTAAAAAAAAAAAAAAAAAAAAAAAAATCACATTCTACCAACAAATATGTACTTTTAGCCTCAAATTTTTTTATTTTCACAGGGGTAACAGGAGAAAATGGACCTAAAAATTTGATGTGAAATTTTGCCTGAGTACGCAGATATCCCATGTTGGGCAAAAAACACTGTTTTGGAGTACGACAGGGCTCCGAAGGAAGGAGTGACGTTTTGGAACGCAGACTTTGATGGAATAGCCTGCGGGTGACATGCCGCGTTTGAAGAGTCCCTGATGTGCATTAACAGTGAAAACCCCGCACAAGTGCCCCCATTTTGGAAACTACACCACACAAGGATTTTATCCAAGTGTACAGTGAGTATTTTGAACCCACATGCACTACACAGAATTTGATAACATTAGTCATTGAAATTTTTTTTCTTTTTACGAAAATGGATAATAGAAGAAAACAGAACCCATAATTTGTCCCAACCGTGACTATACCCCATATGTGGTGAAAAACTTCTGCTTGGGCACATGGCAGGGCTAGGAAAGGAAAGAGATATTTTGCCTGGGACAGATTGTGAATGCTATATCACATTTGAGAGCCCCTGACATGTGAAAACAGCAGAATTTTAAGACATGGAAATCTGAGATGTTAGAGGTAAAAATGCAATTTTTGCATTTGCTGCAAATTTGTCAGGTATACCAGTTTGCGGGTGACATTTGCGGAGCACCGAAGGTGCCAGAACATCAGAAAACCCTCAAATGTGACCCCATTGTAGAAACTGCACCTCTCAATGAGTTAAGCTACTGCTGCAATGATCATTTTGTAACATCAACGCCATGCTTTATTCTGGAGAATTGCAAATCTGCCAGTCTAGTACCCATTGTGCCCCCTTACAATGTAGCACCACATTGTGCCCAGCTTGTGCTTCTGGCGATATGCACCTGTAAATTAAGTGCCATCTATCCATTACAATAATGACAAACATGTGGCCTTACTATGGTTTAGGCACTGTGGGGAATTTGGATTTGGGAGCGCAGAATTCACTGAATTTTATTTGAGGTGGCGGGAGCCATGTCGCTTTTCCAGAGTCTTTGCTCTACCAGTAACGTGGGTACACCCAACAGTTCCAGTCACATGACGGACCTAAGAGGGGGCTGGTTTTGTGAGGGATAAATTAGGGGTTTTATTGGAAACAGTTTGGGGTGCATAATATTATTCGATCGCTTCCAAAATAAGGCTGGGATCACATTCTTGTGTTCTACACTGAGCACTTACGTGGGGTTTTTCGTGTAAATCCCACAAAAAATGCGATTCAGATGAAACCTCCGAGGAAACCACCTACCATGAGGCAGATGGAGACACTTCATACTCAGTTTGGCATCTGCTCCGAACCTTATTCTGACTTTTGGGAGGTAGAATGAATAAGAAGACAGCAGTACAAGAATAGTTCTTATTTTTATGCTGTTCACCATGCGGTGTAAGTGATGAGGCGGATGTATTCTTCAGGTTGGTGTGATCATTGAGATATCAGATTTTAGGTTTGTTTTTTTTTAAGGTTTTGCCACCATCACACAATAAAATTGTGTTGTCATAAAAAAAATAAGTTTTCTGTCGCCATATTCTGAGAGCTGTAACTTTATTTTCTGGCAAACAGAGCTGTATGAGGGCTTATTTTTTTGCAGTAAGAGTTGCAGATTTTTTTGGTACCAGCTTGGGTACATAATTATTAATCGCTTTTTATTCAAATTTTTCAGACAAAAAAAAACAGCAATTCAGTTTTTAATCAATTTCTTTTTGTACCGTTCATCGTGCTGCAAAAGACAGATTTGTTTGTTGGGTCGGTACGATTACAGCGATATCGGATTTATAATTTTTTTATGATTTACTATTTTTACACACAAAACAATATTTAGCAAAATGAATTTGTTTTTGCATTGTCCGATTCAGAGAGCTGAAACCTTTTTTTTTTTGCCGAATGACCCATATTAGTGCTCGTTTTTTGTGGGATGGTTTGGCGAAGTCATTTATATCTTTTTTTTTACATATGACTGATCACTTTTTATTCACTTTTTTGTCACTAAGATGAAAAAGCGACATTTTTGGCGTGTTTTTTTATTTTTTTACGGCATTCGCTAAACGGAATAACGTTCCACTTTTATAGAGTGGGTTGTTACGGATGCAGCATAACAATTGTGTGTACTTTTTTTGGTATATTATTGTTTTAACAGAAAGGCTGCGTTTTGAGTGGCAACACCGATTTTAGTGATGTGTGTTATTATTACTCTTTCACATATTTTAGATTACTTTTTTTCTTCACTTTTTACAGTTGCACATGTATAATTTTTACTTTGATCACTGCTCTCATACTCTGCTGTACTGATGTACAGCAGTGCATGAAAGCAGTCAGTGTCTCACTGACACTCCCTGACTCAGGCCGGTTTCACAGGTCAGTGATTCCGATACGTGAGGTGTCAGTTTTCTCACGTACCGGAGACACTGACACACGTAGACACATTAAAATCAATGTGTCTCTGCACATGTCAGCGTGTTTTCACGGACCGTGTGTCCGTTTGAAAAACACGGAGACATGTCAGTGTTCGTGGGAGTGCACGGATCACACGGACCCATTAAAGTCAATGGGTCCGTGTGCAGTCTGTGTGCCGTGCAGGAGACAGCGCTACAGTAAGCGCTGTCCCCCCAGCGTGGTGCTGAAGCCGCCATTCATTTCTTCTCTCCAGCAGCGTTCGCTGGAGAGAAGAAATGAAAAATCATTGTTTTTTGGGTTTTTTTGCGGTTGTAATAAAGATCTTTGTCACCACCCCCCTCCCACCCCCTGTGCGCCCCACTGCTGGAAAGAAAATACTCACCCGGCTCCCTCAAAGCGTCTTCTCCACGCCGCAGCTTCTCCTATATGAGCGGTCAAGTGGTGCCGCCCATTACAGGAATTAATATGCGGCTCCACCCTTATGGGAGTGGAGTCCATATTCATTACTTTAATGAGCGGTACCACGTGACCGCTGAACAGGGGAAGAAGCTGCCGGCGCCGGAGACCATGGGACACGCAGGGACCGTGCCAGGAGCAGGTGAGTATGTGACAGTCGTCGCTCCCCCTCACCCGTCGACCCCCTCACCGACCATGACTCGAGTATAAGCCGAGGGGGGCACTTTCAGCCCATTTTTTGGGTTGAAAATCTCAGCTTATAATCGAGTATATACGGTACTTACCGATAACGGTATTTCTCTGACCCCACGACGGCACCACAGAGAGAGGGGATCCGCACCGCCGGGACAGGAAACCTACAGATAAAAAGGAGGTGTCCCTCTTCCACATCAGTTGTTTTACAGAGCACTAAAGGAACTTTCAGATTAAATAGATATCACCAATTACATTAAATACTTATTAATATTACTGAACGGAAGCACAGTGTGACAAAATTTGCTAAATAACTAAACGTGCACACCCACGCGTGGAGGGAATATACGGGTGCCGTCATGGGGATCAGAGAAATACCGTTATCAGTAAGTAACTATATTTTTCTCTCTTCCCTCATGACGGCACCACAGAGGGAATTGCAGAGACATGCAGATTAGGGATCACTGCCTCCAGAACTCTTTTGCCAAAAGTAAGATCTGAAGAGGAAGCTAGATCCAGCCGCCAGTGGTTGAAGAATGTAGAGGGAGAGGACCAAGTAGCAGCTCTACATATCTGTTCTATCGAGGCTCCGGCTCTTTCCGCCCAGGAAGTTGCCACTGATTTTTGAATGAGCCTTTATTTTCTCCGGAATGGCTGCCCCGTGAGAGGAGTAGGAGAGTGTGATAGCGTCTCTTATCCACCTTGCGAGTGTACTTTTGGATGCTTTCTGCCCTTTCCGCAGTCCCTGAAAGCACAGAAAGACCTATCCTTCTTACATTCCCATGTCGCCGCTAGATATTGGACTATGCATCTCCTGACGTCTAGGGTAAGGCTTCCTCCTTACTATTTTTGAGATTGGGACAGAAAACAGGGAGGGAGATCTCCTGAGCCCTGTGAAAACGTGACGCCACTTTTGGAAGGTAAGAGGGTATGTTTTAAGAGCCACTCTATCCCCTAAAACCTGAGTAAAAGGTGGGTATGCCGATAGAGCCTGAATATCACTGACCCTGCGCGCCGAAGTTTAGGCCACTAGTAAGGAAGTTTTTAGGGACAAAGCTTTCGGCGGGGCTTCTGATAGAGCTTCAAAAAGATCCTTAGTTAGAGCGGAGGACCAAATTCAGATCCGGGGGGGGGGGGGGACACCTTGAGATAAGATGGGTCTGGATCTACTTACAGCCTTGATAAATCTAGCTATCCAGCAATCCCCAGCCAAGACATATTTGTACAGGGCTCCTAGTGCTGCAACCTGAACTTTTAAGATACTTGTGGCCAACCTCTGTTCTAAGCCCTTCTGTAAAAATTCTAATATGGACATGATTGGAACTTCCCTGCCCCAGGAAGCGCCTGACAGATAATTTTTTTCCGAATTCTACCGTATGTTCTGGAAGTTACTGGTTTTCTGCTTTTTTGGAGGGTGGCAATTAAGTTTGGGGAGAACGCCCTATTGCTCAAAAGTGGCCTTTCAAGTTCCATGCTGTCAAGTGTAAGTTTTTTTACTTGCGGATGGATCGCAAGCCCTTGGGAAAGAAGGTCCGGAAGATCTGGAAGGACCCAAGGGTCTGAGATGGACAGCTTCCTCAGCCATGAAAACCATGGTCTCTTTGGCCAGAAGGGGGCTATCAAGATTACCCTCACCCTGTTCTCCCAAATCTTTCTCAGAACTGCTGGAATCCAGGCCATAGGCAGAAAGGCATATGCTAGGTGGTAATCCCAAGGTATCATGAGGGCGTTTAAAGCAACAGAGTTCCCCAGGGGATCTATTGAACAGAAGGTGTCGACTTTCCGGTTCTTGATGTTTGCGAACAGGTCTATAGCTGGATAACCCCATGCTTTTACGATTTGATCGAACACTGACTGCTTCAACTTCCATTCGCCTTGTTTTAGCTGGGTTCGGCTCAGGAAATCCGCTGTTTGATTTTCTGACCCCTTTATGTGTAATGCTAACAGAATTCAAGCTGCTTTCGGCAGTCTGAAAAATTGACTTCATTACCTCCATCAGAGAGCGGGATCTGGTGCTCCCTGATTTAGATAGGCCACTACTACTTGATTGTCAGAATATTCTCACATGGTGGGACTGGAGAGAGCTCAAAAAGTGTATCAAAGCGAACTTTACAGCTAGGAGCTCCTTCATATTTGAGGATACTGATGTTAATTCCCCTTTCAAAACCCCTTGGGCTAATTGGCCATTCAGGTGAGCCCCCCACCCCCTGGGAGTTGCATCTGTAGTCAAAATTTGGGAGATTGGCAATGTCCAGAGATCACCCCAAATTAAGCAGTCTGTGTTCATCCACCATTGAAGCGACAGGACTATTTCTGATTATATATTTAACCGCCCTTCTAAATTCCCTTTTAGGGAACTTTCTGCTGCTAATATTTCCCACTGCAATTTTCTGGAATGGACTTGAGCCCACTGGACAGCCGGGATAAAAGAAGTCATTGTACCTAAGAGCGACAGCCTTCAGCAGAGTAGTAGAGGGGAAGGCTATCGCTCGAGATGCCAGTTCCGCCATATTTTGGATCTTCCGATCCAGGAGGCGGCATTCCTGATTGTTTGAGTCCAGTAATATGCCCAAATACTCCTGTACTTGGCATGGCACGATCTTGGGTTTTGGCAGGTATAGCAGCCAGCCTAAGTTTGTCAAAGCCATCATGACCCTGTCTAGTTGGTCTTGGCAGTGACAAGGGGAATTGCCTATTAGAAGATTGTCCATGTACGGGACTATCAAAATATTCTGTTACCTCAAGTGGGCCATCACCTCCGCCACTATCTTGGTGAAGACTAGTGTTGAGCGATACCGTCCGATACTTGAAAGTATCGGTATCGGAAAGTATCGGCCGATACCGGCAAAGTATCGGATCCAATCCGATACCGATACCCAATACCAATACAAGTCAATGGGACTCAAGTATCGGACGGTATTCCTGATGGTTCCCAGGGTCTGAAGGAGAGGAAACTCTCCTTCAGGCCCTGGGAACCATATTAATGTGTAAAAGAAAGAATTAAAATAAAAAAATATTGCTATACTCACCTCTCCGAGGGAACCGGCAGCGTTGTTTGCTTAAAATTTGCGCTTTTCTTTCCTTACGTGAAGTCCCGGCTTTGTGATTGGTTGCGTCGCAGTCACATGGGCGACGCAACCAATCACAGCAAGCCGTGACGTAATTTCAGGTCCTTAAGGATTTTAAAATTACGTCCCGGCTTTGTGATTGGTTGCGTCGCAGTCACATGGGCGACGCAACCAATCACAGCAAGCCGTGACGTAATTTCAGGCCCTTAAGGATTTTAAAATTACGTCCTGGCTTTGTGATTGGTTGCGTCGCAGTCACAAAATATTTATATTTTTCTTATATTTGTCACATATATATATTTTTATTTTTATTTTATTTATTCCTTATATTTATTTATTTTTTGTTCTGTTCCATGTTCAGATCTCTGGCACATATAGATACATATACTAAATCCACATCACACATAGATATATATATATATATATATATATATATATATATATATATATATATATATATATATATACTGTTTCAGCCAAATTTGCATATCCATTTGTCCAGCATAAATTTCTCCTTGTTTCTTTCTATATATATTATTATTAGGATCCCATTGTTATATTGTTACGTTCCGGTTTTCCTTTTGTTTTCCCCTACCAGGACCTGTGGTCATATGTTCTTTCTTGTCCCACTTTACCCTTCCAGGACCTCAAGTCACATGTTCCCTGTTAGCCAATGACGGCGGACCGGATGGTACGCACATCGCTGCTGGAGTCCTGGTATCCCCGCTTTCCGGTCTCATGTCCCCCGGCGCTGCGTCACCTGCACGCGACCCTGGGGTCCACATGGTCCGGCGGCGGCGTGCGTGCCTGGATCTCATCCAGCGGCGCTGTGCGTCGCTCCACATGCGTGGCCGCCGCTCATTGGATGTTCCCCCTTTATAGCTTCCCTCTCTGCTGGATGTTGCCACCCCCTGACGAAGGCTAGCGCCGAAACGCGCGTCGGGGACTGGCACATCCTGGTGACAGCAGCATTGCAGGTAAAAAACTCGCCCATGGCACTTTTTCTTTTCTTTGCTTCAATGGTTGCTTCCTTCTATTATGATTGTCACACGTGTAAATATTAAAATCATTCATGGGGAGCAATGGGAGCTAATTTTGGAACAGTGTCCAGACACTAGATGGCAGTAACCTGCAGTTAGTCATTACCCGAGCAACTCACCTCAATAATTTTTGCACTTGTGCACTTTATCTTTGCACTAGTTTTTGCACTTTGCCCATATATACATATTTATTATTTATTTTGGGTTGTCCTATGCCAGGGTAAAAACAGACTGATACCATAATCTTTCCAGTCTTTTTCTATATGATATGTATGTATTTATTTATTTATTTATTCATTCATATAGTACTGTTATATTGTAGATCGAGTATTTCATGCTGCTGTATCCCCTTTGTGCCATACCCTTTGGTTTCTTTCCCGCCCCCTACCAATCTATGTAGTGCCATTTTTTCTGTTATTATTTTTCCTTAAATAAAATTAATTATCACATGGACATCATTTCGGTTTTTGTTCTTCATGTTTATATATGAATTTTCCGAGTTGTCTGGTATTACGTCCATTATTCTGGGTATATGTGCACATATAAATATTGACAATCTATGTACATGTGGAGGTTTGCATATCCCTTGCCTTGAGTTATTTATTTACACAGAGAAGAGTGCACACTGTTCTCCGTGTGCACGTGTGCGGAATGCTATGTGGAAAGTGCTGCCGGAGAAAAGCGGACATGTCTCCGTGTTTTGCACACAGACACACGGTCCGTGAAAACACGCTGACATGTGCAGAGACACTTTTTTTTTTTTAATGTGTCTACGTGAGTCAGTGTCTCCGTACGTGAGGAAACTGTCACCACACGTACCACAGCCACTGATGTGTGAAACCGGCCTTAAGAAAAAGGCAAAGGTTTTTACTCCCCTCATTTCCTGACGGGGGACTTCTTGGAGAAAACATTTTTCACTAGGCCCAGGATTTCCTGTTGAAGGGCCAGCTCCTCTTCTTTTGAGTGTCTTGGGGGGGGGGGGGGGGGGGTCACTGAGGGATGGGGGAGGGGGTAAAGGAACATTAGTTTTAGTCCTGATTTTATTACGCCTAGAATCCATGTGCTGCTGGATATTTTTTCCTAAGCCGGGAGAAAGAAAGCCAACCTCCCCCCCCCCCATCCGGAGAAGACCCTCAATGGGATTGTCTTTTGGAGGTGCTGGGTTTATTAAACATGAACCCTTTGCTTTTGTTCTTTTTATCTCCCCCCATCCATCCCGGGGACTTTTGGGAGGCTTCCAGTTACCAAATCTTCTACCCCGAACGGGCCGTTTGTAGGAGTAACCAGAGAGATAAGGGAAAGATTTCTTTTTATCTTCTGCTTTATCTAAAATATCATCAAGGGTGGGCCCGAACAGGAACTCGCCTTCGCAGGGGATAGAACACAATTTCAATTTAGTTTGAAGATCCCCATGCCAAGTCTTAAGCTACAATGCCCATCTGGCTGCATTTGAAAAGGAAGCTGACCTAGCGGCTGGTCTGACAGAATCCACGGAAGCGTGTCAAAAGTGCCGCCCCCCTCATTATAGGAAGTGTTTAAAATTCTCTCTAGGGGTCTTGTCTTTCAGCTGTTTCTAGTAAATCTAGCCAGATCATTAGAGCCCTAGGCGTATGAGTTGCGGCAATTGCAGGCTTTAGTCCACCCCCAGCGGCCTCCCAGGAACCTTTTTAAAAAGAATCCGCCTTTTGTCCATGGGGTCTTTTAACGTTCCCATATCTTTGAAAGGAAGTGCAAATTTTTTTGGAGGCTTTGGCAATAGCCACATCTAATTTTGGGGCTTTTTCCCAGAATGAACACGTGGGATCTTCAAAGGGGTATTTTCTTTTGGAGGCGAGAAGGCCCTTTTTCTTTGTTTTTTCCATTCTTTTTTAATTACGGTCACGATAATGTAAATATGCCATGGTGTGACTAATTTTCTAGAAGGTCCGTAGTTCCAGACACATGATGCGATTTCACTCCCCCTCCCTCCCCCCTGCTATACAGCTGTAATGCGAGGCCAGCGTGCCAGCAACCCTCACGGAGTTTTATGGCCTTAAACTGAAAGTACAAGCAGAAGCACATGGAAAAAAACCCAAGGTTTCTTTGTCCTTGCAAACTTAAATATCATAGCACCGGTTAATGATAGAAGTGGGACAAATACATTTTTGGCATGTGCCTCGGTAGGACTACCAGCCAGTGAGTTTTCTAGGTTCCAGAACTAGCACAATTGAGAAACGGATTACTACATAACTGGGTCACCCAGCTACCCCACGTCTATGCTTAAAAGAGCCCCCATGTCACGCTGAGCATAACGACACGGGTGTCATCTTTCTACGAGGTTTATAGGCCGAGATATGTGGGATGATGTTATTTTTATATACTCAAGGAGGAGTACATTCCATAGCTCTGCCCACCCCATGAGGTCATCCGGGGAGGGGGGGGGGGGGACCCTCAGTTTTGGGCAAAGGTATAAAAAAAAAAACTCGGAGGCCAAGACAAGGGGGGTCTTTTGCCGGGGAATTCAGCTACGACAGGCTGTGCAATCTGACCTGAAGATTTTGGGGAAGGTCCCCTTCCCTCGGCCACCACATGGCATACCATTGAATGACATGAAAGAACTTTAAGTTGATTTTCACCGTTAATCCCTTTTTATTTGTAATTGTCTGTACATATGATACTTGTCTTTTATTACTAGCTTTGTTTTTCCTTGCTCTATAACGTAGTTACGTCCTCTGAAGTGAATTTCGCTTCTAAGTGGGTTGGGTCCGGACCTGTTATTAAGAAATCGGAGCTGGTGGCAGTAGATTTGTCCTAAACCTTTGGGAAACTTTGTAACGACGGACGGCATTGATAATTATTGTCCCGCCTGAGTGGGAGTAGTTATCATATATCACCCTCGCTGCAGTGCCCATTAGCCAGTACATAGTAAGGCAGCCTTTCTGGCGACTAATTATCCTAGATGTAGTACCGTCTGACCTGAGGGTAAGGGGGGCGCCAGAGAGCTGCATGTTCCAAACTGGAACTGGGATATAGATAAATCTCTTTCAGAAAAGAACTGGGGCAACCAAACAACCCCAGTTCATGACAATTGGGGGCAGCGGGGTGGGATGATAAAATTATCTCCCTGTGATTCGTGACAATTAGGTCTTGGACTTTCTCATTCAATGGGAATGACCTTCTAACTTTTTGTTCAAGCCCACTAAACATTATGTCTAATGTTTTTCTTTGGCCCCGGTGGTCCACGAGACCCATGGTAGATCTAATTCCTTTAATTAAATTACCGTATTTTCCGGATAAAAGACTATTTAACCCCTGAAAACCTTCATAAAAGTCAGAGGTCGACTTATACGCTGGGTGTCATCTTATAGGGCGGACCAATGTGCATATGGTGGTGGGGGGGAAGTGGTACCGATGACACAGAGGGGGTGTCTCACAGGGAAGGTGTAAGTGGAGTATCCCACTATTACCTCATTATGGCAGCGATGCTCTCTGCGGGTCTCTGTGCTGGGGGTGGGAGCTCTGTACTGGGGGGTGGCGGCTTTGTGCAGTGTCGGGGCTCCGCCGGCATTTCCTCAAAGCCCGGAGGCCCCGGCAACTCTATTGCTGCAATGCGGCGGCCTCAGGGAAAATGGCCGCTGGGGGCAGCGCATGCTCAGATTCAGATCTCGGGAGACAAGATCTGAAACTGAGCATGCACCGCGCCCCCAGCGGCCATTTTCACGGAGGCCATCGCATCACAAAAATGGAGCAGCCGGGGCCTCCGGGCTTTGAGGAAATGCCAGCGGAGCCACAACACTGCACAAAGAGCCACCGCCGCCCCCAGCACAGAGCCCCCACACTGCTGAAAGAGCCACCACCCCCAGCACAGAGACTCGCAGAGCATCGCTGCCACAATGAGGTAATAGGGGGATACTCCACTTACACTTTCCCTGAGTCGCACCCTCCCTTCGTCATCGGGACCACTCCCCCCACATATGCAGATTGGTCCGCACCCGCCCTATAAGATGACACACGGCATATAAGAGGACACTCGTAAGATTTTATATTTTAACTGGAAAAGTTGGGGGGGTCGTCTTATATGCTCAGTCGTCTTATACACTGTAAAATACGATATTTGTTTCCCCTATAGGAAAACAGCACCGACCATCCTCAGAAGATGAGGGTGAGCTATCAGAATCTGACTCGCTTATATTCCCTGAGCTACTGGACTCAGAATCAGGGGAAATATGCTTAGTTTTCTGCTGTTTTTCCCCCGACCTCTGTAGGGATTTAAGGGAGTCCTCCACTTGACTTTTAATTAGAGATTTGAGGCAAAGTTCGGTTCGGAGACTCTTTGCAAATTGTTTGCGCAATACAAGAGCTACAAAGCCTCTTGCCCCAAGTAGCGAGTAGATCCTCTGCATGTTAGGTTTAGCCTTGGTGGTACACTTCTTCCCCTACAAGACAAGAGGAATAGGCCCTAACTATAAAGTGACTTTCACGAAGTTCAGTTACCATCCCAGTAGAAAAACGGAAGGATACCGGATGCGGGGAACCCTTTATCTGAAGATGGATTTTCTTTCCCGCTGATGAGCGTGCTGGGGCTCTTACCGTGTTGCGAGCCTGAGCGGTTGCTGCGTTTGTGGGAAGAATCCTTCTCCATCCGTTTTCTCTGCTGCCATGGCTGTTGCTGCTGCTGAAGGCTTGGCCGGGAGAAAGCACCCTGACTGGGTGAATGACGCAGAGGGCCCTGCTCTTCTGGGAGCTCCTGGTCGCTCATACCGGTGGGGATGTCGACTCACTGAGAAGCACCAGCTTGGCTTCTGAGAATGCCTAATAAGCCGCCTCTGGACCTCCCCCAGCCTGTTTTGTTAAGAGAACGCTGCATGCCTCAATTACAGCGCTCCCAGTAATGCATTGCGTGCCCGACGTTATCGGGACCTCGCGCATGCGCAGTAGTGGATTACCCAGTAAGCCATAGCGGCCGCATATTCCGCACGTGCACCTTTTCATTCTGGAGCTCTGGAAACTGCAGCCATGAGGGACACCGCACCAGCACTGGGAGAGGTGGTCTTAGTTCTTTCTTCTGCCACTCCTTTCTTCTCCCCGCACACCCTCAAGAGCCCACTGACCCTGGCGGTGGCACTTCAGAAAGCCGCCCTAGTCGAGGCAGGGCAGCCCCCGGCCTGAATTGAACTGACCGGCCCCGGAATCCCACGGTGATCAGAGGTACGCCGAGTAACTGTATGGATCCCCCAGGACAGGAAACCAACTGATGCAGAAGAGAAGACAATGGTTCTCTTTAGAAGATTATTTCTATTGAGAACTTTGGCTTTTGAGTTTATAAACATTACTTATCAGTAACATGATGGGTTCAAGGAGTACAGGGATTTCAAGGAACAAATTCTAAACAAGATGTTCCAGAACAATTTGTTGCAGTATACGCTACAAAATAAAGATGTTACATGGTTCATGTTTTTAATTCAAGCACTTGAAAGAAAACCCAAATGCATAGGAAACTTCTGTTAAAATCCATGTTACTAAAATTATTGGTGTCCTTTATGGTCCTTTTTATGCTTATGCCAATAATTTTTCATGCAAAATCAGCCTTTTAGGTGAAACATTTTGGCACCTCTCGATCAGTAACATGAGCAGAACTATTAAAAAGCAGTATTCCCACCTCCAAAATCCTATCCCAATAAGTAATAGGTACAATAATAATAAATATCAGCAAATACCTCCAATTAGAAATGCAGTATAGTCTTTCAGATTTGCTATGTTGCTTTTCTCATGTGGATCATATTAATAAATATTGAGATAGGATCTGTGATACTTTTAAAAAACATGTAACCCCTTTACCCCCAAGGGTGGTTTGCACGTTAATAACCGGGTCAAGTTTTACAATTCTGACCACTGTCCCTTTATGAGGTTATAACTCTGGAACACTTGCATGGATCCCCGTGATTCTGACACTGTTTTCTCATGACATATTATACTTCGTGTTAGTGGTAAAATTTCCTTGATATTACTTGAGTTTATTTGTGAAAAAAATGAAAATTTGGCAAAAATTTTGAAAGTTTTGCAATTTTCCAACTTTAAATTTGCATGCCCTTAAATCACAGAGATATATCACCAAAATACTTAATAAGGCCTCTCTCACACGCCAGATAATTCCAGGACCGGAGAAATCGGTACCGGAGTTATCAGTGTGCTCACGTGGAACACGTGCGGCAGCCGTGTGCCGCCGGAGGACCACACGGACCGTGCAGGAGAGACAGCGCTACAGTAAGCGCTGTCCCCCCCGCTGTGGTGCTGAAGGCGGCATTCATCTCTTCTCCCCCGCAGGAGAGAAGAGATGAAAGTTCAAGTTTTTTTTTTCTTTTTTGTTAAAAATAAAGTTGCTGGGACCTCCCGCCTCCCATCCCCAGTGCGCCGCCCGGCCCCTTGCAGAGAAATACTCACCCAGCTCCCGTGATGTCTCCTCTCAGCGCTGGCAGCTTGTCCTGTGTGAGCGGTCACGTGGGACCGATCATTACAGTGATGAATATGCACATATTCATCACTGTAATGAGCGGTCCGTGACCGCTCACACAGTACAAGCTGCCAGCGCTGAGAGGAGACATCGAGGAAGCTGGGTGAGTATTTCTCTGCAAGGGGCCGGGCGGCGCACTGGGGATGGGAGGCGGGATGTCCCAGCAACTTTATTTTTAACAAAAAAGAAAAAAAAAACTTGAACTTTCATCTCTTCTCTCCTGCGGGGGAGAAGAGATGAATGCCGCCTTCAGCACCACAGCGGGGGGGGGACAGCACTTACTGTAGCGCTGGCTCTCCTGCAGGCGGTATGTGCACACAGAGGAGAGTGCAAACTGTTCTCCGTGTGCAGGACGTATTGCTGTATGTGCTGCCGGAGAAAAACGGACATGTCTGTTTTCAACACGGACACACGGTCCGTGAAAACACGGAGACATGTGCATAGACCCATTCATTTGAATGGGTCTACGTGTGTCAGTGTCTCCGGTACGTGAGAAAACTGTCAGTACACGTACCGGAGACACTGACGTGTGAAAGAGGCCTAAGTAACATTTCCCACATGTCTACTTTACATCAGCACAATTTTGGGAAAAAATTTTTTGTCAGGGAGTCATAAGGGTTAAAAGTTGACCAGGAATTTCTCATTTTTACAACACCATTTTTTTTTTTTAGGGACCACATCACATTTGAAGTCACTTTGAGGAGTCTATATAAAAAATACCCAAGTGTGACACCATTCTAAAAACACCACCCCTCAAGGTGCTCAAAACCACATTTAGGCTATGTGCACACGTTGCGGATTTTTATGCGCATCCGCAGCGGTTTTAACGCTGCGGATCCGCAGCAGTTTTCCATGCGGTGTCCAGTAGTTAACCTATGGAAAACAAACGCTGCGGATTAAAAGAAGTAGCATGTCACTTCTTTGTGCGGATTCCGCAGCGGTTTTCAACCTGCACCAATAGGAAAGTGCAGTTGAAAACCCGCAGAAAAAAAACACGTGAAAACCGCAGTGGTTTTGCACTGTGTCAGATCAGCGATTTCACAGGCATTGCTGCAGGCACCTGCTCTCAGCAGGCGCTTGCAAGCCACCTCCCTGCAGGACCCGGAAGGCCCCCCATGGCCATCTTGGATCCGGTGCCTGCAGGAAGGACGGAGACGCTTGGAACAACGCGATCACATCGAGTTGTTCCGAGGGTCTCAGGGAAGCATGCAGGGAGCCCCCTCCCTGCGCGATGCTTCCCATTGCCGCCGGAGCGCTGCGATCGTGTTTGATCGGTGTTCCGGGGGTTAATGTGCCGGGAGCGGTCCATGATGGATGTCAGCTGTGATTATCAGCTGACACCTGGCCACGCTCCCCCGCGAGCGTGGCTGATTGGTGATGACGTACTATCCCGTCGGTGGTCATAGGGGCCCAGACCACCTCGACGGGATAGTACGTCTAATGTCAGATAGGGGTTAAAGGAGGATTCCCGGCTCTAGGAAAAGCGGCAGGTAATGTTAACCAAACTCTAGAAATTTTAAAATCTCATAAATAAAAATCATCAAGGGCCAAATAATCAATAAGTGACTGTTTTTGGCCAGAGTCACTAATTTGCCAGGCTAAAGCCGAAATTGATAAAATATCTAAATCTACGTTAATTGTAAAAATTACATCAATACATATTCTTTTCACCAGGCAACAAGAGCTCCATATCCTTAGTAATTTACATCTATAATATATGAAGCATGTCATAAGTCAGATATTGCTATCTGGCAGTGAATAAAGGTTGGTAAACTATGTGCATGGTGCTACTGACTGACCAGGGTTTAACTTTGTTCTTTTGCATAACAAAATGGATTAATGTACAAATCTTTATAGGGAAGAACAGCTCTATAAACTAGAATCCGGAAAAGCACACTTCCCCCTCTCTGTTACCAACTCTTTAAGAATGTGAGGCAAATGGAGACATGAATGTAACATCTTAAAAAAGTTGTTTCCAGTCTTTCAAGACATCCAAGGTTTAGTACAACCTTCAGGTTGATTTAAATGTCATTGTCATCTCAGATGCTCCACAGGAGGTTTAGCTATAGAAACATACAAGCATAGATGAGCCACACAGTCTTTGGGAAGGTCGTTTCAGATGTCTGTGATAATCAGTTTAATGTTGGATTGCAATGCACGGGCTGGCTGCACATCTCCTGACCTGAGCGTGACAACTTCATAGAAAAAAAAAGCCATCACGCTCTAGTCAGATGTGCGGCCAACCAGTGTATTGAGATCCAACATCATAAGGATTATCATTAACATGTGAAACGGCCTCAACTCAAAAATTATCTAAGGGAAGAAAAAAAAAAAAAAAAAAAAAAAAAAAAGTTACAGCATGCCAGAGTTTGATCTTATATTCGGACCGTACTCAGCCATGCAAGTTAAAGAGTACGTGGAAAACATCGGACTGAATTCCGTTTTCAACGGACTGACCCAATGGACAAGATGGAGAATTATTTTTTTTCCATCTTCTCATCCGATAGAATTGGATCACACCATGTTCACGCTCTGATAAGAGTTTGATTAGAGTGAGATTTGCATAATCGATCAGATAAGATCCTAGACTTACGGAAACACATAGAAGCTCTCAGCCATTTCCCAAGCCCCACCTTAAATTATTTGCATCTTGACAATGTTATTTCTCAGGCATGAAAATCCATAAATTTAAGTGCATTAGATTAACATACTTTAAAGTCATTACTTTCTTGTGGTCCTTTTGTTTATTGAAACTTCCATTTATAACAAAGATTACAGTATGGAACTGCAGTGCAAAAAGTACAAGTAGCACATCCTGCAGAACAGTGAGACAAAACGTTAAACTACAGAGAAACTTGCAACAAGAATGCAGTGCTAAAAAGAACAACGGTACAGCTTGTGCAGGTTTTAATGTGTTCTATGAACATGGCCCAATCTAAAAGTGATTATTTCAGTCAATATGAACAGCTTTTCTTTATGCTGTCACAAAGTTTTTATAACCAAACTATGAACTGGACCTTAAAGTACCAGGGAGGGAAAAAAAAAACCAAAAAAAAAAAAAAACCACAACAACTATAAAAGAATGTATTTCCGTAATCCAGTTTTTGCCCAGGCAGCTGTTAAAGGGATATTCCCATCTCCAAGATACACCAATATGTAGTAGGTGTAATATTTGTAAATGCCTCCAATTAGAAATGTAGTATAGGGCTTCTGATTCGCTATGTCTGTCCTCATGTGCAGGTATTGCAGGATCTTATGTATCTATGGTTATGACCACTGATATAGTTACAGCTAGCTGGTAGTGGTTGTAACCATGGATACCCAGGGTCCTGCAATGCCTGCACATAAGGACAGACATGGCAAAATCAGAAAAACTACTACTTTCCTGATTGGAGATCTTTGTTAATATTATTACTACACATGGGAATAGGACCTTCGATAAGGGAATAATCCTTAGTGACCGGGCCTAATTATTTTTCATCTGACCAGTGTCACTTAACTCTGGAACGCTTCAAGAAATCCCAGTGATTTTGAAATGGTTTATAAAAAAAAAATATATATCAACCTAAATTTACCATTATCATAAGTTATAATGTGCCACGAAAAAACAAACACAAAACCTATCAGAAATTTTACAAAGATGTAAAAAAAAAAAATTAGCAGTTTTCAAAATTTGAATGATTCTCCCTTTAATCCAGATAGTCATACCAGAGAAATGCATTAATAAATAACATTTCACTCATGTCTGCTTTGTAAAATGTTATTTTATTTTGTTAGCCTTTTAGGGGGTTTAAAAATGTATCAGTAATTTTTCAAGGAAATGAACAAAAATTTATTTTTTTGAGGGCCCTATCCACGTTTGAAGTGTTTGTCATACATATTGGAAAACCCCCAAAACTGATACCATTAACCCATTACTTGCCAAATTAGCAATTTTCTTTTTAATCACAGATTTTTAACCCCTTCCCGACCTGTGACGCCACGTTGGCGTCATGAAAGTCGGTGCCAATCCGACCTGTGACGCCTATGTGGCGTCATGGAGGGATCGTGTCCCTGCAGATCGGGTGAAAGGGGTTAACTCCAATTTCACCCGAGCTGCAGGGACAGGAGGAGTGGTGCTTTAGCCCAGAAGGGGTGGCTTTGCCCCCACGTGGCTACGATCGCTCTGATTGGCTGTTGCACTTTCAACAGCCAATCAGAGCAATTTGTAGTATTTCACCTATGAAAAGTGGTGAAATATTACAATCCAGCCATGGCCGATGCTGCGATACCATCGGCCATGGCTGGAAACCCTGATCTGCCCCCCACCGCCACCAATCTCCTCCCCAGTCCTCTGTCCTGTGCTCCGCTCCCCTCCGTCTGCCTGTCCGCTCCCCCGTCCTCCTGTCCGCTCCCCCCGTGCTCCGATCCCACCCCCCACCCCCTCATACTTACCGAGCCTCCCGGTGTCTGTCCGTCTGTTCCATGGGCGCCGCCATCTTCCAAACGCAGTGCGCCCACCGAATCTGCCGGCTGGCAGATTCGTTCCATGTACATTTTGATCACTGTGATAAAACCTGTCACAGTGATCAAAATAAAAAAAAATAGTAAATGAACCCCCCCTTTATCACCCCCATAGGTGGGGACAATAATAAAATGAAGAAAATATATTTACTTTTATCTTTCCACTAGGGTTAGGGTTAGAACTAGGGTTAGGGCTAGGGTTAGAATTAGGGTTAGGGTAAGGCTATGTGCACACGTATTCTGGTCCTCTGCGGATTTTTCCGCAGCGGATTTGATAAATCCGCAGTGCAAAACCGCTGCGGATTTACCGCGGTTTTTCTGCGGATTTCACTGCGGTTTTACAACTGCGGTTTTCTATAGGAGCAGCTGTAAAACCGCTGCGGAATCCGCAGAAAGAAGTGACATGCTTCGGAATGTAAACCGCTGCGTTTCCGCAGTTTTTTCCGCAGCATGTGCACAGCGTTTTTTGTTTCCCATAGGTTTACATTAAACTGTAAACTCATGGGAAACTGCTGCGGACCCGCAGCTGCGGAAACGTTGCGGATCCGCAGCATGTGCACATACCCTTAGAATTAGGCTATGTGCACAGGGTGCGGATTTGGCTGCGGATCCGCAGCGGATTGGCCGCTGCAGATTCGTAGCAGTTTTCCATCAGGTTTACAGTACCTTGTAAAGCTATGGAAAACCAAATTCGCTATGCCCATGGTGCGGAAAATACTGCGCGGAAACGCTGCATTGTATTTTCCGCAGCATGTCAATTTTTTGTGCGGATTCCGCAGCATTTTACACCTGTTCCTCAATAGGAATCCACAGGTGAAATCCGCACAAAAAACACTGAATCTGCGGTAAAACGCAGTGCCTTTTACCTGCAGATTTTTCAAAAAATGCTGCGGAAAAATCTCACATGAATCCGCAACGTGGGCACATAGCCTTAGGGTTGGAATTAAGAGTTAGGGTTGGATTTAGGACTAGGGTTGGAAATAGGGGTAAGATTAGGCTTGTAGTTAGGGGTGTGTTGGGGTTAGGGTTGTGGTTAGCGGTGTGTTGGGGTTAGGGCTAGAGTTGGGATTAGGGTTAGGGGTGTGTTTGGGTTAGAATTGAGGGGTTTCCACTGTTTAGGCACATCAGGGGTCTCCAAACGCAACATGGCGCTACCATTGATTCCAGACAATCTTGCATTCAAAAAAGTCAAATGGTGCTTCCTCCCTTCCGAGCCCCGACGTGCGCCCAAACAGTGGTTTACCCCTACATATGGGGTACCAGCATACTCAGGACAAACTGGGCAACAACTATTGGGGTCCAATTTCTCCTGTTACCCTTGCGAAAATAAAAAATTGCTTGCTAAAACATTTTTTAGGAAAGAAAAATATTTTTTTATTTTCACGGCTCTGCGTTGTAAACGTCTGTGAAGCACTTGGGGGTTCAAAGTGCTCACCACACATCTAGATAAGTTCCTTGGGGGGTCTACTTTCCAAAATGGGGTCACTTGTGGGGGGTTTCTACTGTTTAGGCACATCAGGGGCTCTGCAAATGCAACGTGACGCCTGCAGACCATTCCATCAAAGTCTGCATTTCAAAACGTCACTACTTCCCTTCCGAGCCCCGACGTGTGCCCAATCAGTGGTTCCCCCCCACATATGGGGTACCAGCATACTCAGGACAAACTGGGCAACAACTATTGGGGTCCAATTTCTCCTGTTACCCTTGTGAAAATAAATTGCTTGCTAAAACATTTTTGAGGAAAGAAATGATTTATTTTCACGGCTCTGCGTTATAAACTTCTGTGAAGCACTTGGGGGTTTAAAGTGGTCACCGCACATCTAGATTAGTTCCACGGGAGGTCTAGTTTCCAAAATGGGGTGACATGTGGGGGAGCTCCAATGTTTAGGCACACAGGGGCTCTCCAAACGTGACATGGTGTCCGCTAACGATTGGAGCTAATTTTTCATTCAAAAAGTCCTGCCGTGTGCCCAAACAGTGGTTTACCCCCACATGTGAGGTATCGGTGTACTCAGGAGAAATTGCCCAATAAATATTAGGATCCATTTTATCCTGTTGCTCATGTGGAAATGAACAAATTGAGGCTAAAAGAAATTTGTGAAAAAAAAAAAAAAAAAAAGTACTTTTTCATTTTTACGGATCAATTTGTGAAGCACCTGGGGGTTGAAAGTGCTCACTATGCATCTAGATAAGTTCCTTGGGGGGTCTAGTTTCCAAAATGGGGTCACTTGTGGGGGAGCTCCAATGTTTAGGCACACAGGGGCTCTCCAAACGCGACATGGTGTCCGCTAAAGATTGGAACCAATTTTTCATTGAAAAAGTCAAATGGCGCTCCTTCCCTTCCGAGCCCTGTCGTGCGCCCAAACAGTGGTTCCTCCCCACATATGGGGTATCGGCGTACTCAGGACAAATTGTACAATAACTTTTGGGGTCCAGTTTCTCTTTTTACCCTTGGGAAAATAAAAAAATTGTTGCTAAAAGATCATTTTTGTGACTAAAGTTAAATGTTCATTTTTTCCTTCCATGTTGCTTCTGCTGCTGTGAAGCACCTGAAGGGTTAATAAACTTCTTGAATGTGGTTTTGAGCACCTTGAGGGGTGCAGTTTTTAGAATGGTGTCACCTTTGGCTATTTTCAGCCATATAGACCCCTCAAACTGACTTCAAATGTGAGGTGGTCCCTAAAAAAAAAAAAAATGGTTTTGTAAATTTCGTTGGAAAAATGAGAAATCGCTGGTCAAATTTTAACCCTTATAACTTCCTATCAAAAATAATTTTGTTTCCAAAATTGTTCTGATGTAAAGTAGACATGTGGGTAATGTTATTTATTAACTATTTTGTGTCACATAACTCTCTCGTTTAACAGAATAAAAATTCAAAATTTGAAAATTGCAAAATTTTTAAAATTTTTGCCAAATTTCCATTTTTTTCCCCAAATAAACGTAAAAATTATCGACCTAAATTTACCACTAACGTGAAGCCCAATATGTCACGAAAAAACCATCTGAGAACCGCTAGGATCCGTTGAAGCGTTCCTGAGTTATTACCTCAAAGGGACACTGGTCAGAAATGCAAAAAACGGCCAGGTCATTAAGGTCAAAATAGGCTGGGTCATGAAGGGGTTAATGATTTGGGTCCTAATGAATCAGAAACATAATTTGCCAAATTTTTACAAGCACGGATTTTTCAGAAAAGGGCGTCCCAATATTCAATTAAAAATGACAATGACATGATTTCCTGTTTTCATTTTACAAACAAAAAATTGGACCTAATTATAAAAATTATAAAATCTTAGAGGAGTCCCAAAAAAAAGGACATTGGTAGATAATGGGTTAAAAACAGCTTCCCCGCATATTAAAAACTGCTGTCGGGTAGTTTATTAACCCTTCCGGTGATTTTCAGGGATTAATGCAAAGTGGCATGACAGAAATTAAAATTAAAAAGTATATTTTTACCACCTAAATGTCGCTAACTTCTGAACAGGCCGCTATAGCTGGCAGACTAAGGAAGTTATTTGTCCGTGAATTACCATGGCAAACATCAGGACCACACGATCATGATCTCAGGGTGCCAAATGGATTAAAGAGGAAGCCCACACACTCAACCACTTATGTGATGTAGTCACTATTGGCAGCAGTATCTAAGGGGTTAAACAGATAAGGTTGGTGCACACTGATCATGGCTGATGCAGCAAGTTGTCAACTGTAGTGTACAGCTGACAGCTGCTGGATTGTCACCTGTATGGGGAGGCTATTCTCTTATATCTCTGGTCAATAAAAAGATGTATCGGCGGTCATTAAGGGGTTAAAAATAGGATTACGTGAAAAGGATGGGCAGTGTTATCAGTGAACAGACGTAAGTACAGGTAATAGACCAGAGAATATGATACATGGATTACTCTGAAAGATATCCATAATAGAGCACCAGCCCAACATATGGTGATTAATTACTTCCCGAATCAGTGTCCCGAAAGCAATGGTGTCAGAAACTGCACATTCGATCTGAAAAGACTTTTTCCCAAGTTTCAATCTTCAAACAATTGATTCATAGTATCCTGGCTGCTTTTCCTGCTTGCTGGGGTAAGCAGATCACTTCTGATAATTCACATGTTGGCTCAATGACATGGTTGCATCGCTGTATGAAAACTAAGCGCTCTGAAGATGAAAGGAAAAGCAGCTTTGCCTCGGAAGGAGTAGAACGCTGTGATGCTGAAACTGGCAGATGCCAGCAATCCGGTCAGCGTCACAGGATCATGTACCAGCTCTGTAGTAAAGAAGCTTTTAAGTGTTGTGCTCAGTTCCTGGGGGACTGACCACTTTGCATAGGCTGCCGTGGTGTCCCATTTAGTCTGCTACAAACGGTAAAATAACAAATTAAAAAAGTGTTCACATAGTAATTTGCAAAATTGCTTGTTTTTTCACGCACTTTGCAATTTTACCCATTTAAGAAACTTAGACAACCCCTTTACCCTAACCTAAAATCATTACATGATACAGTTGATGTGAGGGAAGAAAGTGTTTTGTAAAGCATACATTTCATACATAAAAGCACGATCGGTTTTGTGCTGTAAAATAGATTTTTTTTTTACATATTTATATTCAGTCACATATACACATGTATGAATTACATCAATATAATTTACATTTCAGCCATTTTATAAATTACTTTTCACAATGATATATAAAAAAGGCACCATGGTTCCATTTAATTTAAAAAAAAACAAAAAAGTTAATGGATTAATTTTTTTGGTGTATTTTAAGACTTTTCTGTGCAAAAACACTTAGGTTATAAAGAATTCCAGAACACTATGGAAATAGGGTGGTTGAAATTCTCTAGAGTGAGCAACACCCTAAGCTGATCCTGAGGTCATAGGAATAAAGCATTCTTGTAGAATTTTGGACAGAGTAAAATTATACTATGCAGATTAGGTGGGCTGCATTCACACCTCTGTATTATCAGTCCCATGCCAAATTGCAGGATCAGACAACATCAGAAGAAAGCAGGAAAACCATGAAAAAAGTTGTTTTTTATTTTGCTTACCTCAGATTCCCTTTAATGAACCATTAGGCAGTGTGTTCCTATCACAATCTGGCCATACAGCTTTAGCTCAGTCAGTTATTCTGTTTTTCCCTGAAAAATGGGATTTCGACTGGTCACTTTGCACTTGCTTACCTCCATTCCAGCAGCACCTGTCTTTTCAAGCAACCACAAAATCAGTTTCACATTCATTTGTACCCGTGCAACACACACAGTACATAGTGACTGCCTCATTATTCCAGGTTTTGGAGGGAAGTCTCTACACTTACAAGCATGTTATATATAATACGAAAAAGGAGTCAAAGAGCTGCCAAATATAGTATAAAATAGTAACATTTATTAAATAACATAGGATATTAAAAATTCAAATGAACAGCTAGTACAAAACATCCGATTATTAAAGGGTTACTAAGGAAACAGGTAACAACCCCACACATAAAACCTACATTCAACGACTTGAGGTCACAGATGCAATACAGTAAGTATACTAATAGTCAAGCATTAATTGCTCCACTTGGAGCTACAAATAGTGCAAGAATAGTGGAAAAAGATTTATTAAAAAATCTATGCCTGGACCTCACCCATATCAGTCGTGGTAAATGTGTGGAGACGCCAGCCCCTACGCGCGTTTCGCGTAGGCTTCTTCCGGGGGCCCCCGGAAGAAGCCTACGCGAAACGCACGTAGGGGCTGGCCTCTCCACACATTTACCACGACTGATATGGGTGAGGTCCAGGCATAGATTTTTTAATAAAATCTTTTTCCACTATTCTTGCACTATTTGTAGCTCCAAGTGGAGCAATTAATGCTTGACTATTAGTATACTTACTGTATTGCCTCAAGTCGTTGAATGTAGGTTTTATGTGTGGGGTTGTTACCTGTTTCCTTAGTAACCCTTTAATAATCGGATGTATTGTACTAGCTGTTCATTTGAATTTTTAATATCCTATGTTATTTAATAAATGTTACTATTTTATACTATATTTGGCAGCTCTTTGACTCCTTTTTCGTATTATATATATTGCTGGGGAGTTTTTTCTGTCTGTGATAAGACCCATATGTGGCTCTGTTCTAATTTATTATATAGTTACAAGCATGTTGCCTGAACATGATATGAACTTGGACTAATGTAGAGGTGTGAATGTAGCCTTATAGGGCAAACATGACCCCGAAATGTTTGTAGTAATTATTGCTTGAGAGGTTCAGTGCAATACTGAGGAGCAAAGCTGTGACGCAAAAAATGGATTTAATAAAACTATTTTCGTGGCCTTGTATCAAATGTGACACCTCAAACAAATACTGTGAGAAAAGCGCAGATTATCCTAAGAAAGAGAGATAAGTGCTTAGTTAAACAACACAGGGCAACTTGGATGATTAAAGGACAGTCAACTGCGACACAAAGCTTTGATATTATTCTGCGACTTGGACATCAAGTGTTGCATAATGTCACCTTTTCCTCCAGGGGTTTATTTAGGGATGACTGTTCCCACATGAAGGTTGGCAACAACACACAAGACGACTAAACAGATTCTCTTAATACTGAAAACATGAAACGTTCTGAGGGGGGTGAGGTTCTAGTTTAGTATACAGCTACTATGCAGCACCTGTTATGGCTTAAGTTATAGCAGCATTAATAAGTGCAACTACGAATCAGTGAGGTGACCCAATGATCACAAGGCACAGACAGATGAGCCATGTCTTAATGAACAGAAGAAAACATTGTGCAGTTCCCAGTGCATACATTTTCATAGATCTGAATGGAATGCACAATTTCTGCATGACATGAGCTGCAAGTGCATTTCATATACCAGGTCATTTAGAAGGACACCATTATTGTGTGTAAACCGTTTTTTCCTGAAAATATAATTGTCATCCAGGATTTGTGTCAGTAAAAACTACAATGGTTCTTCAGCGAATAGGTGAATGAGATGGCAATACATTTGGATTGATGTAGTGGCTGCAAGTGCCTGTAGGCTATAAAATAGTCAGTAATTATAATTGACCTTATAACCCTCTAATATTTTGCTATGGAATGTGTGGAAACCCCCTCACCACCATATGAGTTCATTCTGGCAGACTGTAGAGATGGTGCGAGTTTCCGCTAGTCTTCTGTGGATATTTCACCAAAGTTTGTAAGTCATGTCTGTTTATATAATTGGGTATCAATCACAGAACTATCCCTTAAAAAAAAGAGATGTTTGAGTGGTCCATTGTAGCGAGTATTGAGAATTCTCAGGTTTGAGGCAAGTCATAATCTGGGTCTTCAAGAAGCTTTGCATCATCAGAACATTGATCTGCTTGAGTTATTTCACCTGTGTCTTGCAAGATCTCCTCCCATTTCTGTGAAACATAAAAGCACAGATTAGTTCTTTCTAAAGCGATAGATCAGGTCTGCACCACTTCAGTCTCAATTCTACAGCAAGTTTGAGTACTGAACAAACTGGAATTAAAAATCTAGCAAAAATAAAATATTTCTCTCCGAGGTTGATCTAAATCTACGGTAGTTGTATCAAGGCTTTCCACAACACTAATTGGCAGTATTTGCTCTGTATTAAGGTGGCTCTAGGATCAATGTAACTTAGGTCTACCAACATAAATATCACTAAATGAAGGTCTGTAAACTAGAAATGCGTGACTTTCTCCACAATTTTGTGTAATGTATTACTCTATAGGAGGATGACAATTATGAAGTATGGTACAAAAACACTGTATGGGGAAAATGCACAACACAAAACTTCGATCATGCAATACAGACAAGAACAAATGTGAAAATAAAACTATTAGTTTTAGTATGTTAGTATAATTAATTTCAAGCAAGCACAACATTCGTTCACATCCAAAATTTTATTCTTTCTGCCTTGGTATAAATGGAGTTTTATGAAAGCCACCCCTTTTTAAAATGAAGTAACCCAGTGACAGCAGCAGATCCATCTGTGACTTTGGCTTTGGTCTTCATGCAGTTCAAAGAATATCGAAGCCATTGAGGGGAGGTCTAGAACATGGGAAACCATATGGCAATATGTTCTAAATGGCATATGGGAAGGGGTTATCTTTAGCAAAGGGCACAGTAAATTAACTTGCTTTGATATTAGCCACTCTGAGTCACTTTACATTTTAGCACTTTGGGGTTTTTTTGTGGGTTTTTTTTTTTTTTTCCCGACAGTCTAGTTTTATGCAGAAGAAAAATTAAGATCCAATTTTTTTCCTCAATCTTCCAACAGCCAATGTACTGGGGAAAAAAAAACAAACAAAAAAAAAAAACACTCAACGGTATATCTGCTCTTTTGCAACCATTGCTCAGGTTTTGTTTACGGCTTTCATTGTGAGGTAAAAATAACCTGTGTAACTTTCCTGGGTGATTTTTGTTTGCTATACCAAAATGTAGTGTTTGAGCTAACTTTATATTTGTTTAATACAAATGATGGAAACCTGGAGTTATGGGACCATTTTTTGAGAAAGGGCTTTATTTTGGGTAGCGAGCTGTAGTTTTTATTGGTACCATTTTGAAGTGCATATGATTATTTTTTTAACATTTTATGCCATCTCATTTGGGGGTATTGAGGTGATCGAAACAAAATTATTGCATTCATGTCGAGTTCATCATATGGGATAAATAGATACTACTGCAACTGTAAAACCGGATCTTCTTAAATAAAAATATAGTAAATGCAGAAATTGGTTTATATTTTGTAATCTGATTAATAAAAGGAGTTTGATTTGAACTCCTAAGGGACGTGGATTAGTGTACAAGGCATCTCAAATATATCTTGGTCACAATAGCGATGGAAGAGAAACCCATCAATTAACCTCTTAACAACCAGAGGTATTGTTTTTGCATTTTCATTTTTTGCTCCCCTCCTTCCCAGAGCTATAACTTTTTAATTTTATGGTCAAAATGGCCATTTGAGGGCTTGTTTTTAGCGGGAAAAGTTGTACTTTTGAACAACACCATTGGTTTTAACATATCGTGTACTGGAAAAAGGGAAAACATTTCAAGAGCGGTGAAATGGTAAAAAAAAAAAAAAAGTGGAATTGCATTTATTTATTTTTTTGCAATGTTCATTAAATGCCAAAAAGGACCTGCCATTATGATTCTACAGGTCATTATGAGTTCATAGACATCAAACATGTCTAGGTTCTTTTTCATTTAGGTGGTGAAAAAGATTCCAAAATTTGTAAGAAAAAAAACAAAAAAAAAAAACAAACAATTTTTTTTAAAAAATTGCACCATTTTCCGATACCTGTGGCGTCTTTACTTTCTGTGATCCCTGGGGTTGGGTGAAAGCTGATTTTTTTTTTGTGCCGAGCTGATGTTTCTAATGATACCATGTTGGTGCAGATATGTTCTTTTGATCTCCCGTTCTTGCATTTTATTGCGATCTTGCGACGACCAAAAAACGTGATTTTGGCATTTTAACTCTCATTACGCTGTTTAACGATCAGGTTAATTTTTTTTTATATTCATAGATCGGGCAATTCTGAACACGGCAATACCAAATATGTGTATATTTAATTTTTTTCATTGTTTTATTTTCAATGGGGCAAAAGGGTGGAGATTTTAATTTTTTTGGCATGCTTCAATAGTCTCCATAGGAGACTAGAAGCTGCACTACTTTGATCGGCTCTACTACATACAGGTGTTGATCAGATCGCCTGTATGTAGCAGAAATGCTCACTTGCAATAAGCGCCGGACACTGGGCGAATAGGGTACCAATATGGCAAATTCTGATTCGACGATAGTTTCCGAACATATTAGCTCATCTTTAGCTGCTGTGAGCAGAGTTCAAACTTGCCACAGGCAGGTACCTAATGTGTAATGCAGCCCCCAGCCACCATACGGAGCAGGCTCAGGTCGTAAGCCTACTCCATACACCAGCACATGACATACATCAATGTCAGTAAGGGATTAAAAGTGATCAGTAGAAAGATTTATTTTCCTTCACACCCAATTTCAATAAATGTTACAGTATTTTTAAGGTTTTAAAAAGGAAACCCGGCACCAGATTCATACTGACCAAACTGCGGGCAGCATGAATTAGATGACAGTACGATTGCAGCCAGGTACATTTTTATTTTTCTCAACACTTCATTGTTTCAGAGAAAATATGGTTAGCTGATCCAGCCAGGACAATGGGAAGAGATAAGAAACCCAGCACCACCCCAGGTTCGCTTCTACTTGCACCGCCCTAGGAGACTGACAAGGAGAGGCCTGCATTGTACATGCATATATTGCTTAGATTCCAGGTTTTCGTGGGCCCTTTTACCACATACCACGATTCATGATGCACTGTTAAATTTAGGTATAGTACAATGCCAAATATTTCACTTCTTACATTCTATGAGTGCTATGTATTGTAAATTTTCCAAAAGCTCAGAAAAAGCAAAACCTCGCAGGGCACAGTGTGTGCGCTAAGGTGGTGGGTCGGTATTCATAAGTCTGCAATCACACCTCTCCCTGTTCCCCACTGCTGCGGTTGCCTCAGCATCTTCTGACTTTCTGCACTGCTCATCAGTTTGCATTTACGCAATTATGCCCTCTGCCCTGAGACGTCAGAGTCAGAAGATGCGAAAGAGACCGGAGCAGCGTGGAACGTGGAGAGGAAAGTATTTGAAGCAGGAACAGGGCTCCCCTGACTCACGGGCCCCATAGCGTGCCATTGTTCCCAACGACAAGTGGGTTCCCCGTTCGTCCAGGGCCCTGGCACTTGCCCGGGTGTGCAGTTTGGGAACGCCGTCCCTGGCTCATCTTCATGGTTAGCAGTGAACAATACTGTTCACATAAACAGTGTGCAAGGATGATACATAATCCACACAAATTCCATAGCAAAGTGTAATTATTCACCAGCTGTGAGGCATGCAATATACTAAACTAGATTAGAGTTAAATATTAGTGGCAGATGCCCTTTTTTAGAGGATCGTAAATGTTTTACCAAAAGATATATTACAATACAGAGAACTTTTCTATTGCCTTCTTTTAAACTACACAAAATTAAAAATAGAAAAAACAAAACAAAAACAAAAAGAAAAACCTCCACACACTTTACCTTGTACGCACCTATAATTTGGCTTCCAGTAGCACAGTTCCATTAGAAGCAGTCAATTTTTCTTTTTGAGCTTTAGTGATATCATAATTTTCATCATACTTTTTATTACTACTCCAAAATAAGCAGAATTTTTCCTAAAAAAATAATTAGGCTAGTTTGTAACATCCAATGATGGGCAAGTGACACAGGTTAGCTTTAAAATGTTAAAAGTAGAAATTCCCTAAATGCTTTTCTGCAAAGGGGATTTACTACATAATTAGAACCATTATATTAAAATTAGCAAACTGTGCTTTAAATTAAAGAACTCAAATCAAATACTCATTGTGTTCAGACAAGCTAAAGTTTTAAAACTTTAAAAAGCATGAGTGAACATGTTTGTAATTAGTACAAAGTCACTTTATGCAATTGTAGTGTTTTTTTTTGTGAGACATTTTAGGACAAGTTTACTGGTGGAGAAAGCAGAGTTCACCCTTTTATAAAAGAAGATGCATTTCTATCATTCTTGCAAGATCTTCGGAAATTTGGTCATGCCAAACAGATTAAACGTTAAAAGATTTTGAATATGGTAATTAATTTTCACTCATTTGGAAATATAATAAAAAGTTAGTACATTTAGTATTGTGGCAAGGAAATATGCAACACATACATGATTCTGTGCAGCAGAAGTCATTACAGATACAATAAAAGGCATACATTTCAATGGTAAAACACGACAAGCAAAGGAATGAAAGACAATGATATGACTGCATGAAAGCTATGAAATTTTTATCCATATATTTGAAGCTTCTGTTTTGCACTCAATCTTTTGTAAATTAGCTCCTTTCCAACCTAGCTACTTTTGAGACTCATAACGATACAAATAAGACCTCATAATGTGTGGCAGTTCATCTATCAATGTAATGGTAGAATCGTTCATTCTAGAATCACTCTACCCTTGCTATAATAGAAATCATATCTTCATGCATGGACTTCCTGATGAACCAGTGATTGACATGGCTTTATACAATGCAGCCAATCGGAAAAGGCAGCGCTGTAGGTGAAAGAGGGCAACAACCTGAACAGAGCAGACTCAGTTGCAAAACCGCTCAAAGATCATAGCCCTATACTAATGGAGAGCGACTTGGATCTTGTTCTTTGGCTGCTTTTAAAGAAAAGCTACATAAAAATCACTGCTTAAGGGGGAGAATGTCTAGTTAAGATTTAAACAAACAAAAAAAAAAACAGGTTAAAAGCAGAGGAGTAGTGATGATCGAATATACTCGTTACTCGAGATTTCGAGCATGCTCAGGTGTCCGAGTATTTTTTAGTGCTCGGAGATTTAGTTTTCCTCACCTCAGCTGAATGATTTACATCTCTTAGCCAGCTAGATTACATGTGGAGATTCCCTAGCAACCAGACAACCCCCACATGTACTTATGCTGGCTAACTGATGTAAATCATTCAGCTGCGGCAATGAAAACTAAATCTCCGAACACTAAAAAAAAAATACTCGGAGGACCCCCGAGCGTGCTTGGGAAATCTCGAGTAACGAGTATATTCGCTCATCACTACAGAGGAAGGCAATTAATTTGTTTCCGATGGGTCACATGAGACAGCGACTGTTGTGGAGGGCCGAACCATTAGGCCAAATTTAATTCTACTCAATATTAATATTGATATATTAGAATGATTATATTATTGATAAATATATCAATAGTATCACTTAACCCCTTTCTCCATTGGACGTACTATTCCGTCCATGTGGGGTGGGCCTTACTTCCCAAGGACGGAATAGTACGTCCAGCACGATCAGCCGCGCTCACGGGGGGAGCGAGGCCGAGTGTCAGCTGACTATCGCAGCTGACAACCGGCACTATGTGCCAGGAGTGGTCACGGACCGCCCCCGGCACATTAACCCCCGGCACACTGCGAACATGACCGTAGTGTTCCGGCGGTATAGGGAAGCATCGCGCAGGGAGGGGCTCCCTGCGGGCTTCCCGGAGACCCCCGGAGCAACGCGATGTGATCGCGTTGCTGTGAGGGTCTCTTACCTCCTCCTCCCTGCAGCAGGCCCGGATCCAAGATGGCCGCGGCATCCGAGTCCTGCAGGGAGGTGGCTTCACAGCGCCTGCTCAGAGCTGGCGCCGGGAAGCCTGAATCTGTGCACCTCAGATTGCCGATCTGACACAGTGCACAGCAAAGTGTCAGATCGGCGATCTTACACTATAACATGATGCCCCCCCTGGGGCAATGTTATAGTGTAAAATGTAAAAAAGAAAAAAAAAAAATTCCCAAATTATATATATATATATATATATTTTTTTTTTTATTTTTTTATTGTTCCTATAAATACATTTCTTTATCAAAATACAAAAAAAAAAACAAAAAAAAAAACACAAGTACACATTTAGTATCGCCGCGTCCATAACGACCCGACCTATAAAACTGTCCCACTAGTTGACCCCTTCAGTGAACACCGTAAAAAAAAAAAAAAAAAAAAAAAAAAAACACGAGCCAAAAAACAACGCTTTATTATCATACCGCCAAACAAAAAGTGGAATAACACGATCAAAAAGACGGATATAAATAAACATGGTACCGCTGAAAACGTCATCTTGTCCCGCAAAAAACGAGCCTCCATACAGCGTCAAAGAAAAAATAAAAAAGTTATAGTCCTCAGAATAAAGCGATGCAAAAATAATTATTTTTTCTATAAAAAAATAGTTTTTATTGTATAAAAGCACCAAAACATAAAAAAATTATATAAATGAGGTATCGCTGTAATCGTAAAAAAAATGTCATGTGCCCGAAAATGTTTCCAATAAAAACGTCAACTCGTCCAGCAAAAAACAAGACCTCACATGACTCTCTGGACCAAAATATGGAAAAATTATATCTCTCAAAATGTGGTAATGCAAAAAATATTTTTTGCAATAAAAAGAGTCTTTCAGTGTGTGACGGCTGCGAATCATAAAAATCCGCAATAAAAGTAAATCAAACCCCCCTTCATCACCCCCTTAGTTAGCGAAAAATTAAAACATTACAAAAATGTATTTATTTCCATTTTCCCATTAGGGCTAGGGTTACAGGTGAGGGAGGGGAGGGAGGAGAGAGAGGGAGGGGAGGGGAGGGAAGGGAGGAGAGAGAGGGAGGGGAGGGGAGGGGAAGGGAGGAGAGAGAGGGAGGAGAGAGAGGGAGGGGAGAGAGGGAGGGGAGAGAGGGAGGAGAGAGGGAGGGGAGAGAGGGAGGAGAGAGAGGGAGGGGAGAGAGGGAGGGGAGGGAGGAGAGAGAGGGAGGGGAGGGGAGGAGAGAGAGGGAGGGGAGGGGAGGAGAGAGGGAGGGGAGGGGAGGGAGGAGAGAGGGAGGGGAGGGAGGGGAGGGAGGGAGGAGAGAGAGGGAGGGGAGGGAGGAGAGAGAGGGAGGGGAGGGGAGGGGAGGGAGGAGAGAGGGAGGGGAGGGGAGGGAGGAGAGAGAGGGAGGGGAGGGGAGGGAGGAGGGAGGGAGGAGAGAGAGGGAGGGGAGGGAGGAGAGAGAGGGAGGGGAGGGAGGAGAGAGAGGGAGGGGAGGGAGGAGAGAGAGGGAGGGGAGGGAGGAGAGAGAGGGAGGGGAGGGAGGAGAGAGAGGGAGGGGAGGGAGGTGAGAGAGGGAGGGGAGGGGAGGAGAGAGAGGGAGGGGAGGAGAGAGAGGGAGGGGAGGGAGGGGGAGGGAGGAGAGAGAGGGAGGGGAGGGAGGAGAGAGAGGGAGGGGAGGGGAGGGGAGGGAGGAGAGAGGGAGGGGAGGGGAGGGAGGAGAGAGAGGGAGGGGAGGGAGGGAGGGGAGAGAGGGAGGGGAGGGAGGAGGAGAGAGGGAGGGAGGAGAGAGAGGGAGGGGAGGGAGGAGAGAGAGGGAGGGGAGGGAGGAGAGAGAGGGAGGGGAGGGAGGAGAGAGAGGGAGGGGAGGGGAGGAGAGAGAGGGAGGGGAGGGAGGAGAGAGAGGGAGGGGAGGGAGGAGAGAGAGGGAGGGGAGGGAGGAGAGAGAGGGAGGGGAGGGAGGAGAGAGAGGGAGGGGAGGGAGGAGAGAGAGGGAGGGGAGGGAGGAGAGAGAGGGAGGGGAGGGGAGAGAGGGAGGGGAGGGAGGAGGGAGGGGAGGAGAGAGAGAGAGGGAGGGGAGGGAGGGAGAGAGAGGGAGGGGAGGGAGGGAGGAGAGAGAGGGAGGGGAGGGGGGAGAGAGAGGGAGGGGAGGAGGGGAGGAGGAGAGGGAGGGGAGGGAGGAGAGAGGGAGGGAGGGGAGGAGAGGAGAGAGGAGAGAGGGAGGAGAGAGAGGGAGAGGGAGGAGAGAGAGGGAGAGAGGGAGGGGAGGGAGGAGAGAGAGAGGGAGAGGAGGGAGGAGAGGAGAGGGAGGGGAGGGAGGGAGGAGAGAGAGGGAGGGAGGAGAGAGAGGGAGGGGAGGGAGGAGAGAGGGAGGGGAGGGAGGAGAGAGAGAGAGGGGAGGGAGGAGAGAGAGGGAGGAGAGAGAGGGAGGGAGAGAGAGAGGGAGAGAGGGAGGAGAGAGAGGGAGGAGAGAGAGGAGAGAGAGGGAGGAGAGAGAGGGAGGAGAGAGAGGAGAGAGAGGGAGGGAGGAGAGAGGGAGGGAGGAGAGAGAGGGAGGGAGGAGAGAGAGGGAGGGAGGAGAGAGAGGGAGGGAGGAGAGAGAGGGAGGGAGGAGAGAGAGGGAGGGAGGAGAGAGAGGGAGGGAGGGAGGAGAGAGGAGAGGAGGGAGGGAGGGAGAGAGGGAGGGAGGAGAGGGAGGGAGGAGAGAGAGGGAGGGAGGAGAGAGAGGGAGGAGAGAATCTCCACATGTCAGAAACGAAAACAATGCTTCTGGACATGCCCAATGTGTAAAAACGGATTCGGTAGCCGGAATCCTTCATCGACACATCCGCTTGATGCGTTTATTGACGGAAACGTCCCTTCAGGTATTTTCGCCGGACTGAAAAAAGTTGCAGGAGACTTTTTTTGTGTCCGGCAAAAAAGCCTGAAGGGACGGATGCAGCACAAAACGGATGAAACGCATGTCCTTCAGGCACAATTCGGCGCTAATACAACTATGGGAAAAAACGGATCCGGCGTGTATAAAAAACGGTTCCGTTTTTTGCCGGATTGTGCCTGAAACAAAAAACCTGATGTGTGAAAGCAGCCTTAGGGGTGTGCTTAGGGTTACCGTTCGGATTAGGGATAGGGATGTGTTTGGATTAGGGTTTCAGTTATAATTGGGGGGTTTTCACTGTTTAGGCACATCAGGGGCTCTCCAAACGAGACATGGCGTCCGATCTCAATTCCAGCCAATTCTGCGTTGAAAAAGTAAAACAGTGCTCCTTCCCTTCCAAGCTCTCCCGTGTGCCCAAACAGGGGTTTACCCCAACATATGGGGTATCGGCGTACTCAGGACACATTGGACAACAACTTTTGGGGTCCAATTTCTCCTGCTACCCTTGGGAAAATACAAAACTGGGGCTAAAAAATAATTTTTTTATTTTTACGGCTCTGCATTTTAAACTGTAGTGAAACAGTTGGGGGTTCAAAGGTCTCACAACACATCTAGATAAGTTCCTTGGGGGGGGGGGTCTAGTTTCCAATATGGGGTCACTTGTGGGGGGTCTCTACTGTTTAGGTACATTGGGGGCTCTGCAAACGCAATGTGACGCCTGCAGACCAATCCATTTAAGTCTGCATTCCAAATGACGCTCCTTCCCTTCCGAGCTCTGCCATGCGCTCAAACGGTGGTTCCCCCCCACATATGGGGTATCAGCGTACTCAAGACAAATTGGACAACAACTTTTGGGGTCCAATTTCTTCTTACCCTTGGGAAAATAAAAAATTGGGGGCGAAAAGATCATTTTTGTGAAAAAATGTTTATTTTTACGGCTCTGCATTATAAACTAATGTGAATCACTTAATGAGTCAAAGTGCTCACCACACATCTAGATAAGTTCCTTAGGGGGTCTACTTTCCAAAATGGTGTTACTTGTGGGGGGTTTCAATGTTTAGGCACATCAGAGGCTCTCCAAACGCAACATGGCGTCCCATCTCAATTCCAGTCAATTTTGCATTGAAAAGTCAAATGGCGCTCCTTCGCTTCCGAGCTCTGCTATGCGCCCAAACAGTGGTTTACCCCCACATATGGGGTATCGGCGTACTCAGGACAAATTGTACAACAACTTTTGGGGTCCATTTTCTCCTGTTATCCTTGGTAAAATAAGACAAATTGGAGCTGAAGTAAATTTTTTGTGAAAAAAGTTAAGTTCATTTTTATTTTAACATTTCAAAAATTCCTGTGAAACACCTGAAGGGTTAATAAACTTCTTGAATGTGGTTTTGAGCACCTTGAGGGGTGCAGTTTTTAGAATGGTGTCACACTTGGTTATTTTCTATCATATAGACCCCTCAAAATGACTTCAAATGAGATGTGGTCCCTAAAAAATAAAAATGGTGTTGTAAAAATGAGAAATTGCTGGTCAAATTTTAACCCTTATAACTCCCTAACAAAAAAAAAAAATTTTGGTTCCACAATTGTGCTGATGTAAAGTAGACATGTGGGAAATGTTACTTAAGTATTTTGTGTGACATATCTCTGATTTAATTGCATAAAAATTCAAAGTTGGGAAGTTGCGAAATTTTCAAAATTTTCACCAAATTTGTTTGTTTTTTTCACAAATAAACGCAGGTAATAGCAAAGAAATTTTACCACTATCATGAAGTACAATATGTCTCGAGAAAACAATGTCAGAATCACCAGGATCCGTTGAAGCGTTCCAGAGTTATAACCTCATAAAGTGACAGTGGTCAAAATTGTAAAAATTGGCCTGGTCATTAACGTGCAAACCACACTTGGGGGTTAATATTGAGCAGGATTAAGTATGCCGACATCCCCCTATATATCGTATGAGCCCCACCAACAACCCCTTATATGAGGCACGTCGCCCACAAATGCAGCATCATGTGCAGCACCTCACCCCCATATGCAGCATCATGTGCAGCACGTCGCCCCCATAGCCTCCCCCCATGCCCACCCAAACATCGCATACACATGGAAAAAAAAAAAAACATTCTCACCTCGGTCCCCTTTGGCACTCTGCTTCCTTCCCTGCCTCTCCGCAGTACACAGCTGACGCGATGAAATGACACCAAGGAAGTCAGCGCAGATGGAGGCAGCAAGTGGGCGGACATGGTACGGCCCATGGACCCGTAAACAGAAGCTTTTGCGCTGACTATATTACATAGACAACCATTATTCTGTACAGTTGCTATATATTGCTTTAATTTGTCAACCATAGGCTCAGTTTATTTTTGCACTTGTCAGAAGAGACTTTTTCCAGAGCATTTGTTGAAAGGGGTTTTATATTTCAAATTGGCCATTGGACCCTGCATGCCCATTGGCTGTTATTCAGGAAAAAAAAAAGTATATATGCTAAGTTCTATGCAGAGCATAGAGCTTTAAAGTTTTAACAGCTTACATTGATAAGGTTTCTGACCTTACATTTCCCCTCAATTTGTAGTCTGGTTTCTTGACTATTCTGCCACCTATCCCAGGATTTGTGTGTTATATAGACCAATGATCTGATCAAATTGACTTCAACAGCCTTCAATACCAAAAACAGTCATTTTAGATCCATCACACCCATCTGTTTTTTGGATTCTGCAACTCTCTGCTCCAGAGATATGGTCCATCAATCCGGTATGTCATGTAGTCTTTTTGCAAATTGGTCATCAACTTTTCACTATGGTTGTGATAACCCCTTCTTGATGTGCGTAGCAGATACTTGCTCTTCTATGCAGTTGACATCTGCATGTTAACAGCATTGTATGGTGACAAGATCCGATCGATGCCATTAACAACTTAAAGCACCACTCCAGCATTTTGTTTCTATTTCACCTCAGTGCTGAGTGGCGTTAACTAGTGATGGGTGAGTAGCATTGTTGCTTGGGTCTCCCGGAGCATGCTCGGGTGATCTCCAAGTATTTTGGAGTACTTGGAGATTTAGTTTTCGTCGTCTCAGCTGCATGATTTGCGACTTGCAGGCAGGCTGAATACATATGGGAATTCCCTAACAAACACGCAACCCCCACATGTACTCAAGCTGTCTAGCAGTCGCAAATAATGCAGCTGATGCTAATACTCAGAGACCACCCGAGCAACAAGTATACTCGCTCATCACTAGTGCCAACTAATTAAAGTTCCCTGACTCTAGTAGCATACTTACTAGACACCATTTTCAGCTCATCCTGGTGATGTTCTGGTTCCGTGCCACTATCTTGTGACCGTGGTCAAAGTCTATAAGATGCCTTGTTCTGGCTTGCATAGACTTACATTGAATGGGAACCTTCAGATAAGAGCCCAGCTAACACTGGGCAATCCGGCAAATCACAATCTGCAGAACACCAACCAGAGTGAGACGACGATAAAAGATGAAAATGGCAGTTGCCAAGTAGGAGACCAAGCGCAGGGAAGTTAGATTAGTAGCACCACTCCAGCGCTTGAGAAAAAAAAACAAAACAAAAACAACACTACTTTAAGTGCGATTTAAAGCACCACTTCACACGCCCCCCAGGGATGTACAGTTACAAGATTTTACCCTTTCACTGAGATACCAAAATTGCAGTTTTGTTTTTCCATTTGGCCTACCAACCCCATAAAGTGTACTACAATGCAAACAAAATATCATTGTAAATAACCCCCCCTTTGCTGTTAGGGCATTACAGTTTCTTACCTGGTTTACAAATGGAAGAACCGCTGCAACCAGTATAAAACATAGGCCCAAGGCAATGAAGATGTATTGTAGATAATCAAGTACCATTGGGAGGAGAATCAGGGTATTATAATAGGTATTATACACTGGACCATCAAGATAGCCACTCTGTAGGAAACAAACCAAAATTATACAAGATGGATCATCATCACCCTCTCTGACTTAAAAAAAACAAACAAACAAAAAAAAAAACATATCCTACCTCAGAAAACCACAGGATTGGAAATATTACAGGCTTAATCTTCCCAGTTATCCTACAATAAAGCAGATTACAAGATTATTCCATCATCTTGCTAAAACAAAACACCAAGGTTACCGTTTTTTCCAGAATCCATGAAAGCACACGTGAGAAAAGGATCTGCCCAGCAAGGACAGGAAACCTACTGAAATAAAGGGTGGTACAACTCTCCAAGTTCAGTTGAGTTACAGCTCACGAGAGTACCTCCAGGTTAATCTACATACATAACCAAACACCAGATTATAAGAACAAACAAAAAGCCACAAAGAAAAAACAAACACAAAACCCGCCCAATCTATAATGCACACCCATATGGTAATAAAGGGGGGGGTTTGGGAGTATACAGGTCCTGTCATGGGTTCTGGAAAAACCGGCTACCGGTACGTGACCTTGGTGTGTTCCCTTCACCAATGGCAGCACACCAGAGATTTTTGGAGAATTGAAAAATGCTAGGTGTACCTAAAGGTGGTGTATGATGACCAGGTGGCGGGCCTTTACAAATTTGGTCGATCGATACCTCCACTTTCTCTTACCAGGACGTCGCCATGGCTCTGGTGTAAGGAGCCTTGATACCATCAGGGAACGGAGCACCGCTAGCAGAGTAAGCTAAACAAATGGCCTCCCTAATTCATCTGGCAATGGTACCTTTTGTTACCCCGTAACCCTTCCCATTACTCTGGAAGGCAACAAACAGGGACTGGGCTTTTCTCCACTGGCCAGTCATACATATAAACTGCAACAGTGCCCTTATTGCATTAGGAAGCTGCACGGAAAAAAAAAATTAAGAAAAATAAAAGCGAGAAAAACGCAGAAAAAAAAAAAAAAAAACAACCCCACCACGAAAAATACGAGTCCGGATTTGATCAGGAAAATTCTGCACACTTTCCTGAATGTGGACACATAGCCTAAAGCTACCTTAGGAAGATAAACTGGATCGGGTCTTAACACGACTATTCTCCCATCTGCGGATAAGGTGGGTTTTTAGAAAGCCTGTAAGTAACTTATTTCCACTTGTAAGAATAAAAACGGTCCGTAATCTGGACCGAAAAAATAGGATGCAAAGTGTGCGATTGTCATGCGAGTGCAATGCAATTTTTAATCGCACCATCCGTATACAATCCGTTTTTTTTCTCTGCAACTATTTTTTGACAATCATTTACAGGACCATTTACAGTGTTCTATGCCACAGAATGGTAAGGTATCTGTAAAAAACAAACAGAAAACGGATGGTCCGTATTCCGTCCATTTTTTTTTTTCTCACACCCATTGACGAGTCTCGTCCGAGACTCGCAGCATGCTGCGATTTTTTTCTCAGTCCGATTTCGGCTGAGAAAAAAAAAAAAAAATGTCACCTATTAAAAAACATTGGTCCGAGTGCAATCTGATTTTTTGTCGGATTGCACTCGTCCGTTATTCTCGCAAGTGGAAATGAGCCTTAAGGACGGATGTCAATGCTACTAATAAATGATTGCTTTGAGGGCAAGATATTTGGCTGACAACTCCTGCACAGGCTCAAACGGTGCTTAGATCAGTGCCTCTAGTACCAGGTTCAGTTCCCATTGGGGGGCCCTAGGGATTGAGACTGGCCTAGACCTATCACAGGATTTTATGCATCTCGATAGCCATCAATTGGCTGCAAGTTTACAACTATATAATGTCCCTAAAGCAGCTATCTGGACCTTAAGGGTACTAGTGGTCAACCCCATTTCAAGCCCCATCTGAAGGAACTCTAGGATGGGACAGATTAGGGAAGCCATTAGGTCAAAAACCTCTGAACGCCAGGCATTTTTTTTCGAGTCCTGCCATAAATTCTCATAGTTAAGGGTTTTCTACTTAGCAAGGTGGAAACTACTCAGTGGCTAAATTATCAGTACACTCCTTTCAATTTCCACGCTGCAAGATGGAAGCCCTTCATTTGAGTATGGAATATTGGCCCCTGCGCAAAAAGGTCTGGGATCTCTGGCCAAATCCATTGATCTGACAAGGATATAAATCTTAGTAGGGAAAACCATGGCCTTTTAGGCCAGAAAGGGGCAATCAAAATCACTCGTCCAAACCTCACTGATTTTTCATGACTGCTGGAATCATTGCTATTGGAGGAAAGGCATAAGCAATCCTGAAGATCCAGGGAGTCTGGAGGGCATCTACCGCATGCGGGTTTTCCTTTGGGTACAGTGAACAGAGTTTTCTTCCTTTCTGCTGTGTCTGTCGCCAAACAAATCTATTTCCAGCAACCCCCATAGATTATCGTATATACTCGAGTATAAGCCGAGATTGTCAGCCCATTTTTAGGCTAAAAGTGCCCCTCTCGGCTTATACTCGAGTCAATGTCCCAAGGGGTCGGCGGGGGAGCGGCGGCTGTCATCATACTCGTCCCCCTCCTGATGCAGTCTCTGCACGTCCCCGCTTCTCAGATGGTCTCTGGTGCTGGCAGCTCTTCCTGTGTTCAGCGGTCACGTGGTACCGCTCATTAAAGTAATGAATATGGACGAGACCACTCCCATAGGCATGGAGCGCATATTAATTACTTTAATGAGTGGTACCATGTGACCGCTGAACACAGGAACAAGCTGCCGGCGCGTGCCGGAGTCCATCCGAGAAGCAGGGACAGGGAGACCACGCCAGGAGGGGGAGAGTATGACGGGGAAGGGTGAGCCATCCGATATTCACCTGTCCCCGTTCCACCACCACGTTGTGTCGTTTGCGTCCTCTGGCTGTGAAGTTCAGGTCAGAGGGCGCGATGACGTGTTAAGTGCGCGCCCTCTGCCTGAACAGTCACTGCAGAGACCTGGAAGACACAGCTGCGTGCGGCGGTGGAACAGGGACAGGTGAATATCACAAGTGCCGGTGTCCTGAGCCAGCGGCTATTCCGGCACCTGGCACTCATAGCGCGCCGGTATCCCCGCCTGCTCAGGCCCCCAGCACTCAGCGTCCAGGAGTTTTTTTTTTCTTTAATATAATCGCAGCAGCATACGGGGCATATTATTCTATGGAGCATCTTATGGGGCCATCAACCTTTCTGGAGCAGCATATGGGGCATATTATTCTATTGAGCATCTTATGGGGCCCCATCAACCTTTATGCAGCATTATATGGGGCATATTATTCTGTGGAGCATCTTATGGGGCCATCAACCTCTATGCAGCATTATATGGGGCATATTATTCTGTGGAGCATCTTATGGGGCAATCATTAACCTTTTATGCAGCATTATGCTGGTTTCATTAGGGAGTGGAACCTTGTCCCCCCCAGTGGCTGATACATGCCTCCGTAGCCAGATTGTTAGACATGATGCAAACTTGGCAACCCAGAAGGGGAAGAAAGCCTTCAAGAGCCCTTCCCACAATTTTTAGATTTGATGACCATCCTTTCTCAGGGAGTGCCTGCAACTCCTGAATTGCATGACTCAGGTGTGCCTACAACCCGAGAGGCTCGCGTCCGTTATGTCATTTACTGGCTTTACCCACTGGACCCCTGATGTTAAATTTCCCCTGTGTCCACCACATGAGGGAGTTTGACCTTTAAAGAAATATCCACCCTCCCTTCTAAAATGCCTTTTAGCAATATCTGTGCAGACAGGATTTCCCACTGGAGTAGTCTGGTCTGGAATTGGGCCCATCTGCTGGGGCGCAGGATATTGGGGTTCCCAACAGGGACATCTTTGGAAACTATGGCTGCCGAGGCCAGGTTCACAACCTTGTCCTCTAGTAAGAAACAGGTCTCTACTTTGGCATTCAGAACAAAGCTCAGGAAGGTAGAGTCGTAGGCTGCTGTCACACTAGCAGTATTTGGTCAGTATTTTACATTGGCATTTGTAAGCCAAAACCAGGAGTGAAACAAATAGAGGAAAAGTATAATAGAAACATATGCACCCCTTCTGCATTTATCACCCACTCCTGGTTTTGGCTTACAAATACGGATTTAAAAAACTGACCAACTACTGCTAGTGTGACGGCAGCATTAGTCAAGATTTTCCCAGCCAAGATTTTGCAAGATGGCTGTAACGGCTTTCAACAGAGTAGCACAGTTGTCCTCCAATCTTCCTACTAAGAGGAAGTAGTTGTGTTCGGAACAGTAATAGTTCCTTATCTCGAAGGAAGGCTGTCATCTCAGCAATGAATTTGGTGAACACCCTCAGAAACTGACAACCCGAAGGGGAGGGCTTTGAATTGGAAATGTCTGACCCTTCCTTGTATGTATAGGGCCACTCAAGTATTTTTGATGGTCTGGATGGATTGGAATGCGATAGTAAGCATCATTTAAGTCGACCACCACCATAAAACAATTGTGGTAAAGAGGTTTTATGGCCATATTTACAGACATCATCTTGAAAGTGTGATTTTTTTTTTTATCCAGCGATTGAGACCCTCCAGATTGATGATGGCCCTGAATCAGCCATCTGGCTTTTATTTATGAAAAAGAGGAGGGAAGAAAATCCCCTTCCTTTTTGTTTGCCTGAAATCTCACCTATGACCTGCTTCTCTACTAGGCCCAAGACCTACGTCTCTAGGGCAAGTTGTTCTTCTGCAGGGGGTTATTATGAACTACTGACGGGGCAGCTGATAAAATGCCATCTTCAGGCCTTCCCTTACTATATCCAGAACCCAGATGCTGGAAGATGTTCTCCCAGGCCTGCATGAAGAGGGAAAGCCTTCTCCCTACTGTTGGTTTGGCATCATAGCAGGGACTGTCTGGAAGGGAGGAAGGACCTCTGAACATGAATCTAGACTACTTTTGTTCTTACTTTCCCCACTTCCTTCTTTCTCCCGGAGGACATCCCCTACTAAATGTCCTCCTCCGAAAGGAAGTCTTCCTTGACTTAGAAACCCAGAAAGCTCTTTTTCTCATCACCAGCTTTCTTTTTTTTTTTTTTTTTTTTTTTTTTTAAATTTTATTTAGGAGGTCAACCAACTTTTTTCTCCCAAACAAAAATTGGCCATCACAGGGTATTGAGCACATCTTAATCTTCCATTGTAAATCTCCCGGACAGCCCTTTAGCCACAAGGCCCATCTTGCCGCATTAAACAGACCGGCAGACCTAGCCACAGAGCCAGCGGATGAGTCCGCTAGGAATGCTGTTGCTCCTTGCAACAGGGCAGGTTGGACAAGATCAGCTTAAAAGCAAGATCTCCATAGAGAAGATCTTCCAGCTATTGTAGCCAAAACATGAGGGCTCGTGAGATACAAATTCCAGCGATTGCTGGCTTCAGAGCTCCCATTGTTGCTTCCCATATGGGTCTTAGATAAGTGTCCGTCTTCTTATCCAATAGGTCCCAAAGTACCCCTGAATCTTAAAAGGTTAGTGCTGACCTATGATGACCTGGATAAGGCGCCATCAATCCTAGGGACCTTGTCCCATAACTCTGAATCTTTTTCCTCTAAGGGATATCTCCTTTTCGAGGACAAGGGCAAGGCACCAGTTCTCTCCAGTCTCCTCTATGGTCTGCTAAGGAGTGCCTGGATCTTCCTATTGATCAGAAAGGTACATTTCTTTCTCCTCTTCAGTAGAAGACTTCATCTACCAAAACTTTGTGCTCAAAACTTATTTTTACTCTCCATCTGGTCAAAAGTCTACTTCTCCACTTGACAATACAAAACGACTCTTCAAACTTTCCACTCCCTCCTGAGCCTTATAGTACAGGCCTCGGTCAACAATCTCATGATCTAGCCACTTCTTTCCTAGACAAAAATCAATCATATCCATCAGGACATTTTTGCACAAACCCCTCAGAGCCTGGAACTCAGTCCCTCCTGCATATCACGATCACTTTCCACCATCATGTTTGGATACAGAAGATACCAAGTGTCTTGCTTCTTCTCACCTTATAACCTGCACTAGTGACCATATTCCCTTTAGTCTTTCCCCAGTTACTACCTACCTGAAATATTTAACCTGCCTTTCTTTCCAGTTTCATTTCCTCTTCATGGTGTCAAACCACATGCTAAAAAAAAAACAAAAAAAACAAAAACAAACACCCACACACATTTCTCGACCAGAACTGCACTGCTAACTACAGACTTGTTTCTAGGAATGAATAGGATGTTAAACTCCTGCAACGCTTGGTCCACTCTTGGCTAATCTGCCATCTCTCAGATCAATCTCTTCTTGACTGTTTACAATCTATTTATGCGCTTTACTCTACTGAAACTGCCCTCACTAAAGTCCAACGACCTATTAACTGCTAAATTTAATGGCCACTAGTCTCTGCTGATTCTCCTGGATCTCTGCAGCATTCAACACTGTGGACCACCAGTTCGTCCTCACTATGTTCTGCTTTATCGGTCTCAAGGACACTGTTCACTCTTGGTACTCGTCCTACCTATATGACGCTCCTTCACAGTATCCTGTCGGTTCTTACTCCTCTAATCTTCTCATTCCTGTTGGGGTTCCTTAAGGCCCTGTCCTAAGCCTATCCTCTTCTGATATACTGCCATATTGGACAAACCTTCAAATTTGGTTTCCAGTATCATCTATATGCTGATGATACCCAATGATGCACCTCTTCTGACAATACTCCTACCTGAATACAAAATACCAGGGATTGTCTGTCCACTGTAACATGTTTTCACTAGCTGAAACTGAACATCTCGTCTTTCCTCCGTCTAGTAACAGACAACTACCAGTTAACGCAATTGCCTTGTACAGTTCAATCATAACTCCCAAGCAGCACACTCGCTGTCTTGGCGTTCTATTAGACACAAACTTGCCTTTATTCTCTATATCCAAATCGCTCACGTTACCCGCTTCTTAACCCTCTCCAGAATACAACCTTTTTTGCCTTTGAAATAGCAAAAACATTTACCGTCGCTCTTATTCACTTTTGTCTGAACTACTGCAACTCACTACTGATCGGTCCCAGTCTAACCAAAACTTTCTCCTCTACAATATATCCTGAATAAAGGAAGCCAGGGTTGTATTTCTCACTAAACACTACACAGATGCCTCTACCCTGTGCCAGTCATTGCACAGTTGCACATTCACTACAGAATACAATCTTCACACTTGCGTACAAAGCTCTCCATAGTTCTGCACCACCCTGTATCTCAGTCCATCAACCTACCAGAACTCTATGCTCCGCAACGGATCGAAGACCAACATCCTCCATAATAAGAACCTCCCACCTCCAATACTTTGCTCATGCTGCCCCAGTTTCTTGGATTGCACTATCCCGGACGATCCAAGTAGTGCCAAGTCCCCACGCTTTTAAAAACATGTCTTTAGATAGGCCAATCATCTAAATTCACCAACCCAACTCTCCCCTGTTCCCGCTTTCTAAATTTTACTCAAAACCCGGTCCCTCCTATTCATCCATGTCAACTCGCTCCCTGAACTTACCGTAATAGCACTTGGTAACTGTATATTGATACTGGCTGGTGACTGGATCATGTAGCTCATTTCTAAAGCTCCATTATAATAATGGGTAGGCAGTGCTTGTCATATCAGGTTCAACCATTGTGTCCCCTTCCCCCATTTCTTTATAGATTGCAAGCTTGAGAGGGAGCAGGGTGCTCACTCCTGTCACCACACACATAGTCTTGACCGCTTTCTATTGAGTCATTGGAGGATGGTGCAGTGGGGAAAAAAAAAAAATGGCAAGCAATGTCCCACTGGTGCTGCATCACTTAAATGCAGTGTACATCAGAGCCGCCGAGCTTAGTCACTTAGCCATTGGCTGAAGTGGTGACGTGCACTGTAGTCATCACATCACCGCTGCAGTCAGGTCAGAGACAGCATTAGCAGTGACAAATGAAAAAGTCTTTTTCAGCTTACCTGTCCACTTTGTGCATTGCTGCCATCCCAGGAAAATCGGATACGTAGTGAAAGAGTCCAGCATCAAAAGGTTGCACTCCAACAAACTTTATTGGTCTCCCCCCCCATCCGCTTTTCTTATTACCAATTCAGGATTATCCTGTAAAGACTGTACCACTATTATTCTGCTTACTATATGAGGAACTCAAATACAAATTTTTTAATTAGTTCTGCACGAATTCCTGAAATCGGTCCAAATACCGACACCCTTGACTGAACTGGATAGAAAGAGGGATTTTTTTGTCCGAAAATATTCACTAGCTGAGGTAGTAGATTGTGCATAAGACTGATACAGCAGGACTGAGCCGAGGAGAGAACAAATTGGTCATCCCATTCCATAGAAACAAGCATATTTTCACTAGGTGTGACAGCTGAAACCACATCATTAGCTTCCAATGGTTCCTTGAAAAAAAATGTCTTAACTGTGAGACCCCTGACAAAACGGTTTTTCGTAATGGAAAGGTTCAGTAAGTCCAGAAGGGGCGGAGCTTGGCGACAAACTTCAGCCGGGAAACCTGCTGGATTCTGATTATGGAGACCGCCCATCCCACCAGTTTAAACAAGCACACAGATATAATATTGTTCTATTAATATTGTCCATTGACCTTTTCAAAGTGCATAATGACAGCCTCATATTTGTTAGTTTTAAGTGTGTATTTTTGTACTGGTAAAAGATTTATAAGGTTTGTGGGTGTGAAATATTTGATGTGATGGGGCAGGGTTTCTTTTAATCCTTGGCCATTATAAAGTCCTGACTCACTGGTATAGCACTAGGTTATGACTAAGGGGAATATTTGGCCCCGAAACACGTAAACCGGTGTCTGGGACCTCTGCTATTTTTGCCATTTTTCCTACTGTGTTTTTATATGAAGATGTTGGCATAAAGTTTGTTGGAGGGCAACCTTTTGGTGCTGGACTTTTTCACCACAAGCAGTGACAAGCTGGTGCTGGACTTGGGGAGCTGAATACCACTTGATTTAATCATTTTAACATGAGAAGGGGAGGCAGGCTTAGAAGTCAGGTGGAAAGTAAAAACCCTGCCATAGTGGCAAAACTCTGTACACAGGTGTACAGACAGTCCACTCAACGCTTCCCTTCTGTCAAGCAGTAGGGTCCATGTCTAATATACCATTTAAATGGTTGGAGTTTAATTTGATTGTACATGTTGTCCAGAACATTTACGATTCTCGCTGACATGGTCAAAAAACAATGAATACTTACGAAATACCACTGACACCCATCGTTAATAAGCTGATCTGCATCTTGATTGAACAATTCATGGGAATTCCAGTGAGCTGCAAGGAGACAAGAAAAAAAAAAAAAGTTTTTAGACATTGTGTGCCAACAATGCTCAAGTGTTCCAGCTTGTGTGGCCTAAGCCAGCAGGACCTGATAATACATCCACATAATTACAGTCTTTGCTAAAAAGGACCTTAAGAAAAATACATAGATGGAAGAAAACCCAAATCAGGTCACGAAAAAAAAAAAATAAATTGTTGGCAGCACATCCATACATGCAACAGGGTAGTATTGCAAATAATATGGAGACATTTGATGTTTCTCAAAGTTTGCATTGACCTATGTAAAATATAGTAAAAAGGTTTATTCCCAGAAATTACAAATCACTGAGGAGAGACCATCCACGGTTACTCCACACATCACAGAGATCAGGGCTCTACAACAGAGCTCCGCAAAGCCCAATCTGAAGAGGGGATGAGCTCTTCTGCATTTTTTAGCTGTAGGACTACAGAAAATGGCAAAGGTTGAGCATTAGTGATGAGCGAGTGTTCTTGTCGCTCGAGTTTTCTGAGCATGCTCGGGTGTTCTCTAAGTATTTTAGGCATGCTTGTATATTATGTTTTTCTCTCCGCAGCTGCATGATTTGCGGCTGCTAGACAGCCTGAATACATGGAGATTCCCTAACACAGGAAATCCTTGCATGTGTTCAGGCTGTCTAGCAGCCGCAAATCATGCAGCTGCAGAGACGAACAATCTACGAGCACTCCCAAAATACTTGGAGATCACCTGAGCATGCTCTGAAAACTAGAGTAATGAGCACACTCGCTCATCACTATTGAGCATGCTAACCCCACTTCTATGCAAGGTGTGACTGCAAAGTTCCAGTCTTGGGATAGATTGGAGAAGCAAACTTTCTGCTATTTTATGGATAGGAGACCACTTCATTGGCCTCTTTCTGACAACACATGCATCATATGCCTGGAAGGAAGTAATGGTTCTTTCCAGAATATTGTTTACAAACGGGTTTTTGTGTTAAAAAATAAATTCACGTAATATAAAACACTAAGAATACACTGGATACATGTTTGTTTATAATTCCACTGTACTCTTGGGCTAAGTTTCCTCAATGAGTTTGGTCGTTGTGCACTTTCACAGCATTCTTACAGTTGCAAAAAAATAAAAAAAATAGTTTTAACGGCTCTTGGCTGCAGAAAGAAACAATACACATCACACCCCAATAGGTACAGAAAATCTAACATCTAAAAATCACAAATCGCTTATCATGGGTACATAGCCTTGTACACGGTGTGTTTTTTTCCTCGCGGAAATGGGCCAAAAACACGAATCCTTATGCCTGTCAATTCAATGACAATCCTGAAGTGCTGCGGACATGATCAGTAATTTTCCTTTGAGTATTTGCAGTGCATTTTGTTCTTCAGCATGTCAAGTCTTTGTGCGGATTTTTAGCATCTTTCACCCATTAACGTCAACTGAATCAGTCAAGTCTGTAGATATATATATATATATACACATATATATACACACACATATATATACACACATACATACACATATACACACACACACACACACACACACACCACGTAAAATAATTAAACCTATTAGAATCATACTCAACTGAACGCCCAAGTCACCTAATAAAAAAAATAAAACCACCATATACTTTCCTGTCCACGGGGTAGTCAATATAATCCCAAGTGTCCCACGGCGATCTCATGTGTAGAACAGTCACATCGGGAGATGTGGCTGCTCTAACAGGAGATACTCACTGACAGGAGGTAATCACTCCCCCAGTGTATCACTGAGCTTCCGTGAGAGTTCACTGGAGTTCATCAGCCGATTAGCTCCAATGCTCTCACTTATGGCACCACCACTGCGTGAGAACTTTCTCATGCAGTAGTGGTGCAGTAATGGAGATCACCAGAGCTGATCAGCTGATGAATTCCGGTGAACTCTCTCACGGAAGCTCAGTGATACACTGCGTTTTATATTGTGAATGTATGCATAACGCATAAAACCTTCACCGTATAGATACACACTGAACAAAGATCAATTAAAAAGGCAGTGTTTCTGCACAGAGGACTTAGAGCTTTGGAACAGGAAAAAAGAAAAAAATCCAGTATAGGAGAGACCGGAAACTTCTGTGATGGATAATTGAATTTGGCTAAAATTAACACTAAGGAAAGTAAAAATCTGCCTTTTAAAGTGACAATCTAGTTAGTTAGTTCAAAACCATAATGTGATGAAGATCTTTCAACTAGAACAATTAAAGAATAACTATGTGGCATTGATGATTTGACACCATTTTATCAGTAGTACATATATAGGCTTGTCCTTAGCAGGATTACAATCAGTCTCTCCATATCCTGCATGACAGTGAGGAGGTTACAGATAATTCCCTACAAGAACATGCTGAACAAGTTCCCCGAAAATGTTTTCAAGTAACAGAAATGAGATTATCTTAAGGGCCTGGGTTTTGTCCAGAAAACTAAGCCAGCATGAGCCAGTTTGTAGCTTGATTAACAATATCAATGGACTCATTCTATTTTACAGAATACATTCATTATGGCAACTGAATAGAGTAGACCATTTCATATACACCAGCCTTAATTTCTTATGAAGATGTGCCAGCTGCCATAACCATCTATTAACATTTACTTTAGTAAACCAGACACTGAATATTTTTGAAGGTTCATTATATAAAAATTAATGAATAATATGTCTGCGGTATATGAAAAAGGTCAATTTAAAATTTTTTAGATTTTTCTGCAATTGCTCCCTCAGTTATACTGCATAGCTGCACCAAATGTAGAAGAACCGTTATAAATAAAATTATATACGGTACAAAAGAACCAGATTCAGATACGTAAAGCACAAATGGACCTCAGCAAAAAGTATAGGCCGAGACCCCTAACTGCCACAAAAAACAGGGAAAACTTAATGACTCGAGTATAAGCCTAGGGTGGAAAATGCAGCAGCTACCGGTAAATTTCAAAAATAAAAAGATACCAATAAAAAGTAAAATTAATTGAGACATCAGTAGGTTAAGTGTTTTTGAATATCCATATTGAATCAGGAGCCCCATATAATGCTCCATACAGTTCATGATGGCCCCATAAGATGCTCCATAATAAAATAAGCACCATAAAATGCTCCATAAAGTTTGATGGGCCCCATAAGATGCTTCATAGAAAATATGCCCCATATAATGCTGCATAGGTTGATTATGGCCCCATAAGATGTTCCATAGATAATGTGCCCCATACAATGCTGCATAGGTTGACATAAACAAACATACTCGCCTCTTGTCCTGAGCAGGCCCCGGGCACTTGCAATATTCACCTGTCCACGTTCCACCGCTGGGTGCCGCTGTGTCTTTCATGTCCTCCGCAGTGACTGTTCAGGCAGAGGGCAGCGCGCACACTAATTACGTCATTGCGCCTTCTAACCTGAACGTCACAGACAGGACGCAGAAGACACAGCGGCGCTCAGCGGTGGAACGTGGACAGGTGAATATTGCGCAATACTCACCCTCCAGTCCCCATTATACTCACCTGCTCCCAGCGGTTCCCTGAAAAATACCCACATGAAAATTACCCAGACGGAAAATTGCCAATTGCAGCATCAAAGTGTCAGATCTATGATATTTGAGGTGAAAGGTGAGGATGTTCACATGATGTGTGATCAACTTGTGATTTGCAGCCGCCCTAGTGCAAAACTGCAAACATGCTGAAGATCTGTGGTTTGTAGCAGTCATTATCAGCAATAGACAGATTTAGTCTGCTCTCATCTCTCACTGATTCTGCCTTACTCCTCCCACCAGCCCAGAACAGCAGCACATGCAGAAACAGCAGCAGTATGATCCAGAGGAGCCATCACTGCTATCAGTACTCACAAAAGTAGCACTGTATTATCTGTGGAGTTACATGGGACTGCAGGTCATATCTAATACATCATCTCAGTGGGAGCCCACCAACCAAAAGCAGGGTGCTGCTGGCTGAGATAGATGGTCCTGGAAGCCCAGAAGGCACCGCAGAAAGGTGAGATTCTGTCAGAGGAAGGGAAGTGCCATAGCAGCGCCGCTCTCCCATTGACTTCAGTGGCAGTTAATCTGGGGCGTGCACTTCCTTCCCTGTCCACTTATGACTACCAAGAGTAAGAGTGAACAGACCCTACCTAGTTATGTATCATACACATATACTGCAGGTGCAGGCAGGCATAGGATGGAAGGAAATGCAGAGTGGATTTGAATAAGGGTCTCTAGGCCCAGACACACCACAATGAGGGTCTCTAGGCCCAGACATACCACAATGAGGGTCTCTAGGCCCAGACACACCACAATGAGGGTCTCTAGGCCCAGACACACCACAATGAGGGTCTCTAGGCCCAGACACACCACAATGAGGGTCTCTAGGCCCAGACACACCACAATGAGGGTCTCTAGGCCCAGACACACCACAATGAGAGTAGAATTATTGTTAGCACAGTGGAATGACAACTCCTAACAGAATCCGTACTCTGGGACTAGGGATGAGTGAACCGAACCTGGAGAAATAAACTGGGCCCAGAGACCTTTGTTGAAATCCATTCTGCATTTTCTTTGCTGTCTGTGTTGTGCTGTATTGAATTTCAATGGAGCCCATGGAAGTCAAGGACAATCACCCGGCAGCTAATTATTTGCAGGTGTGCAATGATTGTTTAATAAACTTAAGTTATTGTTGTTATTAGAACTCCTTAATAAACTGTTCTTAATAAACTTGTCGGTAGTTTTTTTTATGTAGGCAATTTTCGCCGACATTCTTCTGTGCTGCAAAGCATCTCACCTATAATTCTATACTATTCTCTGTGCTGCAGAGAATCTCACGTATACCTGCATAATATCCCCCTGTCCTGCAGAGCATTTAACCTATATCTCTTTGCTATTCTGTCCTGCAGAGCTTCTCACCTATAATTCTATATTATTCTTCTGCCCTGCAGAGCATCTCATGTATACATGCATATACTATCCCCCTGTCCTACAGAGCATTTAACCTATAATTCAGCCTGTGGGCAATTTTCTATGGGCATTCTTCACCTTGCACCTCAAATATCATGGATCTGAAACTTTGTGATGTGGCAATTGGCAATTTTCTGTGTGGGCAATTTTCCGTGTGGGCAATTTTTCTGGTCACCGCTCCCGGCACGGTCCCTGGCAGCTTCTCACTGACAGATGATCTTCGGCGCCCGCAGCTTCTTCCTGTGTTCAGCGGTCACATCGTACCGTTCATTAAAGTAATGACTATGCGTCCATATTCATTACTTTAATGAGCGGTACCACATGACCATTGAACACAGGAAGAAGCTGCGGGCACCGGAGAAGTAGGAACGTGCAGAGACACGCTGGGAGCAGGCAAGTATGATTTGACAGCCGCCACTCCCCCTCCCCCACCGACCCCTTGGGACAATGACTAGTATAAGCAGAGAGGGGCACTTTCAGCCTAAAAAAAAAAAAATGGGCTGAAAATCTCAGCTTATACTCGTGTATATACGGTATACATATTTTTTTATAGACACGTCTATGTTTGGACAGTGAACTGAGAGAGTGTGATAATGACTGCACTTAATGACAGGAGATCCAAATTTCTCTATGAATCTAAAAAGTCTTAGTCTCCCACATAAATACACACCTAGGAACCTAGGAATATGGGGGTGGGGTGGAGATGGATTTGCTCAAAGTTGACTCTAGGTTACCCTAAATATACCCTGACTGTTCAGAACACCTATATGAACAAGCAATGGGGAGATTTCAATGCAAAGACTTAGGCCATGTTCACACAGTGCGTTTTTTACTGCAGAACCGCAGCGGTTTTGCCGCTGCGGTTCCGCAGCTGTTTTCCATGCAGGGTACATTACAATGTACCCCTATGGAAAACAGGAACCACTGTGCACACGGTCCTGAATTTCCCTTAAAAAGCCGCGATGAATCGGTGCGGGAAAAAAGAAGGAGCATGTCACTTCTTTCCCCGAAACTGCAGCGGTTCTGCACCCATAGACCTCCATTGTGAGGTCAAACCCGCAGTAAAACCCGCAGATCAAAAACATATCTGCGGGTTTTATTGCGGTTTGTGGTGCAGAACCGCTGCAGCCGGAAGTGCGTCGGCGGAAGTGCTTGGGCGGAGAGACATGGAGGCATACCGTCGCATGGGGATCGTGTCGGCCGTTTGATTGAATTGGTATGTGTGTGTGTGTCTGTCTGTGTGGTGTGTGTGTGTGTGTGTGTGTGTGTGTGTGTGTGTGTGTGTGTGTGTGTGTGTGTGTGTGTGTGTGTGTGTGTGTGTGTGTGTGTGTGTGTGTGTGTATGCGTGTGTATGCGTGTGTGTATATGCGTGTGTATGCGTGTGTGTGTATGCGTGTGTATGCGCGTGTGTGTGTGTGTGTGTGTGTGTGTGTGTGTGTGTGTGTGTGTGTGTGTGTGTGTGTGTGTGTGTGTGTGTGTGTGTGTGTGTGTGTGTGTCCCCATGCGACGCTAGTGCCACCATTGTGCTAAGTCGCCGTATGGGACTACGACTCCCATCCGGTATTAGGATGGGAGAGTTGTCCCTGTGTCCGGCGACTTAGCAAAATTGTAAAGTTACACAAAACACCTACACACAATACACATACATGACACACAGTACATACAACACATAACACAGAGTATATACTCACCAACAGCACACTTGTAGGCGAAGCCCTCGATCCTCCAGGAAAAAAATCACAAAATAAAAATCAAATTCATACTCCCTGTCCGCAGAATCCATAAAACGAGTGTCCCACGCCGATCGGCTGCTCTCTGGCGATACACTGCCAGGAGCGAAGCTCCTAGCAGTGTATCGCGTACTGTTCCGGAGTTCAATGGCTCCGGCGTCTCGGTTAATGGCAGTACAGCTGCGTTGAACTTTCCCACGCAGCACTGCCGTTAAGCGAGAGTGCCGGGGTCAATGACCGCCGGTAAACTCGCTCGCGCATGAAAAGTGACACACCGACAGGCACTATGGCTCCTGTCAGTGTGTTGCTGCAGCCGTGGAGAGCAGACATGTCTCTGGATGTGTCTGTTCTCCATGGAAAATCTTCGTGGGATACGTGGCACTTAAATACGTGGCAATTAAATACGTGACACGTGGCACTGAAATACGTGATACGTGGCACTGAAATACGTGGCACTTAAATACGTGGCACTGAAATACGTGATACGTGGCACTGAAATACGTGATACGTGGCACTTAAATACGTGGCACTGAAATACGTGGCACTGAAATACGTGGCACTGAAATACGTGGCACTGAAATACGTGGCACTGAAATACGTGATACGTGGCACTGAAATACGTGGCACTGAAATACGTGATACGTGGCACTTAAATACGTGGCACTTAGGCTATGTTCACATTTGCGTTGTGCGCCGCAGCATTGGCGCCGCAACACACAACGCAAACAAAAACGCAGCAAAACGCATGCACAACGCTGCGTTTTGCGCCGCATGCGTCCTTTGATTGATTTTGGACGCAGCAAAAATGCAACTTGCTGCGTCCTCTGCGCCCGGATGCGTGCGCTGCAGTGACGCATGCGGCGCAAAACGCAAGTGCGACGCATGTCCATGCGCCCCCATGTTAAATATAGGGGCGCATGACGCATAGCTGGATAGAGCTGGATCCGCGGGCTGTGATCTGGCCTACGCTCCGCACTCTGCGGAGCGCTGTCATTCAAAACACGTCCACTCATTTTGGTGTTTAGTCCCAAAATGGAGGATGGAAGAAGAAAAGGGTTGGACAAGGAAATGACATCATTTCTTTTTTTTTTTTCCCCCACTGCAGTTAAAGCTTTATTTGTGTCAAACACAGACAATCTGCAGAGAAAACTGCATAAAAAACCGCACTAAAAACCGCACCAAAAACGCACCTGCGTTTTCTGCCAAGAGCTGCGGTTTTTGTCCTGAAAAAAAAAGGATTGAAATCAGGATCGTGTGAACATACCCTTACAGTTATAAAAGATACATGTGTCTTGAAGCATCATTAGTCATTTCCTTATTTTTATGGGATGTGACCTGCAGAACCCCTTAAGTGCCTGTAGAGGGAGCCAAAGCAACACTTAAGAATCCATTGCGAATTCTACAGAAGTACTGTCACAATTTCCCATTTGGAGGCTTATTTAGCAAGTTTGCCCAACTGACTTAGCAATTAGGAAACAGATAAACCACCATGAAGCTCTAGACTTGATGTGTGGTTTACATACTTGGGAAATATCGTTCTAATCTGAGCAGGTATGAGCAGTTGATAAAGTACAGGTGAATATGAGTAACTACAGCAAGAGAAAATAGCTCTCACTAATTACCATCAGCACTTATCTACAACCCCAGAGAAATTTATTGTGACTGAACTGCCATGAAAAAGATAACCGATGTTTTTTTCTTTTTTATGGAAAGTAAAGGCACTGCATGTCCCTACTTTGATCAGTCCTTACTTCACACTGCTGGATGCAGAGAGCCACATTTGTTGAGTATTTCTGTTAGTCCATATTTCTACGCTATATGTCCATACAAAGATTTCAGACTGTTACCACATTTGTGTGGTACAACAAACAGATCATCCCCATGCTGTAATGTCTGTATACTATTCCGCTTCCTCTTCTACCCTGGAGATGTGGTATGGTCAGACCATGTTCCTGTACAGTCAGACACAGACATTACACAGTACACAGCAGGGGCACATTTATAAAAGATTCTCGCAGCACAGGAACATTTTATTTAAAACACATCCAATTGTGGAAATGACCATTTTAATCAATAGATCTTGGAATAAACTTTTGTTTGTGGGAAATCCACTTTAAAGGCAACGCATTGTCACTAAGGCCTGCTGGTTACAATCAGGCAGGTCTCCAATGCTGTATATGGGAATTATGCTTATACAGCAGTACACTTCATTCAAATTCCTGCAAGCCTCAAAAGCTTTATAGAGTCCCATCACGCTACTGGTTATTGGAGACGGACTTTCCAATTTACTTACCAAGTCAGATGTAGGTGCAGTTTATTGTAGATCAGCAAATCACATCTTCATTATGGAAGGGGGACATAGAAAAAGGTTTCAGCTCCAGGAACTTAAAGGCTTTGTAGTAGATGATTGGCCAGTGTCCTTCTGAAGCTGCTATTTTCACATACTGTGAAGAGGCCAGTTGTTTTTCACCTACTTTGAATTTTACTCAATAGGAACTTGAAAAATTTGACAGCAAAGCACTAGTATCCCCCTTCACACAGGTATGGTATGACTACATGCCATAGGCAGCACGTGGATATCAATTTAGATATGCCTGGAAGTGCACTCTGGTGCTACAACTGCAGAGGTGAAACCCCAAAATTCATAGGCCGGTTTCACATTTGCGGTTGCGTCCGCAGCGTTTCTGACACATACGTCTTGATTTCATATCTTTTACATTGTGCACACAGGTTCATGAGTTTGCTTACGCATGCGTCTTTTCGCGGTGTGCGGCCAACGCACCATGTTGCAATTTTTGGGGCGTTAAATTTCCGTCAAATATGCACAGGCATGCGGATGAGTGCGTTAAAAAAACCAAAACGCATTACTGTCTAAGGGAATGCATGCGTACGCATGTCTTTGCGTATGCATGAGTTTAATGCGCTTGCGTACTTCGGACTGCGCATGTCCAGGAACTGATTTAGACACGCCCATTGAGACACTCCCTCCTTGAAATATCGAACGCATGCGCATAAAGAGTGCAAACGCAGCTTTTTTTTGCCATCATGCGTAAGCTGATGCGGATAAAAAAACGCTGCGTTGGCATGCGTTTTTGCATGTGGTCGTGGACAAGATGCTGAGGACACAACTGCAAATGTGAAAAAAAAAAAAAAAAAAAAGACTGCACACATGGCATTGGGATAGTGCTGTATTAACCAGTCGGAAACTAGCTGTATAATTGCTTTAAAATTATACAAATGCAAATCAACCTGCGACCACTTCATGCCCTTAGGAAATAACATCTCCACTTCATCTATAAAAGGCAACAGATCGAAGTAGTTAATTCCCTAGGTTCCTTCTTTGTCTAGTTATGCATTGCTAGATTTCCTTTTCATATTAATAAAAGGAGGACAGACTTAGTCCTTCAGATATATCTCCATACATGGAGAGCTCATGGTAACTGTATCCCAGCACAGTCAACTATGGCAGCAGGGCTTCAGAAAATCTGATACCAGATATCATGTTACATTAGTGCCATCTCTACCCCCCCACCCCCCCAAAAAAAAAAAAAAGAGAAAAAAAAACCACCCATAGCAAGTGTCAATAAAGCGAGATCCTATTGTGATGGCTTGAATCTGAGGCTGATGATGCACCTGACAGACCAAGCTCTGCTGATTATATTAACATGAAGATTTAGCCATGCATGAAGAAATACAGAGCATCATTGAGCCTTGGGATATGGTTCACATGAAACCACATTGCTATAAAATTGTGCACATCAGTATAAAACTGAAATTGGTTTAGATTTTGTGCTTTGGCCAGTACTATTAACCACTGATCCTCAATAATCCGAACCTCCCACGCCCATCTCCAAGACTTCTCAAGTGCTGTGCCAATTCTTTGGAATGCACTACCCAGGACAATTCAATCAATCCCAATACCCAGAGAGTAACTGTGCCCCCCCCAAAAAAAAAAACAAACAAAACACAACGCATTTCTTCAGACTGGCCTACCACCTCAACATACTTCTCTAACTATCCCTGTTTTGCAACATTTGCACACAATTAATGAATTTAATAGCCCTCTGTGGCTGTATTTTTACACATACTGGTTGGTTACCAGTTCATGTGGCATTACGGCAACACCCCATTTATTACATTGATGGTTGAGCCATACTGTACAATGAAAGCAATTGTTACCATCAGAGCCGGACTGGCCATCTGGCAATTCTGGAACATGCCAGAAGGGCCTGTCTGGTTGTGGGCAGCCTTGTCTGCTACTTTGCTAACAGAATCTGTGTTCTCAAGATGCCCACACTGTTAAGAGTTGTGACAAAGCACAAAGTTGCTGTGCTGACTCAGTCACTTACCCCAGCAGGCCATGGGAATCATTAGAAATATTGGTCTTGTAGAAAATCTTCCTTTCCTCTATCCAGGGTAATATTAGTAATATATCCCATCTGGTTCATGGGGATGGGGACAACATGGGCCTGTGTGATTTCAAATGCCAGGACTGAAATTCAGCCCCAGTCCATACCTAGTTACCATCCACCTTTCGTGTCTCTCCCCCCCCCCCCATTTCCTTAGATTGTAAGCTTGTGAGCAGGACCCCATCCCTCTTGGTATCTGTTGATTTATGTGATTATTGTTATGCTGTAACGTCTTTATTGTCTGCACAACTCCTCTCTAAAATGTAAAGTGTTATGGAATGTGTTGGCGCTATAGAAATAAATTATATTAATCTATAGAGCATAAAGAGGGATTAACAGATTTATCTAATGTGGTAAGGAAATAGGGAGCATTGATCCAAAAGCCATTTCTTACATCTAAGATTATTGCCTGTGAGGATTTACAGTGTTTGTATAAATTATACAGACTCACTTGTTATATTAAACTTTCTTCATGTTCTTGACTAAATTCATGGTCTGAGTACGGTCCTTATTCCAACTGTAGAGTAAAAGAATTACTCTGCAGTAATAGAATAGTAGAGCATTTTTAAACCAAAGCCTTTAAGGGAATCGGCCAGCAGTATTTCACACCCCAAACTATTTATATGCGCACATAACCCTTTCAAGAACAGGTTCAGCAGTAGTACCATTAGGGTATGTGCACACGCTGTGGATTCCATAGCGGATTTTCCACAGGGATTTCTGCAGAATCCGCAGGTAAAACGCCCTGCGTTTTACATGCAGATTCCCTGCGGATTTTGTGCAGATTTTGTGCGGATTTCGCCTGCGTTATTACACCTGCGGATTCCTACTATGGAATAGGTGTAAAACGCTACGGAATCCACACAAAGCATTGACATGCTGCGGAAAATAAACTGCAGCGTTTTTGCACGGGCACGGGATTTTCCACAGCATGTGCACGGCGGACTTTGTTTTCCATAGGTTTACATGGTCGAGTACAACGCATGGAAAACTGCTGTGGATCCGCAGGGCCAAATCCGCAACATGTGTACATACCCTTACATGGCAAATCTGTTCTTGAGTTAATGAGAAATCAGCGTTTGAATGAGGCTATGCACTGATCAACTGGACAAGCGAGTGTGCATTTTGACCATAATATTTTATACATACATTTTCCTACTCAAAGCTGTATAAACTTGAATGCTTACTATGGGTTGAACTAGATGGACTTAAAGTCTTCCTTCAACCTTAATAACTATGTAATACTATGTAATACTGGATAACAAAAAAATGTCAGGTGATGTGTATTTGTGTAATGAGGGGGTGAGGCCTGAACATGCAACACCCTTTATCAAGGTGTGCAGAATTATAAAGGGCGGTGTTTCCCTCATGTAAATTGAGGCAAGAAAAAAAAATATGATGCACATTAACTGATGATGGTTTGGGAAGTATAAAAATGAAGTGACTAGGATTATCCTCCAGTGCTGTCATATTCCAAAACTACAGCCTCCCTGGAGAGCCCAGAAGTACAAGGTGATCAGTGCTCAGAGACATGGCCGAGGTAAGGAAGACTGAAACCAGACCACCACTGTACAAGACACAGAAGAGACATTAAGACTGTGAAAAATGTGTCTTCAGATATTTCTTGGCAAAGGTTTTATGGACTGATGAGGACAGTGACTCAACAGACCAGATGGATGATGCCAGCAAGGTGGAGGACTGCTATGGGCTGTTAATAAAAGTGGGCCAGTGTGACCTTTTTAGGATGAAAATGGACACAAAATCAGCTCAAACCAACTGCTAATTTTTAGAAGACCCCCTATACAAGCAGAAAAAGTCTGCTTCTTTCGAGAAAACCATGAGGATATTTATAAAGGACAATGCTCCATCGCATGCATTGAAGTCTCCACTGCTTGGCTGCAAGTAAAGGCCTTAAAAGATGAAAGGATGATGACGACATTGCCCTTTCGTCATCTGACCTAAACCCTATGGAGAACTTGACAGTCCTTCTAAAATAGAAGATTTACAGTGACGGAAAAATGTACAAGCCTGAACAGAGTCTGGCAGGCTGTGGTTGGTCCTGCCAAGATAACCTAATGACTAACAAACTTACAGACTCCATGAATGGAAGACTTCTGACATTATGGGAAGAGAAAAAAAAAAAAAGAGAGGGGGGGGGGGGGGGGTTATATTGGTCACAGATATTCTTTTTAAAATGTCAAACATTTTTGAAAATTGACTTGGTTGATTATGCTCATGTTAAACTGGAGAAAAATTTACATCATTCATTTAGTTGCATAATTATGCACACTAATAGCTGCCCTCCTAAGAGGCAACTCCTCACTTTTTACGTTTTTAAATATTCACGTTTATTTACCTTTTAGATTGATCAACAGCAATGTAGTTGTTCAATAATAAAATGAATCAAAAAATACAAATTGCTAATTGTGCAGTGTAGATCTGAAGCCTCTCACTCCAGCTCAATTCCACATCCACTTTAGCAAGGGTGAAAGCGTGCAGATTCCTTATTAAAAAAAAAAGGCATAGCGCGATTCTATACTAAAGAAATGTCTTTATTGCATAATAATTTTAAAATCTTAGACTTTTATAATGCACTATGATTTACTCATTACGTGCAGTACCAAAGTTTAATGGCATAGTAAAAGCCTGAAAAAACATGAACAAATAAAAACAGAAGGTTATATTTGACACAGATTAGCAAAACATGTACATAGTCTAGGTTAGCCATTTATCACTATATGATAGCAAAGCCTAATGAATTTATGGCTTTAAGAGCCTCTTATCTAAATGACTTCTCATGTTCAACATTATGAAATCCTTGTACTGTGGAATAGAAGATTCTTAAAACACGTAAATGCCTGCTCAGACTTTGTTATATATAGGACTTCTAAAGTATTATGTTTGCAGGTTTAGGCGTTTGATCATTTGCTTAAAGATATCACATCGGTTTTCTTTTGAAAAGAAATCAAGTTTATAATCTTACCCGACGTAAAATAGATGCCGAAAGAGCATCAGCAATTCGGCAGAATTACCAGGATCAGAGTTTTTTCCAGACTTTTCAATAAGGGAACACAACAAGGAAAAACAGAGGTAAATATTCCTTGTGTGCTACAATATTACATGGCATGTGTAAAATTATATATATATTCTCATGCAGATACCTTATTTTTGAGTTTAAAGGGAACCGGTCACCTGAATTTGGCGGGACCAGTTTTGGGTCATATGGGCGGGGTTTTCGGGTGTTTGATTCACCCTTTCCTTACCCGCTGGCTGCATGCTGGCCGCAATATTGGATTGAAGTTCATTCTCTGTCCTCCGGAGTACACGCCAGCGCAAGGCAATATTGCCTTGCGCAGGCGTGTACTCCAGAGGACAGAATGAACTTCAATCCAATATTGCGGCCAGCATGCAGCCAGCGGGTAAGGAAAGGGTGAATCAAACACCCGAAAACCCCGCCCATATGACCCAAAACTGGTCCCGCCAAATTCAGGTGACAGGTTCCCTTTAAGCTGGACAAAACTGGAAAATCAATGGATTTTCCAGGAATAAAGTACCACTTCAGTGGGTTTTATTTAACCGCTAGAGTGGTGCCACTAACCTAAGTTCCCTGCCCCTAGTTACATATTTACCAGTTAACGTATGTCATCTGCAAAACTCTGGTTCTCTTCTGTGTTCCAGTGTTTGCAGGGCAAGCCAGAAGTCACTTATCAATGCATCTCTATGAGAGTCAGACCAAGGCAATTCGATTTCTATTGAGAAATTGTGATTGTTACCTCTAACTTCTGGTCTTTCAGAAGGTGCAGTCACAAGATGGCAGATTGGGACCAGAGCAGCACCAAGAGGAGCTGAAGATGGTAGCTGGTGAGTTTAGTACTAGGTTCAGGAAACTTAGAGCTCGGAGATCCAGTGGCACCTCCTCAGTGCTTTCAAAAAAAAAAAATAAATAACAAAAAACCCTATGCTTTAAAGCAAAAATCAGTTTTACTAATCCCTGCCTCCATCTCTTGACGTTGAGGACATGCCTGAAGTGGAAAAGTCAAACACTACAGCAAGGGACAACTGCAGTCACTCACAGGGATCACCGCTCTTGTGTAGACCAAGTCACTGAACCCACAACTGGATGAACTTGTCACACACAGTTGGCACTCTGTGGAAGTTATGCCATCACTGCATAGTACAAGGAGAAGCAGTCGAGGAGTATGTGTAATACTAAATATAAGTGGTGCACCCCTGCATAAATCAGGAGGGAGTAGGGTGCAAAACCTGGCCAGTAAATGGATAATAGAAACAAAAAAAGAAGCAGACTAGGCCAATGATGGTATGCACACCCACAAATATTATATCAAACAATTTTATTAAACCTCAGAACAAGACATGTACGAATAAAACCAATTAAAAAGGTCTAAATACAAGACCACATAACCTCACCCATAGATGTATGGCATAAATAAGCCTGACATATAAGAAAATGTGAATACATAAATACAAAATGTATGAACATATATATGCAATGCCTCCTGTACACAGAATATTCCCTCAAATGACAACAGAGTATGTACAATAACATGTGCTCAATGGGAGCAAATAAGTCAATCCCAACACACCAAATGACCGATGGTCATACCAATAATGCCTCCCCAGTGGTAATATCAAAAATGAATAATGATGAATACCATTCATGCATAGAAATGGTGATACCATATGCACAAGAGTTCAAGAGAAACAGGTAGGGACTACTATCCCTGGGGTATTGGAGATAGGCACCCAGTCGGACAAAAGAAAAGATAATAATAGATAAGAAATAGTAATGATAATAATAGAGGTCATGTCCAGGGGTATACCTATCCGGTCAGTCGTCAGTGGTCAGCAGAAATCTGTCATAGAGAGCAATGCCCGGGAAGGACAGGAGACAAATTGTAAGGGTGAGGTGGCAAGCCCCACGCGTATCGCTGCAAGCGCAGCTTCATCAGGGGAAGTGGGGACACACATCCACCCTGAGGTGTTATATACATGAATATAGATGGGTAAATACAGACCGGTGTGCAGTCAGGGAGCGCCGCGCCAGAGGGGATCACCGCAGGAAGCGTACCGGAAGTGGCTATAGCCGGAAAGTGCTGCCGTTGTCATGGTGCAGTTGCACATGCTGGACGGCAGTACTGAGCAAGGGAAACCGCGCATGCGCTGACAAAGTACATAGGATGCACAGGAGGATGTGTTCGCAGCCAGAAAGGACTAGCATGCCTATACCAAATAAGCACAGAACATGTATGAGTGCTGGGCAGGGGGAGACCGCACATGCATTGGCACAGTACATAGGATGCACAGGCAGATAAATTAGCAGCCAGAGAAAGACTTACATGCCAGATATAAAATAAATTAAGCACAGGACATATATGCATACAGGTGGGCCCCTGCGTGTGGAGAATGAGAATAAGGTCTAATAGCGCCACTTGCTAAAATGTATAGATATCTATACATTTTAGCAAGTGGCGCTATTAGACCTTATTCTCATTCTCCACACGCAGGGGCCCACCTGTATGCATATATGTCCTGTGCTTAATTTATTTTATATCTGGCATGTAAGTCTTTCTCTGGCTGCTAATTTATCTGCCTGTGCATCCTATGTACTGTGCCAATGCATGTGCGGTCTCCCCCTGCCCAGCACTCATACATGTTCTGTGCTTATTTGGTATAGGCATGCTAGTCCTTTCTGGCTGCGAACACATCCTCCTGTGCATCCTATGTACTTTGTCAGCGCATGCGCGGTTTCCCTTGCTCAGTACTGCCGTCCAGCATGTGCAACTGCACCATGACAACGGCAGCACTTTCCGGCTATAGCCACTTCCGGTACGCTTCCTGCGGTGATCCCCTCTGGCGCGGCGCTCCCTGACTGCACACCGGTCTGTATTTACCCATCTATATTCATGTATATAACACCTCAGGGTGGATGTGTGTCCCCACTTCCCCTGATGAAGCTGCGCTTGCAGCGATACGCGTGGGGCTTGCCACCTCACCCTTACAATTTGTCTCCTGTCCTTCCCGGGCATTGCTCTCTATGACAGATTTCTGCTGACCACTGACGACTGACCGGATAGGTATACCCCTGGACATGACCTCTATTATTATCATTACTATTTCTTATCTATTATTATCTTTTCTTTTGTCCGACTGGGTGCCTATCTCCAATACCCCAGGGATAGTAGTCCCTACCTGTTTCTCTTGAACTCTTGTGCATATGGTATCACCATTTCTATGCATGAATGGTATTCATCATTATTCATTTTTGATATTACCACTGGGGAGGCATTATTGGTATGACCATCGGTCATTTGGTGTGTTGGGATTGACTTATTTGCTCCCATTGAGCACATGTTATTGTACATACTCTGTTGTCATTTGAGGGAATATTCTGTGTACAGGAGGCATTGCATATATATGTTCATACATTTTGTATTTATGTATTCACATTTTCTTATATGTCAGGCTTATTTATGCCATACATCTATGGGTGAGGTTATGTGGTCTTGTATTTAGACCTTTTTAATTGGTTTTATTCGTACATGTCTTGTTCTGAGGTTTAATAAAATTGTTTGATATAATATTTGTGGGTGTGCATACCATCATTGGCCTAGTCTGCTTCTTTTTTTGTTTCTGCAGTCGAGGAGTATAGCAGGATTTATTTTAGAACTTCTTTATAAGCTATGCGATGTAAGTCTGGCAAGTATTAAAATAAAGGTTATTCAGGATTAACCTGTTTGGATATGAAGACATATTGAGTATTAGCAGCAAAATCACTGCGTAAAACCTTTCGACATTGAAAACGCAAGTATTTGAATGGTATTTATTGTAAAACGCATTTCTTTGGCGGGGAAAAAAAAAAAAAAAAAAACAGCCTGTGAACAAGCTCTTAAGTGGACTATTAAACATTCCAAGAATCTTATATTCTTCTTTCAACCTCGTTTGAAACCTCTATGCTCTGCTGACTGCAGCCCAAGACACCATTAACGAAAGCAATGCCTTATGCAAACCCATCCTACGACATTTTCCCCCAGACCGCTTCGCCATTCAGAATTAGAAGAAACAGTTCTTTGACAGAGCCACAGAGACTCTCAGTTGTCCCACGAGATTTACTCCACCTAGAAAGCTTTGCTTGTGCCACTGCGTTCTCAGAGATCATTTCCAGATGTTCTGAATGGATCCTATTTACTACTATGGAATCCCTTTTGCCAACAGAGGCTGCAGTTCTCAATGCCAAACTGCATTCAATAGAATGTTTCTATTGTCTAATATAACCAGCCCTCAAAGGAACAGCAGAATAATGTGGTGCCTGGAGATTACACCATTTCCCTGCCACAGAAAGTCTTAAGCTCACGAGCTGCTTACAGCAAATCTCTCCAGGAAGAAGGGATTATAAAATCCAGCATGTTAATGTAAGGATTTGTTCTTGTCTTCTCATCGTGGTTTAGCAGTAGGTGCATTCTACTCATTTTGTGCAGTCTTAGCCATAACTTTATACTATATGGTGTGTGAATGTTAAAGATTAAAGGGAACCTGACAGCTGACACACACTACCCAAGCCCTGGATAGTGTGTATCAGATGTTGACTGGACAACTTCAGCCAAGTATAATTTTCTCCAAAAAGCTGCATTTCAGGGGAAAAACATACTTCAAAAGCCAACAGGGACCAAGCTGCACAGGAGAATAGTTGGAAAGACGGGTTCCTGGCCGCCTCTCCACACATGCATGCAGTACCTGAACAGGGAGAGTCCTGTCACTCCAGGGATGGGGGTAATCGGATAGGAAACCACCAGTCTCCTGGCAACTTTTAATTTTTTTTTTTCTGAAATGCCACAGCTTTCCAAAGTCAAACCTACCTGGCTGGCTTAAATCATGCAACTAGTGTTTGATACATGCTGCCTGTAGATCATGCAGCATGTATCAGAAGTCAGGTTTCCTTTAACTTGGAAAGCAACATATGAAGCTGCAGCACACCATTAGCCTAAATAAGGAAGGATGATAGCTGGTCATATGCCGAGATAAATGCCAGGTGGATCTGATGAACAAAGTAGAAGTGGCCACCAATCTAGTATAAACTGGGCAGCCTGACAGATGTAGACATGTATTCTTATGGGGGAATGTTCTCTGGAGATGATTCATCCAAACTGGGCCATTATGACGACATTTGTAGACAAACACACTTACAGGATGAAGGTCTAAGAAGAGGGAGTGCAACTGTTCACTAGGATGTAAACCGCTCACAGCGTCTGAAAATCCCGGATCAGCCTTGTAAAAATGGGGAAACGACATGAAGAGCGGAGCATCTAGAGGAGAAAATAAGCAATATAGTAAGGAAGCCAACTGTTATATTCAAAAGAAAATACACCCATCATCATACACAATAAAAAAATAAATTAAAAAAAAAAAAAGTTACTTACTGCCACACACATGCCCCAAGTGGAAAAATGATTACTAAAGTAACATTAAAGCGATGCAGAAAGAGCGTGCTGACATGGTAAACATTAACTTTCTTTTTCTGAGGGGTGGGGGGGTGATGATACCTGGTTTGTGTGCTGTCAATGTCCAGAAACGGTTTCTAATCTAGTGGATTATGCCTGGAAGCCGACCTGTCACCCAGTTCATAACATTTTTAAGTTTCAGAAAGTTGTGTAGCAGCAAGCACTGCCCATGCTGACATATGGTGCTACCTACAGGAATAATCTTCCTTAGTAGCAGAGCCAGAGCAGGAATATGATATTCTGTGGCAATTTTACAGGGTTTCTATAGGCAGTTTCATAAAAAACCTGAAAGCGAACAAGCTTTGCATGTCTTCATGTGAAGTTGGAGCTTTACTGAAATTGCATTTAAAGATTATTGGAGTCAAACTCCAGAGTTTTCAAACTGATAAAAGGTAAAAGTGATTAGCAATGATTTGTAACAAGCAAAAAAAAAAAAAATAAAAAAAAAATTGATGTATACATACTGAACCGACAGGAACTAACGTTCATCACTCCAGATGCAAGACAAGGGCAGAACCCTTCATTTGGTGGATAGTCTGTTCCATTTGCAAATAAATAGTCCGGAGCAGTGTATCGATAGGTCGGAATACCTCTAAAGGATTCTTCTTTTTCGTACACCAGTTTCATGGATCTGTTATTTATACAAAATATTGAAAAATGTTTACAGCTCATAAATAACTCTACAGTACAACATAACCACCACTCGCAGAAATCAGCTTTCACAATTGCGTATCCAGCCAACAGCGAGCGCCGTGTCTCAGCGGCTGATGCAACTAAACAGTCTGCCCTTTCAGCAGCAATGTGAAACACAGACAAACCATGAAGACACTGAACGTTACAGGCTGGTGAACCCAAATCTAGATTTTGACAGAAAGTTGTGAAATCTGATATTCCAGTCTAGGAGCCACTTCTGGGAAACATTAAGTCTAATGTTAGTGGAATAACAGAAACACAAAAAACAATTTTAATAATTCATTTTGTGGCCTTTTATTAAGCACTGAAGATTGTCACATCTCAAATCTTCCACTTTTAAAAGTATATGAGAACTACGCACAAAAAGAGCCTTCACAGCAACATTGAGATGTCTATTTAGAGGTCGCAGTTAATACACTAGCCACCTCAAGGCCAGATGTCCTCATTCTCAGAACTACAGCATCAAGTGAAAAATACAGAAGATAATGCAGTGCATTTCCCTCTATATACAAGCCACACTCACCGACAAGCATCTGGACTGTAAAATTCTAATGGTTGGGAAGGAGTCCGAAATGGGGGCCACATCTGACCCGCAGTTCCATTGATCATATTTGCCTGCTCAGAATGCCAGTAGGCAACCTAAAATCACACACAATTATGTAAACATTGATGTAAGATCACAAAAGCAAGAACGTTTAAAAACAGGATTGGATGCTATTAGATATTTCATAATCTGATATTTAACAACTTACAATATATTTTACTGTGCGCATAAAAGAAGGAAATTAGATTGAAAATCATTTGGGATTGCTGTGATGCAAATAAAAAGCGCTACACGATGCCGCACAATATGTTGCAGTTACGAAAGGTACAGAAAATAAGCCATTGTATTGGAGAGAAACTGATAATGTCACAGTATGTGCAGTACAGATTAGAACATGTTGCATTACCTCTTTGAGTCCATTCCACGTATCCACTATTTGGACCTTGCTGATATCTTCTTCCCCAGTGTTAACTGTAAAAACCCCAGTGTCCGAGTTATTGAACTACAAGGGGGGAAAAAAGGAAGTGAAAAATTATTATATATATATATATATATATATATATATATATATATATATATATATATATATATATATATATATATATATATATTTTTTATTATTATTATTTTTTTATTTACTTTATAATATACACCATATTTTGGACTACAAGACAACCCAGGGCTTAGACAATACATTTCTCCTACTAACTAAAACTTCCCTGGTAATGGTTAGGGTGAGGGCAAAGTCACCAATTTTAATGCACTAGCAAAGAATAAATAGTTGGGCGCTTAGGGGTGCATAATATACATGTTGCAGAGAAACTTTAGAGCATATAGGCTCTGTAGCGCACACATAACCAACACTGCCAGATGTACAATTATATATTCACAAACCATAACATTACATTTTGCAGTTCCTTCCAGACAAGTGGCCAACTCAAGGATCTTTCAGGTAATGTGATCAATCAGGTGGAAGGTCTTTCAGAGAGGCTGCACAACTGAAAAGTCCCAGTAGCCTCCTTCCCTGCCATAAATCACTTAGATCAGCGTCAGGTAGGAGGGGAGAGAGTTTGTTCAGTAATTAGGAAATATGCTGTGTCAGTGTTAGGGTACTGTCACACTCTGCAACTTTCCAACGATCACGACCAGCGATACGACCTGGCCGTGATCGTTGGAAAGTCGTTGTGTGGTCTCTGGAGAGTTGTCACACAGACCGCTCTCCAGCGACCAACGATGCCGAGGTCCCCGGGTAACCAGGGTAAACATCGGGTTACTAAGCGCAGGGCCGCGCTTAGTAACCCGATGTTTACCGTGGTTACCAGCGTAAAAGTAAAAAAAAAAAAAAAAACCGTACATACTCACATTCCGGTGTCCTTCAGGTCCCTTGCCGTCTGCTTCCCGCTCTGACTGAGTGCCGCCGTAAAGTGAAAGCAGATCACAGCAGTGACGTCACCGCTGTGATCTGCTCTTACTTTCCGGCCGGCAGTCAGTTAGAGCGGGAAGCAGACGGCAAGGAACCTGAAGGACACCGGAATGTGAGTATGTACGGTTTTTTTTTTTTTTTTTACTTTTACGCTGGTAACCACGGTAAACATCGGGTTACTAAGCGCGGCCCTGCGCTTAGTAACCCGATGTTTACCCTGGTTACAAGCGAACGAGATCCAGCGACGAAATAAAGTTCCAAATGATCTGCTACGACGTACGATTCTCAGCGGGGTCCCTGATCGCAGTAGCGTGTCAGACACTGCGATATCGTATGGATATCGCTGGAACGTCACGGATCGTACCGTCGTAGCGACCAAAGTGCCACTGTGTGACAGTACCCTTCGTCACAGGAACCTCTCAAACTAATTTGAATACACTAGTTTATAGAAGAAGAAAAAAAAAAAAACAACAACATTTTCTTACATCTGCAAACAAGCCAAACTTCCCTTTAAATGGCAAGGCATTAGGCATGATCGCATTTATAAAATCCAGAAATGGGTCACTATATCCCCACAATATTTCCTTCACAGTACGGTTCATGAATGGCTCTTGGCTGTATACTACAAATGCAGTGTTGAGCATAAACTTAATTGCAAAGGACATATCTCTCGTCATCATTGAAGATACCTACAGAAGAAAAAAAATAAAAATCTGTAAATAAAGGATGTCCCCACAGCTTTTTCAAATTCATGACTTGATAAAGTCTACAATACTTGAATATTATGCAACGTGCAGTTAACACTTCAAAGGCCTCTTCTAAAAGAAATACAATAAGGACGGGGGCGTTGAGGCGGAGAGAAGGGTCATTTACCATCACCCCCCTCCAAATACACACAAAACCCCAAAGGGTTTACAGTTTACAGTGTGTAAAGTTTACTGAATTAAAAAAAAAAAAAAAAAATTACCATAACGAGAATATTTGGAACCACGACATATTCGTCTTCACTTCCAACAGACTTTTCAGGATTAAAGTGAAATGTTCTCAGTTCCACAAAGGACACTGTTCCATTTTCGTGAAAGGTTATGTTGGTCTTCTGTTTGCGCTCACTGTAAAGAAAGACATTAGCCTTTACACCAGAGGTGTCAAACTGCATTCCTCGAGGGCCGCCAACAAGTCATGTTTTCAGGATTTCTTTAGCATTCCACAAGGTGCTGGAATCATTCTGTGCAGGTGATTAAATTATCACCTGTGCAATACAAGGAAATCCTGAAAACATGACCTGTTGGCGGCCCTCGAGGAATGCAGTTTGACACCTCTGCTTTACACAATGAAATGTATATCTGTACTCACCAACAGCATGCTAAAATAAATGCATCTTAAAGACTGAATTTGCAGGTATGGTTTAGGATCACATTGTACTGACAAGCTCTTACCTGTAACCCCATGCCAACTAGTTCCCCAAGAACTAATTATTGGCCTAGATTCATGGCACTCCCAAAAATATAAACAATCCTACAAATGAAAGGAATCGAATGGCAAATATATTCCGAAAATTTATTTATTTTTTTTTTTTTACATAGAGTACAAACTGTTTAAAAGTAATGTAAAAGATGGGGGACAACAAATACAAAAATAACTACGGTACATACACAAGTGTAAACAAAAAAAATTATCTCCTACCACATGGTTGGTATATAGCGGCTTTACTCTGTCAGAGGAAATTGACCAATAGCGTCAGGTATGAAGATGATAAGACTTCATAATGTAAGAGTCACATAAAAATTAATGGGTGAACACTGAGTTCTAGGGGAGACATAAGCTGGCTATTAAAGCAGAGTTCTCTCTTAATTCTTAAAGTAAATCCCATAGTAGTCTCTGGACATAGCAGTTTACCTCCCTATAAGGGGTTAATGTTTACATGATCATTCTCAGTCAACTATGTGACTTATCAATTTTCCCAGATACGATAAAATGCAAAGTGTTTAATGTGAATTAAATACAATAGCTAGACGCTAAGTAATGATCTGCAGTACAAGCATATAAGCAGCAAGTAGTGGTAAGTGGTACAAGCATATAAGCAGTAGGCAGATAAAGGAGGAAAACTCAGATAAATTATACATGACCTATGGATGCAGCCCAGCGCCCCACCGTGCGTTTTGCGTTCGCTTCTTTGTGAGGGGGGGGTTCTGTTGTCAACAGAATTAGAGATAACTAGGCTTTATTAGCCAGCTTATATATCCCTAGAACGCCCAGTTCACCCATCAATTCTTACGTGACCCTTGCATTATGAAGTCTTATTATCTTTAATACTCAACACTATGGGTCAATTTCCTCTGAGAGATTAAACACTATATACCAACCATGTGGTAGGAAAAATATATTCCCCCAAAAATATTCATTTGTTTCCTTTCATTTGTAGGATTGTGTAGTTCACCACATGTCATCTGCAACATAAACCTAAACCCAACTATCTCTGCTACCGAACCCTACCAACATTCAGAGTGCTAATAAAAATGGACACACACCTTGCAAAGATGAAGTTCAAAAGTGTTACCTGATGTTTATATTTTTTCTGTAGCATGATACTGACCAATCAAGAACAAAAAAAAAAAATTCTATAAATAATGGCTTCTACTGCTAGATGTAATGCAAGCCCTGCTGTTCCTTGTGTCCATCATCAGATCTCATAGGAGGCAGTACACACTGACCTAAGGCAGTGTAGCCATCCCCCCCCCCCTCCTTTCTAACCACATATGACTCCTTAAGAAAGGGTAACTTCATGCATGTGGGGAGGGAGTGGAGGTAGCTCATCACGCAAAGGATGTCAGTACAAATGGATGGTCACCGAGAGCAAACCTTATAGTCAGCCACCCAAATACTCAGATATAGGACTAGTTCCCCCCTAATCAATTTCCAAAGCATGTACTCAAGTCTATTTAGGCTTGTAGGGGAGAAGCCCTTACCAGCCTCCTAGGCTGGTACTGTGAAGTACTTACCCTTGGAATGAAGCTAATTAAGGCCAGCAGACCTGTCTGACACCAGGACAAGCTGCGGATACATCAGAGCAGCCGATATTACGAGTTCCACATGAAGGCCCACTGTACCCAGCTACAGACTGAAAGATACTGTGTGCAGGGCAGGGATACAGACTAGATCTGAAGTATTCCCAGCTACCTTGCTTAAACATTACTGATACTGATCATGAACGTTGAGAAATTTATATTAAAAAAAATAAAAAATTATCCTCCAGATAGCAGTTGTAAATAAGAGGCAATGTTATATCTTGGGCAGATGCAAGTTTGGTCATATATCTTTGGCAATTAGTGTATAATTATCTATTGTACGTTCATTACATCCTTCTACAAAAAAAAACAAAAAAAAAAAAAAAAGAACACAAACACACACACACACACAACTTCTGTACCTATAAACATAAGGTCCACGTTCTTGAACCCTTGGCTTCTCTCCCAAGAGAATTTCCTTAGGATTCATCACTTCAAAAAAGTAGATAGAAAAGAAGAAGGGCACTGGGAGATCCCTCCACATTTCATAAGCAAAGCCACTGCTGGGATCTATACGGACATTCTGCAAAGAAAAAAATATATATATAAATATAGGAGAACAATCACATTTGTTCTAATGTTAATTAAAATGATAACAAAGTTAAAAAAAAAAAACATGGCAGCCTTCTTCCAAATATAGTTTCACACCTGCAATTTGTTCACCATTCAGTGGGATGTAGCAGAGACAGAATAGATTTGGGAAACAAATCTGCCACAGACTAAATTACAATACATGTGGATGTGAGGTTAACCATCCACAGAGGAATAATGCCATTCAAATCAGGATTCTCAAAACTTCATTTGTTAACGCCGTGTACAGCTATATTCCTTCAGAATACTTTCCATTCGGTTCATGAAGGTTTTCAGCATAATAAAAAGTCTTGAAATTTCTGCCATAATGTAGCTTTTAGAACAAGCAAGACCAAGTTAAAGAAGGAAGCGGAAGTCTGTATGACCCACTAGTTTATTTTATGTATAGGAAGCCCAGAGATAGACAATAAGTAGTGCAGAGCTTTGCTGCTGACCTGACAGTAACAGTCCTACTGTCCTGTCCCACTCTTCCAGCGGGGTCAAGTGATGACGGGATATCAGAGGGGATTAGCAGTAATTTGGAAGAGCACCATCAGGTGAGGGTGGTTTGTTTTGTTTTTCACTTTAGCAATAGCAGCATTGCCATGGGCCCCCCTTTTTTTGCTGATGGATCAGGTACCATGTATTAAACTAAACTCTGTTCTTTCTCTGAAAAGCTGCAGCATTTCAAAAGAAAAGTAAGGAAACCTCACGAGACTAATCAAACAAGTGAATCCTGGACAGAAGCCATTGGGATCCACTTGTCAGACTAGCCTCCAATGAGGCTCAATCCTCGGCGGATTTTAAAAGGTATGGGCGTGCAGCACGGTGGCTCAGTGGTTAGCACTGCAGCGCTGAAATCCTGGACAATATCTGCAAGGAGTCTGCATGTTCTCCCAGTGTTTGCGTGGATTTCCTCTGGGTACTCCGGTTTCCTCCCACACTCCAAAAACATACTGATAGGGAATTTAGATTGTGAGCCCCATCGGGGACAGCGATGATAATGTGTGTAAGGAGCTGTGGAATAAGATAGCACTATATAAGCAGAGCATAATAAAATATGCTTTTTGTCTGAAATGCTGCAGCGTTCCAGAGTTATAGCTGTAATAAAGCCAGCATGCGACATACGCTGCCTGCAGATTGAGCAGCATGTATTAGCAGTCAGATTCCCTTTAAATGCTTATCGTATTAATGTATTAAATGACAAATATCTAATGGTCTATGAGATCTAACAGGCATCTGGATGTACTCTGCGTGCTACTTGTAAATTTAAAAATCCAACAGATTTTGAAACCTTTGCAATTGTTGCAGGGTGACACCATAGGAAATCATATGTAAATATCATTTGATTTTAGTGTTGCACATAACCCTATAGTTTCTCTTTATGTTCCATTGCTGGTTTGCTCTTATAGTAACCCAAGAGCTATTACAAATATTTTTTGGACTGTAAAGAAGCACTTTTCCCCAAAATTTTCATCTTCTAGTCGGAATGTACTTACAGTTAGCGTGGTGGCAGCAGAGTCTGGCGATTCTTCCGATGGTCCGACGCTGCAGGGCAATGATCTCGTTCCCATCCCAGCCTGGTGCGGCAGGTTCAGCGGTGCGGGGGGCTCCAGTGACACTTTGTGAAAGCCCCAAGCCCTCGCACTTCTATCGACTTAATGCTGTGGCCTCCGTGAAAATGGCCACCGGAGGCAGCGCATGCATAGATTGAGATCTGAGCAGAGTTCTCAATCTGGGCATGCGCCGCCTTCGGTGGCCACAGCATTGAGGCAATAGAAGTGTGGGGGCTTCGAGCCTTCACAAAATGTCGCCAGAGCCCCCACACCACTGAGTGCCAACGAACCTGCAGCACCACACTGGGATGAGATTTCCCGGAGACCACTGCATCGCAGCAATGGATGTGCGGGGGCTCCAGGCTGTCAAAAAAATATCACCGTAGCCCCCCGCACCGCCATACCTGCGCACCAGTCTGGGACATATCGCCAGACCAGACCACCAAACATCCCCTGTGACTCCACTCCACCAGTGCTGCCGATCCGCCCCCCCCTAACCCCACCCAGTAGCAGAGCTCGCAGAGAAATTCCAACTCTGAGGGGCACCATATCCTTTTTCCTCAGCGTCGTTAAAAAGTGACGCTGTGGCTTAAGTACCCTTAACTGCCGCCTTTAAAAAGGCGTATCGGTCGTTACGGCATTAAAGGAGAGGGGAATAGAAAAAAAAAAAAAAAACACTTCTGAGCACCTACCTAGCAAAAGTATAGACTAGAGTAAAATGAATACTGCATTGGAGAAGAGACTGTGTAGGGGCATCAAGTCACTTCTGTAGGGAATATTGTAAAGAATATAGGTGTTGGTTTTTCAAACATCTATTAACAGCTAATAAGGCAAAGATTTATTCTGAAAAGGTGTAGCAGCACTTTGTCCTTTAGAAATGGACAATGGAACTATAGTTTTCATTAGTAGTGTGCCAGCAACCAGCTGATCTGCTGGGTACACAAAACGTTATTGGCGAGAGATACATTTCTGTGTCATGCCACAGTCATATGGACCAATTAGAGAAGCCAGTTGTCATTTAATGGTATGCTGTGACCAGACTCCCCAGCAGTAGCGCTGCGCCCTCAGCTCACATGCCATAGCTGGAACCTTAACCCCTAAATGACAATTACATTTTAGGGGTGGGGGTTGTTTGCATTTCAGCAGCCACATTTTTTTTTTTTTTTTTACTTGATGTGAAGTGTAGAAAAATGTAACCTAAAATTTTTCTTGTAAAAAAAGAACCTACTATAGCCATTTCCTAAAGTTATACAAATGCCTAAATACAGGTACTTAAAATTAGAGTATCAAAAAGTTAATTTATTTCAGTTCATTCAAAAAAAAAAAGTGAAACTCATTATATAGAGTCATTACAAACAGATTGATCTATTTCAAGTGTTTATTTCTGTTAAAGGGAACCTGTCACCCCCAAAATCGAAGGTGAGCTAAGCCCACCAGCATCAGGGGCTTATTTACAGCATTCTGAAATGCTGTAGATAAGCCCCCGATGTATCCTGAGATGAGAAAGAGAGGTTAGCTTATACTCACTCAGGGGTGGTCCCGGTACGATGGGCGTTGCGGTCCGGGGCCTCCTATCTTCTTATGAGGACGTCCTCTTGTATTCATGCTGCGGCTCCGGCGTACTTTGTCTGCCCTGTTGAGGGCAGAGCAAAGTTCTGCAGTGCACAGGCGCCGGGCCTCTCTGACCTTTCCCGGCGCCTGCGCACTGCAGTACTTTGCTCTGCCCTCAGAGCAGACAAAGTACGCCTGCGCCGGAGCCGCAGCATGAAAACAAGAAGAGGACGTCATTGTAAGAAGATGTGACGCCCCGGATCGGGACCGCCCCTGGGTGAGTATAATATAACCGTTTTTTCTCATCTTTCAGGATACATCAGGGGCTTATCTACAGAATTCCAGAATGCTGTAGATAAGCCCCTGATGCTGGTGGGCTTAGCTCATCTTCCATTTTGGGGGTGACAGGTTCCCTTTAATGTTGATGATTATGCCTTACAGCCAATGAAAACCCAAACATCATCATCTCAGTAAATTAGAATAATTAACAAAAAACACCTGCAAAGGCTTCCTAAGCGTTTAAAAAAGGCCCCTTAGTCTGTTTCAGTAGGCTCCACAATTACAGGGACGAATGTTGACTTGACAGATGTCCAGGAGGCAGTCACTGACACTCCACAAGGAGGGTAAGCCACAAAAGGTCGTTGCTAAAGAAGTTGGCTGTTCAGAGTGCTGTATCCAAGCATATTAATGGAAAATTGAGTGGAAGGAAAAAGGGTGGTTGAAAACCGGCAAGGAACCAGGAGTATTTAATTATAAAAAAATAAATAAATACCGTAGATATATGGAGCATTATATGGGGCCCATTGTATTGTATATAGAGGACACTGTATATGGAGAACTATACTCTCGTCTAAAATGAAAAGCTTTGAATCCCCAGCACAAGAACTGAGGTTTAGACAGTTTGAGTCATTGTAGAATTTACAATCTCACTCATGTAATGCAAGTAGTAAGTGAAATCTTTGGCATGGTACTATATCTATACGTCTCTACATCATGTATCATGGTAGGTGTTAAAAGGGGCCCAGAAAAACCTGGAGCAGGCCATGCTCCCTATATCTGATCACCCGCTCATGTAAGCTGCACCTCAAAAAACATCTCTAGAATATGACTCTTAGTTTTAAAGTAAGGGTTTTTGCAATCACTCTCGTTTGGAATATTGCAACTCTATAAAATCTCTCTCCCCTTTACTGAACTCTCCTCTCCAATCAGTCCTGAATGCAGCACCCAGGATCATATTCCTGTCCAACCACTACACAGACACATCCAGCCTGTGCCAATCATGTGACTGGTTGCCAATCCACTACAGAGTCCAATATAAACCTATTACTCACCCACATAGCACTTTACAGTTTTGCACCACCCTACCCATGCCCTCCATTTTGTCAATGACCAAAGACTAACATCTGCCATAATCCAAACCTTACACTCTTGTCTCCAAGAATTCTAGTGTGCTGCATCAATTCTCAAAATGCTCTACCCCGGGCAATTCAATTACTTCCCAATACCCACAGGTATTGAGTGACCTAAACATTTCTTGAGACTAAACCATCCCCTCACTTGTTTAAGTATTACAGTTTTGCCCTTCAAACATTTTCCTCCGAATCTCATCCCTTGCATCATCTGTCTACACACCCGCCATACACTTAACACTATCTGTACACATTCTCGCTGGTGACCGGTTAGATACCGTATTATATTGAGGACTGGACCACACATAAGCGCTTACCATTTACCATTTGTACTTAACCCGCTTCCTCAAAGATTGTTAGCTTGAGAGCAGGGCCCTTATTCCTTTTGAGATCTGTTGAATTGTGTTACTCTAATGTCTGTCCATGTCCACTCTGAATTGCACGTAAAGTGCTGCAGAACGTTGGCGCTATAGAACTATAATATTCATGTGAATTTAAACTGCCCAAGAGCACATAGGCCCTCCAATACAGATTAGAAGATCAAGTGATTCCACATATAGTGTAAGAGAGGGGGTTCTTAATTACAAATTGTCAAGAGTACATTTGCCAGGAATGAAGTCAAAGCACCTGTTGTCAGGACTCGTGAAGAGTAGGAACATTATAAGAGAAGGAGACACCGGAGCGACTAGGTGTAAAATGATCATTTTTATTAATGATAGTACCAAATATATAAACCAAAAAGTGACACCAAAATATTAGATAAAATACAAATACAGAATAGAAGCAGATATGCCCAGAAAATCCACCATTGCACATGCCCACATAGATAAACACAGAAATCAATAGGTAAAGTGTCAGTGCATGGGATTTCATTACCATGGTAAGATCGCCATTACAGACAAGTCTTTATATTAGTAGTACCATAGAAGAGAGATTAAAAAAAAGCAAAGCTTACCAAGGGCAGAGCTGGGGGACCCTGGGCGCAGGAGTAGGAACATTGCCCCTTCTCGCAAACCAGATGTATACATTTAATACTTCACATTAGCTAAAGCCAAGGTAAGAGAAACCCAAATCACCAAGTACACTTTACAGTATGCATTCACATTATGCTTATCATCTCCTCAAAAAAGGGGTGAAACAAATACAAAACCAATATGGTACAATATAAATTTTATTATAATGATATTAAAATAAACATTAAAAAAAAGGGGAAAAGAAAACCAACAGAACAATACAAATAACCCCTAGTGCAATAATTGGAGTGGGTTTATAGACAGAAAAATAGACATAATAGTGCAAAAAATATATCCCATATCACATAGCTAACATCTGTTTTGCAAGCCTGCATTCAGAAAATCAAAGAAGCAAAGGGGAATGGGTTAGAGCAGATATCCTATAATATTAAACATTCCATACCTAATAGTATCCTGCTAGCTCCAACGCACGTTTCGCCTGGACGTGGCTTTTTCACTCCTTGAAAAAGCCACGTCCAGGCGAAAAGTGCGTTGGAGCTAGCAGGATACTATTGGGTATGGACTATTTAATATTATAGGATACAGTCATGGCCAAAAGTATTCACACCCCTGCAATTCTGTCAGATAATACTCAGTTTCTTCCTTAACCCCTTTCTGACATTGGACGTACTATCCCGTCGAGGTGGGGTGGGCCCGTATGACCACCGACGGGATAGTACGTCCAGCGCGATCGGCGGCGCTCACGGGGGGAGCACGGCCGATCGCGGCCGGGTGTCAGCTGACTATCGCAGCTGACATCCGGCACTATGTGCCAGGAGCGGTCATGGACCGCCCCGGCACATTAACCCCCGGCACACCGAGATCAAACATGATCGCGGTGTGCCGGCGGTACAGGGAAGCATCACGCAGGGAGGGGGCTCCCTGTGGGCTTCCCTGAGACCCCCGGAGCAACGCGATGTGATCGCGTTGCTGCGAGGGTCTCTTACCTCCTCCTCGTTGCAGGTGCCCGGATCCAAGATGGCCGCGGCATCCGGGTCCTGCAGGGAGGGAGGTGGCTTACCAAGTACCTGCTCAGAGCAGGCGCTGGTAAGCCTGCAGTGCAAACTGTCAGATCACCGATCTGTGATGTCCCCCCCTGGGACAAAGTAAAAAAAAAAAAAATTTCCACGTGTAAAAAATAAAAATAAAAAAAAAATCCTAAAGAAAAAAAAAAAAAAATTATTATTCCCATAAATACATTTCTTTATCTAAATAAAAAAAATAAAAAAAAAAACAATAAAAAGTACACATATTTAGTATCGCTGCGTCCGTAACGACCCCACCTATAAAACTATATCACTAGTTAACCCCTTCAGTGAACACCGTAGGGGAAAAAAAAAAAAAAAAAAAGGCAAAAAAAACAACGCTTTATTATCATACCACTGAACAAAAAGTGGAATAACACGCGATCAAAAAGACGGATATAAATAACCATGGTACCACTGAAAACGTCATCTTGTCCCGCAAAAAACGAGCCGCCATACAGCGTCAAAGAAAAAATAAAAAAGTTATAGTCCTCAGAATAAAGCGATGCCAAAATTATTTATTCTATAAAATAGTTTTTAATGTATAAAAGCGCCAAAACATAAAAAAAATGATATAAATGAGGTATCGCTGTAATCGTACTGACCCGAAGAATAAAACTGCTTTATCAATTTTACCAAACATGGAACGGTATAAACGCCTCCCCCAAAAGAAATTCATGAATAGCTGTTTTTTGTCATTCTGCCTCACAAAAATCGGAATAAAAAGCGATCAAAAACTGTCACGTGTCCGAAAATGTTACCATTAAAAACGTCAACTCGTCCCGCAAAATACAAGACCTCACATGACTCAGGACCAAAATATGGAAAAATTATAGGTCTCAAAATGTGGAGACGCAGAAACTTTTTTGCTATAAAAAGCGTCTTTTAGTGTGTGACGGCTGCCAATCATAAAAATCTGCTATAAAAAATGCTATAAAAGTAAATCAAACCCCCCTTAATCACCCCCTTAGGGGAAAAATAATAAAATTAAAAAAATGTATTTATTTCCATTTTCCCGTTAGGGTTAGGGCTAGAGCTAAAGTTAGGGTTGGGGCTAAAGATAGGGTTAGGGCTAAAGTTAGGGTTTGGATTACATTTACGGTTGGGATTAGAATTAGGGGTGTGTCAGGGTTAGGGGTGTGGTTAGGGTTACCGTTGGGATTAGGGCTAGGGGTGTGTTTGGATTAGGGTTTCAGTTAGAATTGGGGAGTCTCCACTGTTTAGGCACATCAGGGGCGCTCCAAACGCGACATGGCGTCCGATCTCAATTCCAGCCAATTCTGCATTGAAAAAGTAAAACCGTGCTCCTTCCCTTCCGAGCTTTCCCGTACACCCAAACAGGGGTTTACCCCCAACATATGGGGCATCAGCGTACTCTGGACAAATTGGACAACAACTTTTGGGGTCCAAGTTCTCTTGTTACCCTTGGGAAAATATAAATTTGGGGGGCTAAAAATCATTTTTGTGGGAAAAAAAATGATTTTTTATTTTCACGGCTCTGCGTTGTAAACTGTAGTGAAACACTTGGGGGTTCAAAGTTCTCACAACACATCTAGATAAGTTCCTTGGGAGGTCTAGTTTCCAATATGGTGTCACTTTTGGGGGTTTCTACTGTTTGGGTACATCAGGGGCTCTGCAAATGCAACGTGATGCCTGCAGACCAATCCATCTAAGTCTGCATTCCAAATGGCGCTCCTTCCCTTCGGAGCTCTGCCATGCGCCCAAACATTGGTTCCCCCCACATATGAGGTATCAGCATACTCAGGACAAATTGGACAACAACTTTTGGGGTCCAATTTCTCCTGTTACCCTTGTGAAAATACAAAACTGGGGGCTAAAAAATAATTTTTGCGAAAAAAAAAAAGAATTTTTATTTGCACGGCTCTGCGTTATAAACTGTAGTTAAACACTTGGGGGATCAAAGCTCTCAAAACACATCTAGATAAGTTCCTTAGGGGGTCTACTTTCCAAAATGGTGTCACTTGTGGGGGGTTTCCACTGTTTAGGCACATCAGGGGCTCTCCAGACGCAACATGGCGTCCCATCTTAATTCCAGTCAATTTTGCATTGAAAAGTCAAATGCGCTCCTTCCCTTCCGAGCTCTGCTATGCGCCCAAACAGTGGTTCACCCCCACATATGGGGTATCAGCGTACTAAGCACAAATTGTACAACAACTTTTGGGGTCCATTTTCTCCTGTTACCGTTGGTAAAATAAAACAAATTGGAGCTGAAATAAATTGTGTGTGAAAAAAAGTTAAAATGTTCATTTTTATTTAAACATTCCAAAAATTCCTGTGAAACACCTGAAGGGTTAATAAATTTCTTGAATGTGGTTTTGAGCACCTTGAGGGGTGCAGTTTTTAGAATGGTGTCACACTTGGGTATTTTCTGTCATATAGATCCCTCAAAATGACTTCAAATGAGATGTGGTCCCTAAAAAAAAAAATGGTGATGTAAAAATAAGAAATTGCTGGTCAACTTTTAACCCTTATAACTCCCTAACAAAAAAAATGTTGGTTCCTAAATTGTGCTGATGTAAAGTAGACATGTGGGAAATGTTACCTATTAAGTATTTTGTGTGACATATCTCTGATTTAAGGGCATAAAAATTCAAAGTTGGAAAATTGCGAAATTTTCAAAATGTTAGCCAAATTTCCGTTTTTTTTTTCACAAATATCGAAGAAATTTTACCACTATCATGAAGTACAATATGTCACGAGAAAACAGTGTCAGAATAATCAGGATCCGTTGAAGCGTTCCAGAGTTATAACCTCATAAACGGACAGTGGTCAGAATTGTAAAAATTGGCCCATCATTAACGTGCAAACAACCCTTGGAGGTGAAGGGGTTAAAATGATTGCAAACACTAATTCTTTGGTATTATCTTCATTTAATTTGTCTTAAATGAAAAACCACAAAAGAGAATGAAGCAAAAAGCAAAACATTGATCATTTCACACAAAACTCCAAAAATGGGCCAGACAAAAGTATTGGCACCCTCAGCCTAATACTTGGTTGCACAACCTTTAGCCAAAATAACTGCGACCAACCGCTTCCGGTAACCATCAATGAGTTTCTTTCAATGCACTGCTGGAATTTTAGACCATTCTTCTTTGGCAAACTGCTCCAGGTCCCTGATATTTGAAGGGTGCCCTCTCCAAACTGCCATTTTTAGATCTCTCCACAGGTGTTCTATGGGATTCAGGTCTGGATTCATTGCTGGCCACCTTAGAAGTCTCCAGTGCTTTCTCTCAAACCATTTTCTAGTGCTTTTTGAAGTGTGTTTTGGGTCATTGTCCTGCTGGAAGACCCATGACCTCTGAGGGAGACCCAGCTTTCTCACACTGGTCCCTATATTATGCTGCAAAATTTGTTGGTAGTCTTCAGACTTCATAATGGCATGCACACGGTCAAGCAGTCCAGTGCCAGAGGCAACCCCAAAACATCAGGGAACCTCTGCCATGTTTGACTGTAGGGACCGTGTTCTTTTCTTTGAATGCCTCTTTTTTTCTCCTGTAAAATCTATGTTGATGCCTTTGCCCAAAAAGCTCTACTTTTGTCTCATCTGACCAGAGAACATTCTTCCAAAACGTTTTAGGCTTTTTCAGGTACGTTTTGGCAAACTCCAGCCTGGCTTTTTTAGGTCTCGGGGTAAGAAGTGGGGGTCTTCCTGGGTCTCCTACCATACAGTCCCTTTTCATTCAGATGCCGACGGATAGTAAGGGGTGACACTGTTGTACCCTCGGACTGCAGGGCAGCTTGAACTTGTTTGGATGTTAGTCGAGGTTCTTTATCCAACATCCGCACAATCTGGTGTTGAAATCTCTTGTCAATTTTTCTTTTCCATCCACATCTAGGGAGGTTAGCCACAGTGCCATGGGCTTTAAACTTCTTGATGACACTGCGCACGGTAGACACAGGAACATTCAGGTCTTTGGAGATGAACTTGTAGCCTTGAGATTGCTCATACTTCCTCACAATTTGGTTTCTCAAGTCCTCAGACAGTTCTTTGGTCTTCTTTCTTTTCTCCATGCTCAATGTGGTACACACAAGGACACAGGACAGAGGTTGAGTCAACTTTAATCCATGTCAACTGGCTGCAATTGTGATTTAGTTATTGCCAACACCTGTTAGGTGCCACAGGTAAGTTACAGGTGCTGTTAATTACACAAATTAGAGAAGCATCACATGATTTTTCGAACAATGCCAATACTTTTGTCCACCCCCTTTTTTATGTTTGGAGTGGAATTATATCCAATTTGGCTTTAGAACAATTCTTTTTGTGTTTTTTTCCATTTAAGACAAATTAAATGAAGATAATACCAAAGAATTTGTGTTTGCAATCATTCTCAGGAAGAAACTGAGTATTATCTGACAGAATTGCAGGGGTGTCAATACTTTTGGCCATGACTGTATCTGCTCTATCCCATTCCCCTTTGCTTCTGTTTTGCAAGCCTGCATTCAGAAAATCAAAGATGTTAGCTATGTGATATTGGATATATTTTTTGCACTATTATATCTATTTTTCTGTCTATAAACCCACTCCAATTATTGCACTAGGGGTTATTTGTATTGTTCTGTTGGTTTTCTTTTCCCCTTTTTTTTTTAAATGTGTATTTTAATATCATTATAATAAAATTTATATTTTACCATATTTGTTTTGTATTTCTGTTGTTTCACCCCTTTTTTGAGGAGGTGGTATTAGTTACATGGGGTGATATATGTTATATATTTATATCCTATTGGTTGTGTAGTTGTATTATGCTTAACATGTTGAGTACTTGCAATGCAAGTTGTAAAATATGCAAACACGGAGCAGAATCCTGTCAAATGTAATTTCTGTAGAAAGCAGGTCGGTTACATTTCTGCTGCAGTATATATCAGATATAGGATGTGACGTTTCAAAGCTTTCTTCAATGCCATGTGAAATTTCATACCAAAATCTGCAAGGAACAGCACAGTAGTACACTTGCAAATTTTGCTGCAGTTACATTTTTCGTTCAGGCTTCTGGGTGGATTAATACATCAGTCTGCAAACCAATTCAGTCAGAAAAGACATGGAAAAAAAAAAAGTCACCCTCCCCCCTCTAACCATTTTCTTGAAATGTCAACATGCAGAGATTGCACAAGTATGAGCACCAGCCAAGAGTAGCAAACAAGACCCTGAAACATTACAGCTGAATGCTGAATTTTTCAGGTCAAAGACAACTGATACAACCAGGGCGGGAGGGGTCACACACCCACACTCCTCCAGTGGACCTGAAGCATGAGGGTGGCACAGCTTTCCTTGTGCCTAGTAGCGTTTATTATTAGACAATATGTTCACTCCCAACAGAAGTGGGATGTGCTCTAGTTTTCTTGCTTAGAATTGGCTGAATATTTATTTCCAGACTATAAAGTTATCCCTTATACTTGATTGCTAGTGGTTAATAATTCTCACCACCTTACTCCCTCACCCACAAGCAATCCTAGGATTGGGGCTCTGGAACCTTGTTCTGCCGAATCCAGTCTTGAATGTGCATTTCAGCTCCATTCATAATCTATGGGGACTGTCTGAAAACGCTTTGATTTGTGAGCCTCAATCTCTGGAGGTCTGATTAGTCAGAGCCCAGCAATAAGCAAATAATCCTCCATTTTAGGGATAGAAAGCTTTGGCCTACCACTCCCACAACCCTTCTTCCTAACTACTCAGCCCTCCTCCTCCAAAACTAGCTTCTACATCATTACAATAGATCAAACTTCCGCCCTACTCTCGAGATCACATCTCACCACCTGTGCACCTGACCCGATCCCATCCCACGTCATCCCAAACCTCACCACAGTCTTCATCCCAACTCTAACCCATCTCTTCAACTAATCAATAACTGGCGTTTTCCCCTCATGCCTCAATCACACCCATCCTCAAAAAGCCCTCTCTTGACCCATCCTCTGTATATAGCTATCGCCCATATCACTTCTCCCCCATGCCTCAAAACTGGGACAACATGTCCCATTTCGAACTGTCCTCCCACCTCTTCCTGCTCCCTCTTTGACCGCTTACAATCTGGCTTCTGACTGCACCACTCCACTGAAACTGCTTAACTAAAGTCACCAATGACCTGCTGACTGTCAAAGCCAAGTGACTACTCTGTCCTTCTGGACCTGTCCTCTGCCTTTGACACAGTGGACCACTCCCTATTACTACAGACCCTCATCTCTTGGGATCACAGATTTGGCCCTATCTTGGATCTTGTCATAGCTAACATTCAATCTCTCACACACCTCACTTCACCCCCTATCTGTCGGAGTCACGCAAGGTTCAGCCCTAGAGACCCTGCTCTTCTCCATTTACACCTTCGGACTAGGACAGCTTATACAATCTCACAGCTTGCAGTATCACCTCTATGCTCACAGCTCTACCTCTGGAATAGATATCACCTCCCTATTAACCAAATTCCTCACAATGCCTGACCGCTATTTCATCCTTCTCTGCTAGATTTCTAAAACTTAACACGGACAAAACAGAATTCATCTTTCCCCCATGTCACTACTCTCCCAACAAACTTATCCATTACAGTAAATGGCTGCTCACTCTCCCCAGTCCCACAAGCTCACTGCCTCGGGGCAATCCTTGACTCGGAGCTCTCCTTCAAACCAAATTTCCAAGCCCTTTCCACTTCCTGCAGACTTCAACTCACAAAAATTTCCCGATCTGTACATTCCTCAACCTAGAATCTGCAAAAACTAGCACATGCCCTCATTTCTCGCCTTGACTACTGCAAACTCCTGCTCTGTAGCCTCCCCTCCAACACTCTCGTGCCCCTCCAATCCATTCTAAAGTCTGCTGCCTGACTATTCCACCCATCCCCCTGCTATTTCCCTGCCTCTCCTCTGTCAATCCCTTCACTGGCTCCCCATTACCCAGAAACTCCAGTTCAAAACCCTAACCATGGCATACAAAGCCATCCACAACCTGTCTCCTCCATACATCTGTGACCTCGCCTCCCGCTACCCACCAGCACGCAACCGCCGATCCTCACAAGATCTCCTTATCTACTCTCCTCTTCCCACAATCGCATACAAGATTTCTCCCACGCATCCCCACTCCTCTGGTACTCTCCACCCCAACAGACTCTTGCCTACAGCGAAAACCTTCAAAAAAGGAACCTGAAGACCTACCTCTTCCGCCAGGCCTACAACCTGCAGTAACCACCGATCCACCAACCCGCTGCATGACCAGCACTGCCTCATCTATTGTATCCTCACCCAGCCCTTGTAGATTGTGAGCCCTCTCAGGCAGGGTCCTCTCCTCCTGTATCAGTCGTGACTTGTATTGATTAGGATTATTGTACTTGTTTTTATTATGTATACACCCCTTCTCACATGTAAAGCGCCATGTAATAAATGGCATAAAATATTAACAACCATGGAGAATCTTTGCAAAAAGAGGAATTGATTAAACCAACCATTTTTAGTGGGACTAGTCAACCATGTCCTGTGTATGAGAACGACCTGACTCTCAGCCACTGATGTGGTTACAAAAAGAGTGCTCTCAAAGGGATACAAGATGCTGTAGAGGCTTAAAGAGAACCTGTCATGATTTAGAATGTCAAAATATCGTAGTTACTCACCGATAACGGTAATTCTCTGATCCCATGACGGCACCACGGAGAGAGAGGGATCCGCCCTCAGGGACAGGAAACCCACAGGTTAAAAAGGCGGGACCTCTCCTCCACCTCAGTTTGGTTTACAGAGCCTTAACAGGACTTCAGCTGTAATTTAATTGGTTATTTACAAAACATCATATACCTATATACATACGTTTTTTTTTGTTTGTTTTTTTATTATTTTTTTTGCGACACCGCGTGATTAAAAACATTAGTAGTGTGCACACCCATATGTGAAGGGAGGGAATACACGGGTGCCGTCATGGGATCAGAGAAATACCGTTATCAGTGAGTAACTACGATATTCTCTTACCCCCATGACGGCATCACGGAGAGAATTTCAAAGAATGTGTATTTAGGGTGGGATTACTGCCTCCAGAACTCTTACCAAAGGTTAAGTCTGAAGAGGGAGATAGGTCAAGTTAAGTTGGTAGTGCCTAAAGAAAGTAGAGGGAGAGGACCAAGTGGCTGCTCTACATATCTGGTCAATCGATGCTCCCGCTCGCTCTGCCCAAGAGGTTGCCACCGATCTGGTTGAATGGGCCTTAATTGTTTCTGGAACCTCTTCTTCAGATGAGGTATATGACAAGGTGATGGCATCCCTTACCCATCTCGCCAATGTGGCTTTTGATCCTTTGTGCCCCTTGTTTGGCCCCTGAAAATAGACAAACAGAGCCCTCCCTTTCCTACACTCCCTCGTGGCTGATAAATAATGGACTAGACATCTCTTTACATCTAGCGTGTGCAGAGTTCTTTCTTTTTCATTTTTGGGATTCGGGCAAAAGGATGGTAAGGAGATTTCTTGGGTTCTATGAAATCTTGATGCCACTTTGGGAAGGTAGGATGGATCAGTCCTAAGGACCACTCTGTCCTCTAATATCTGGGTTAGAGGTGGGTAAGCTGATAGAGCCTGCAGATCACTGATCCTGCGAGCTGAGGTTAGTGCTACCAGCAAAGAGGTTTTCAAGGAAATTGTTTTTAAGGAAGCCTGCGACAGGGGTTCAAAAGGCGCTTTAGTTAGTGCCGAAAGAACAAGGTTCAGATCCCAGGGAGGAGAAGTGTGATGTATGACAGGTCTGGATCTAGTTGAAGCTTTAATAACCACTGGATAAAAAGGTTTCCCTGCCAAATCATGGTTATAAAGGGCGCCTAATGCTGCGATTTAAACTTTTAGAGTGCTTGTTGCCAAGCCTTTCTCTAATCCTTTTTGGAGGAATTCCAGTACTTCCTGAATTGGGATTTCTTCTGATAAGCTGACCTCTGAACTAGAGAGGAATTTTTTCCAGACTTTGCTATATGCTCTCGTAGTTACTGGTTTTCTACTGGCCAACAGAGTTGAAACTAGAAATAGATATAGAATCACTGCACTCAATAGAAAAGTATGCTTTCAAGTGAATAAATTTTATTTACGGTGGTGGATGAAGCGACAGTATTTTTTGACGTTTCGGCCGAACTCCGGCCTTTATCAGATAGTCGCCTTTAAGGTCACCGAAAGATTATTGGCACCGTTTATTGGGATATCTCAAATTGATGATATACATCCAGTTTAGTGGATAATCCAGGAGGGGTTTGCGGCAAGCCAAAGGAGCGCTGTCCTGACTGTGATGATTGAGAAAAAATAGGAGGCGCAGTAGTTTTGCTGGAGCAACAGCGTGCTCGTGCAGTATATGTGTACTGCACTGGAGGAGGAACAGGAGCAGCCAGCCAGAGGAGCGCTGTCCTGACCGTGAACACTGAGTCGGATTGGTGGTGCAGTGGTCCTGCGAGCACAACGGCGTGCTGGTGCAGCGTGTGTGCACACGTGTCTGCCAGCCCCATGGTTGTTCTAACCACTTTAACTAACCCATCTGTTTCTTCAATCGGAAAACAGTTGCGGCCGCCTTCTGAGGATGCGGAGGATGATGATGATGAAGATGTAGAGCTCTCCGAGCTGTAATGTACACTATCTTCCTCGCTGGAACTGTAAACTGGGGATTTATTTTTCCGTTTTCTTACGGCTTTTTACACCCTTTAGTGCATCTTCTACTTGGAATTTAATTAAATCTTTAAGCTCAGACGCAAATCTTGGGGTCTCTTCATTTATGGTGTTCTCTATGCATAAGGCACAGAGCTTTTTTGCCCATGCAGTTGGTAGATCTGCCGAGCAGAGCGGGCACACTTTAGGTTTTGTTTTAGCCTGACATTTCTTCCCCTAAGAAATACAATAAACCCCTATTTAGAATATATACATTCACGGAGGTCACTTACCCTCCTAACGTGAGGAAGATACTGATTCGGGCCTCCTCCATTTGAACCGTTGTTTTCCTCCTGGATCCACTGGAGCCTCTGCTGTGTTGGGATCCTGAGCTGCGGCGCTGTATAGGTTGGTCCTGCTTTTGTTTTTTCTGCGGGTGACGGTGCTCCTGCGGGGACTGCGGAGTATCCTCCACCGACTGCTCTTTTCCACTCATAGTGGCACGATTTGAGCAGCGGTGTCCAGTCCCTCCGCTGATTTTATCTCCGGTGTGTGGCGCAAGGCAACATCCGGTCTACCCAGAGGTACCTTGCGCCGCCCCAGAAGTGACCCCCCCGAACCTGCGCAGTAAGATGCCGCCGGACCTCGCGCACTACAGTTACCGGCTTCCAGGAGGGACGGAGGGGGATCGCAGCAGCCTCTGCCTACACCGTGCCAGTGCCTCCCATTGGTGACGGCCGTCACCTTCCTCCTGAGCTCCAACCGGCGGTGTTACCCCAGGTAGTCGCAGCTACCCATTACCGGTTACTTGTAGAAAAAAAAGAGGAAGAGGCAGACTGGATCCTCTTCACTGCCTCCTCCCCGCACATACCACACAGGACCCACCGGCCCCGGAATGTGCCTTCAGGGAGGATATCCATCTAAGACCGCGGCAGGGCCCCCCGCTGCCTGAATTTGGCCCGATGGTCCCCAGGATTCCACGACTTTGTGGTAAGCTGTGGGTTCCCCGTCAGGGACAGGAAACCGAACTGAGGTGGAGGAGAGGTCCCGCCTTTTTAACCTGCGGGTTTCCTGTCCCTGAGGGCGGATCCCTCTCTCTCCGTGGTGCCATCATGGGGTTAAGAGAAAAACATGGTCATAATGAAGCGGATAGAGATATAGATATATATATATATATATATCCAAAAACGTTTAGTAAGTACAAAAGATGAGGGCACTCACCCGTCTTCAATAAAACCAATTTCTTTATTTATGAAAAAACATCCAGAGGGTCGTTATGGCCGGGGGAGAGAGGGGGCCTCAGCCCGTGTGAGCAGAGGAGATGGACGACGGCCGTTTCGCGCTGTCCTGCGCTTCTATAGGACCCGTAGAAGCGCAGGACAGCGCGAAACGGCCGTCTTCCATCTCCTCTGCTCACACGGGCTGAGGCCCCCTCTCTCCCCCGGCCATAATGACCCTCTGGATGTTTTTTCATAAATAAAGAAATTGGTTTTATTGAAGACGGGTGAGTGCCCTCATCTTTTGTACTTACTAAACGTTTTTGGATTAAGAGACTGTTTTTCATGAAGGAGCACCTGAAGTCTTGAACGGCACAGCAGGTTGCACGTCTGTGATCCCCATAGAGAGGTCTGAATTCGGCAGGACAGTGCCGCTTGGTTGCGTTTTTCTTGGTGTATATGTATATATATATATGTATATATATATATATATATATATATATATATATATATATATATATATATATATATATATATATATATATATATATATATATATATATATATATATATATATATATATATATTTTTATTTTTTTTTTTTTTTCAATAGATAACTGTGGATCAAAGAACAACCAGGAGGTGGATATCTTCACTAAAGTTAAGTTTAAAAACCTTTTGGTGCATAAGGGCAGGACTGTGGGTAGGGTCTTTGGTTCTGTGCCAGTTTCTGATGTCTGTATGTGCGCCCTTTGTTAGTATTGTCCTTGGTGCAGATAAGACCGCCAGAAGACTACAGTAAAATGGCGCTGGTAGCAGCATTTGCACAGATTAAGATCTCAGCTAGTCATAGCTGAACTGCTGCAACCATTTTACTAAAGATAGCCAGGTCAGCCTATGCATGCACTGCCATTGTATTAAAGACTGCCAGAAAATGAATGTGTGCCTGTGGCAGAAACTTTAAAGAGGCAGGCACAGACTAGAGGCAGGCAGACTGGCGAGGCAAAGCCAAAGACCCTACTCACAGTCCCACCCATATGTGGCAAAAGGTTATTTAACAAAAACTTTCAATATGGATTAAAGAGCAACCAGGAAGCGGATTTCTACATTTATTGAATCTGTATAAATAGCACTACTATAGCCATGCCTTTAACCCCTTCACAACCTTGCCCTTTTCTGTTTTTGCGTTCTCATTTTTCACTCCCCTCCTTCCCAGAGCCATAACTTTTTTATTTTTACATCAATATGGCCATGTGAGGCCTTTTTTTTGCGGGACAAGTTGCACTTTTGAACGACATCATTGGTTTTATCATGTCGTGTACTAGAAAACGGGACAAAAATTCCAAGTGCGGTGAAATTGCAAAAAAGTGCAATCCCACACTTTTTTTGTTTGGCTTTTTTGCTAGGTTCACTAAATGCTAAAACTGACCTGCCACTTTGGTGTCTATGAACTCTTAATGACCTGGAGAATCAAACATGTCTAGGTTACGTTTTATCTAAGTGGTAAAAAAAAAAAAAAAAAAAATTGCACAATTTTCAGTTACCTGTAACTAGGGTTGAGCGACTTATTTTTATAGGATCGGGTCGGGTTTCACGAAACCCGACTTTCTCAAAAGTCGGGTCGAGTGAAATCGGCCGATCCTATAAAAAAGTAGGGGTCGGGGTCGGCCGAAACACGAAACCCAATGCAGTGCAATGGGATACTATGGTTCCCAGGGTCTGAAGGAGAGGAAACTCTCCTTCAGGCCCTGAGATCCATATTAATGTGTAAAATAAAGAGTCAAAATAAAAAATATTGATATACTCACCCTCGGACGCGCCCTGGTACTAACCGGCAGGCTTCCTACCTAAGAATGAGCGCGTGAATGACCTGCGGTGACGTCGCGGCTTGTGATTGGTCACGAGCGGTCACATGGACAAGCCGCGACGTTATCTAAGGTCCTTCACGCGCTCATTCTTAGGAAGGAAGGCTGCCGGAAAGAAGCAGGGCGCGTCCGAGGATGAGTATATTCCTATTAGGTACGGCGGAGGTCAGGAAGGGGTTAAACATGTCATAATAATAGAAATATTAATTTTTTAATTTTCAGAAATAATCTGAAAGGATGAATAGCACCAAAATGAGGTGCCTGTGGGTTGTGTGTAGGGGGGTGGGGGGGGGGGGAAGGGGTAGAATAAATACAAAAATGAACACAGGGACATAACGCAGGCAAACACTGGTGTGCAATAATTAATATACAAAAAAAAATTAAATATTTGAACAGACAGGAAGTTTCTGGATTTTGTTGCACTATTGCATTGGTCACATTTCTAATTGATTTTTTGTTTAAATATTTTGAATAATTGAACCCTTTATGCATTTGCCATTTTGCTTTTGCTAGCATTATGAAACCAAGATTTAATCATTAGAAGAGGAAGTTAGCATGACTAATGACTAGTCACACAGGCTCATCAGTATTTTGTGACCTCTATGATCAAAATTGTTTTTGCTTATTTTTTTTTTTAAATGCAAAGTATTCTTAGCATGCAGATTTTAATCAGTCATCTGCTTCACCAAGAAGTTCCTTTTTTTTTTTTTTTTTTTTTTTTAAAGTGGGGTAAATAGTTCTGCAGAAATTACCACTAAAGAAGTACTGTGCTTTGAATTATGAAAGCCTTATAACATTGTGAATTTATGTAAGGCATTTGAGGTGAACACCTGATTGTCTGGAATCATGCGTGAATGGATTGCTCGTCATTAGCATTTTCACATCAAGATTTTTTTAGTATGAAGATGCTAAATACAAGTGAATAATTGATCTCGAGCCTAAAAATACAATGTGTAAAAGAACAATTGAAAAAGTGGCGTGATTGTGATCATTATTGATGGGCGAACACTAAAATGCTCAGATGCTTGTTGCTTGGGTCGAGCAAATTGGAATGCTCGGGTGCTCTACCAGAGCAACGAGCCCAATGCAAGTCTATAGGTACCTTCACACGAAGCGACGCTGCAGCGATAGCGACAACGATGCCGATCGCTGCAGCGTCGCTGTTTGGTCGCTGGAGAGCTGTCAAACAGACCGCTCTCCAGCGACCAACGATGCCGAGGTCCCAGGTAACCAGGGTAAACATCGGGTTACTAAGTGCAGGGCCGCGCTTAGTAACCCGATGTTTACCCTGGTTACCAGCGTAAAAGTAAAAATAACAAACACTACATGCTCACCTTCGCGTCCCCCGGCATCCGCTTCCTGTACTGTGTGAGCGCCGGCCCTAACAGCAGAGCGGTGACGTCACCGCTGTGCTTTTACTTTCACTTTAGGGCCGGCGCTCAGTCAGAGCAGGAAGCGGACGGCAGGGGACGCGCAGGTGAGTATGTACTGTTTTTTGTTTTTTTTACTTTTACGCTGGTAACCAGGGTAAACATCGGGTTACTAAGCGCGGCCCTGCGCTTAGTAACCCGATTGTTTTACGCTGGTAACCAGGGTAAATCATCGCTGGTATCGTTGCTTTTGGTGTCAAACCTGACGATAAACGCCGGTCTGACGACCAAATAAAGTTCTGAACTTTATTCAACGACCAGCGATATCACAGCAGGATCCTGATCGCTGCTGCGTGTCAAACACAACGATATCGCTATCCAGGACGCTGCAACGTCACGGATCGTTGTCGTTCTCGTTGTAAATTCGTTTCGTGTGAAGGTACCTTATGGGAAACTCGAGCATTATTCCAGCGGTCTGCAGAGGGACTAGAAATAGCGAAGAGAGAAAAAAAAAAAAAAAAACAAAAAAAAAAAAAAAAATCAATGGGAACAGTGCTCAAGTGAAATGGGAACAGCATGGGGAAGACCCCCCTGGAAGCATTTCTGACAACCAGGTCACTGCTATGAACAATGTTGTGTCTTACGCCACTTTTATAGACTCAATAAAACATACAAAAACAACCAAAATGGATTTTCCTGGTAAATATGTTAAGGAACATCCCTTCCAGGGTAATGTCTTGTATAAAGGCAAAGTATTCCTTGCTCAGGTTTTCCCGAGCACACTCGGGTGACCTCCGAGTATTTATGACTGCTCGGAGATTAAGTTTATCGCCTCACTGGAATGATTTACAGCTACTAGCCAGGCCGAGTACATGTGGGGGTTGCCTGGTTGTTAGGGAATCCCCACATGTAATCAAGCAGGCCTCGTAGCTGTAAATCATTCAGCTGCCGGGATGAAAACAATCTCAGCTTTTTTTCGCGTTTTTATCGCGGTTTTGTGGATGGATACCATGCTTGGCATAGGTGGTCTTCCTTTATTGGATATTCTCCTTTATTGGATACCTCCCTTCCCGTGGTTGTTCCTTCCCGGAGAAAGGCCTGGCTATTCATTGCTTGCGTTGAGAAACACGTGATGGTGTCTCCGCAGTGTTGGATGTTTTGGTCTCCCCGAGGTCATTCATCTGTTCCTTCATAGCAATGCGACGTGCCGACGCATACTGTGAAAAAAACAAAAAACGGGGGCAGCGGATGGGATACAGTTTTACAACGCATCCGCTGCCACATTGTAAGGTCCGGGGAGGCGGGGGCGGAGTTCCGGCCGCACATGCGTGGTCGGAAATGGCAGACACGACGCACAAAAAAAAAAAGTTACATGTAACTTTTTTTGTGCCGACGGTCCGCCACAACACGACGCATCCGTCGCACAACGGATGCAACGTGTGGCAATCTGTCGCAATGCAAGTGTATGGAGAAAAAACAGCATCCTGCAGGCAATTTTGCAGGATACGTTTTTTTCTCCAAAACGACGCATTGCGACGTGCGTCGTACGACGCTAGTGTGAAAGCACCCTAAGATGTAACGGGAATATTCGGGCAAACTAATAGTTCTTTCAATCCTGGGCAGTTTGTCTGGATACATCCGGCATGGTAAAGCATTCTTACCCAACTCTTCTTTAAAACAAAAGGATTTTTGAGGGAGGGAGTGGTGTTCTATCCAGACCAGCAAGTAAGTTGTCAAGAACAGATGTTTACGCAAACCACAAGAGATAGATTTCATCCAGTTGCAAAATGTAATGTTGCAACTTTACATTAGATGGCTCTGATATAGCAAGGTAGTAGTTCAAGTCAGACTATGGAAACTGGGGAGATTTACTTAAAGGGAACCAGGACACACGGTTAATAGAGTTACTAACCTGCCTGGCACCCGCACTTAGCTGAACGTTGTGGAGAGAAAATGAGCTTTATTCCCCAAGTAGTGTTTGTGTTTCAGTCACGGGATTGGGGGTGTCACACCAGTGTGGGCTCAGTCACCGCTCTGAGAGTGCAGCCCCCCATTACTGAAGCCCGAACACTGCCAAGGAATAATAAAGTTCGTTTTCTCGCAGCAGTGTTCGGCCAAGTATGGGCAGGTTAGTAATGCCATCACCTCATACAGTGCCTACAAGCAGTATTCAACCCCCTGCAGATTTAGCAGGTTTAATAAGATGCAAATAAGTTAGAGCCTTCAAACTTCAAACAAGAGCAGGATTTATTAACAGATGCATAAATCTTACAAACCAAAAAGTTTTGTTGCCCAGTTAAATTTTTATAAATTTTAAACATAAAAGTGTGGGTCAATTATTATTCAACCCCTAGGTTTAATATTTTGTGCAATAACCTTTGTTTGCAATTACAGCTAATAATCGTCTTTTATAAGACCTGATCAGGCCGGCACAGGTCTCTGGAGTTATCTTGGCCCACTCCTCCATGCAGATCTTCTCCAAGTTATCTAGGTTCTTTGGGTGTCTCATGTGGACTTTAATCTTGAGCTCCTTCCACAAGTTTTCAATTGGGTTAAGGTCAGGAGACTGACTAGGCCACTGCAACACCTTGATTTTTTGCCTCTTGAACCAGGCCTTGGTTTATCTTGGCTGTGTGCTTTGGGTCGTTGTCTTGTTGGAAGATGAAATGACGACCCATCTTAAGATCCTTGATGGAGGAGCGGAGGTTCTTGGCCAAAATCTCCAGGTAGGCCGTGCTATCTTCCCATGGATGCGGACCAGATGGCCAGGCCCCTTGGCTGAGAAACAGCCCCACAGCATGATGCTGCCACCACCATGCTTGACTGTAGGGATGGTATTCTTGGGGTCGTATGCAGTGCCATCCAGTCTCCAAACGTCACGTGTGTGGTTGGCACCAAAGATCTCGATCTTGGTCTCATCAGACCAGAGAACCTTGAACCAGTCAGTCTCAGAGTCCTCCAAGTGATCATGAGCAAACTGTAGATGAGCCTTGACATGACGCTTTGAAAGTAAAGGTACCTTACGGGCTCGTCTGGAACGGAGACCATTGCGGTGGAGTACGTTACTTATGGTATTGACTGAAACCAATGTCCCCACTGCCATGAGATCTTCCCGGAGCTCCTTCCTTGTTGTCCTTGGGTTAGCCTTGAGTCTTCGGACAAGTCTGGCCTCGGCATGGGAGGAAACTTTCAAAGGCTGTCCAGGCCGTGGAAGGCTAACAGTAGTTCCATAAGCCTTCCACTTCCGGATGATGCTCCCAACAGTGGAGACAGGTAGGCCCAACTCCTTGGAAAGGGTTTTGTACCCCTTGCCAGCCTTGTGACCCTCCACGATCTTGTCTCTGATGGCCTTGGAATGCTCCTTTGTCTTTCCCATGTTGACCATGTATGAGTGCTGTTCACAAGTTTGGGGAGGGTCTTAAATAGTCAGAAAAGGCTGGAAAAAGAGATAATTAATCCAAACATGTGAAGCTCATTGTTCTTTGTGCCTGAACTACTTCTTAATACTTTAGGGGAACCAAACAGAATTATGGTGGGTTGAGGGGTTGAATAATAAATGACCCTCTGAAAAAACTTTTCACAATTTAAAAAAACAATAGACAAAGAAATAACATTCTTTTTTGCTGCAGTGCATTTCACACTTCCAGGCTGATCTACAGTCCAAATGTCACAATGCCAAGTTAATTCCAAATGTGTAAACCTGCTAAATCTGCAGGGGGTTGAATACTACTTGTAGGCACTGTATATGAAGGTTAATATTTCCCCTCCCTCTCCCTTGTGACAGGTCCCTCTTAAGCACCACTCCAGCGTTGCGTTTTTTTTTTTGTTTTGTTTTGGGTTTTTTTATTGCAGTACTGGAGTGGGGCTACTAAAGCAAGGTCACTGCACTTGGTCTTCCACTTACCAGCCAGTGTCATGTTTTATCGGCATCGCTAGATCGGTCTCTACCAGTTTTAGTACCTGCCAGATCATTTCGTTGTTTGCTAGGTGATCTGTAAGTCACAGCTCGATTGAAGTCTATGGGAGCCAGAGCAAGGTTCTCAGACTTGCATTAAGAGCTTGTGACCATTACCTCTGACTACCGAGTTGTCAGAACTTAAAGTCAAACAATAGCTGCGTAGGACTGGAGTGGTTCTGGAAAGGCAGAAGACTGTGGCTGTTCAATATAAGAACAAGGGACTTAGATTAGTAGCACCTAGCAACACAACAGCAGCTGGGGATGGGGGAGACTTTATACCAGAAACTTTTAAGCACCACTACACTGTACATATATATATAAAAAAAAAAAAAATAAATATATGGCATTCAAGTGATGTGACACACATACATGTGAAAAATGTATGACCCTAATGGAGTGCAACAAGGGTCTGCAATCACTGCCAAATGACGACAAGTGGTGTAAGTGTATAAAGTATATACACACACACTGGTGTGCAAGCGCATTCTCTAGTATAGAGGCCTTACTAAAATTACCCTTCTGCAGTAACACTCAGGAGGAGTGCAAGAAGGTTCTGATTCAGTCCTGAAGTTAGTCAAGTTATATGTAACAAGCAGAACAGTTACGTGGCTTCTCAGAAGCAAGAACAGTGCACGTTTGTGCGTTTCTTTTTTTGTTTGTCCACACAATAATTTGTGGTTTTAAGATATGAAGGCTAGTGGGTTTAAGCAAACTAGCAAGTTCATGGTTGCGCTCACTTCATTTGATGCATAAAGAGTGGGATGGGGAACTCAACCTAAACATTTTTTAGAATAACCCTTCTTAAGCTTACTTTAACCAATTGAATTTATGTAAGCCTCTCAACTGTATGATTTGTAAAAAAAAGAAAAAAGGATTTCCCATTAGTCACTTATTGCTGGAACTTCTGCAGATTGTCAGAACAGGGCACTTTTGTCACCCATTCAGTCCTAGCCACATAGACCCTTATAGAAGCGGAATGAGGTGGCAGGTCACACATTGGCCCAGGCAATCCATTAGTTTATGACATTGAAAAGTGTAGTGCAGTGCTTGGGCATCTTCTATGTATGCTGTCCAGAAAGCACATTGAAGTTAATGGGGCTATTCACTTTTATAAAAAAAAAAAAAAAAAAGACACATGCCTAATATGAGAAAATTAATTGCATGCTTTAATCTGGTCCATTATTTTTGTTTCTTCGAAGGACCAAACTAACTAAAATCTGGACTGCAGATGGATGTGTGATCATCGGTATACAAGGTAATATTTTCTGTACGTTTGTTCACTGATCTAAATACATCTATTGCAGGAATTAGGAGGCTTTATATTTAGGCTATGTGCGCACGTTGAGTACGGTAATTTCTTGCAAAAATTTCTGCAAGGTTTGTGCATCTCTTGGCAGCAAAAATGCTACGGAAAATTCCAATGCATTTTTTGCATGCTTTTTTTCCCCCTCTGCAATCAATGGGTCAAAAACACAGGCAAATAACACAAAGAATTGACATGCTGCAGATTTAAACACTGCAAATCGTGAAAGGAAAAATACTGATCATGTGCACAGCACTTCAGGATTCTCATTGACTTTGCTGGCATAAGGATGCCATAGCATTTTTGGGCCAAATCCGCACAGGAGAAAAAAAAAAAAAAAAAAAAAAAAAGCGCATCAAAAACGCATCATGTGTACACAGCCTTAGAGTGAATGATTGGGCCAAAACATCACTTTAGGCTAGATTTAGCCTATAGGTCAGTATATACTAAAGAGGCATCAGCCTCTAATGATCAGTAGGGTCCCTCCAAGATCAGTGTTGACAGACCTTTATGCAACAACAAAAAAAAAAAAAGTTACTATTAACAATGAGGTTTCTGTAAGCATCTGTCAAACCTGTATTGTGTACACCTGTATATAGATCTTACTACAAATTCCTCGAATGCAAAGCTTAAAAACAGTCTCCAAGGAACAACAGTGTGCACATACACCTGTAATCACCCCATCACTAGGCTGTGCATGCCCTTTACAAAAGCCTCTGGCCATATGTTACAGTTTCCAACCTAGTGAATATAAATATCGCTTTGATGTTGTTAATCTTTATCTTCTGGTAACTGAAGTCTTTACAAGGACGCATCTGCACTAGATGGAAAGGAGGCCTTCAGCTCATACTCCTAACACATTAAGAGACAGTAGCGATAAGGATAGATAAAAGAACAGTCATTTTTAATAAGAGCCAACCTTTATGCTGCTGAAACATGTGAGGAGGGGAAAACACACCAGAACACAAAACATCCCACTATATAGTGTAATACCACACAAACCACCAGTAGACTTTCCAAACCATTGTACCGGAGGCAAGGTGAAGGCAGTGTTATGAAGAGATGCACCCAATATAATAGCCTGATGACTAGTACTCCTAAACATTGTACTAAAGCCTGGGTAGGGGAGCATTTATGTTTAATTACACAAGTTATACATTATCAACAGTTGTGACTGTCCTGCTGTTGGAAAACTACAACTTTCAATGCTAGAACAGCCACATGCAACTATGGAATGATCAGGGATGTAGTTTTGCAATAGTCGATGGGTCAAAAAAGTTTGCAAATACGAGTAATCAAAGACATATTTAAATTCTGCCCATACAGTAATAAATCATTGGAAAGTAACCAAATGTGCCAGCAAGCTTTGAGGCATCCTGGATACTAGTAAGACTTCAACTTGGTCAGTTCTATCATGCAAAGGATGGTTACACCTATCGTACATTATTTTCATAAGACACAATCATGTGTAAATCTCTTGGCTACATGAGCAGGATTACAGATCTACAGAAAATGCAGTGTAATTTCAGTCATACAGCACCGGGGGGGAGAAAATAAAGTGTACACAAAGTAGGAAAACAATCACATATCGGGTGACCCGCCATAAAGACTCAAGAAGTTGCATCATAAGAACAAGAGTCCACAAGTCCATGTCAAAAGTGGCCCGCCCAGTATATTACCCCCTTAATATCCATCACGATGTATTTTTACCGACCTGAGATGAGAATAGCATCCCCATATAGGTGACAATACATCAGCTGTCTGCGGTGTATTACAGCTAACAACTTGCTGCATCAGTGTCGGCACCATCCATATCTGTTTAACCCCTTATATACTGATGTCAATAAGGACTATAATCAAATGTTTCACAAAGTGTGGGGGCTCCCTCTATCCCCATCGGCACCCTGAGATCATTATTGTGTGGTCCTGATGTTTGCCATGGCAATTCATGACCAAATAGCGGCCTTAGAGTCTCCGGGCTATAGCAGCCTGTTCAGAAGTTAGCGACATTTAGGTGGGAAAAGTACAATTTTTCATTCCCATCATGCCACTTTGTAATAATTCCAGAAAAAAGTTTAATAAACTACCTGACAGCAGTTTTCAGTATGTCCAGGAGTGCGGTTTTTAAAAATGGTATCACTTGAGGGTTTGCCAATATATAGGATAGGTAAAAAAAAAAAAAAAAAAATTAGAATTAAGACTTACCGATAATTCGGTTTCTAGGAACCTTCCACGACAGCATAGGAGGTTGTCTCCATTCCCTAATGGGGGATAGGAAGCACAAAGAGGTTAAAAGCCCCTCCTACTTGCCAGTGACTTATAACGGACACCATTGCACCGGTTACCTTAAGGTTCCCAGGAATTATCTGAGGAACATAGGGAGGAAATTAGTGCTGTTGTGGAAGGTTCCTAGAAACCAAATTACCGCTTAAGTCTAATTCTATTTTACCTAGTCACCATCCACGACAGCATAGGAGGAGTACCAACCAATTCTGCACTATGGGGGGGGGGGTTGACAGCCTGGTAGTACTTTCCGGCCAAAGACTGGATCCCTATTTGACAATAAGTCCAATCTATAGTGTTTGGTGAAGGTATGAAGTGGAGACCATGTTGCGGCCCCGCAGATCTGCTCAGTGGATGGCACCTGCTGTTTCTGCCCAGGAGACTGAGGTAGATCTCGTAGAGTGGGCTTTGACCCCCAATCGGGGGTTTCATGTTCTGAGCCAGATATGTTTCATGTATGGCCCTCTTGATCCGATTTGAGATGGTACTTTTTGCCACCTTCTTCCCTTTATTCTGACCTGACTGATGAACGAACAAATTTTAGTCAACTCTCCAGGAACTGGTTTGTTCAAGAGGGTGTAAAATAGTACGCCGATCATCAAGAGTATGGAACTCTTCCTCTTTTGAATTTGCAGGATTCTGGCAGAAGGGAGGATAATGTCCTGAGACCGGTGGAAGTCAGACAACTTTAGGAAGAAAGGACGGATCAAGATGGAGAACTATAGAGTCATCTCTGATTATTCTTATTATTTGAATAAGATTCTCTTATTGATAAAGCTTGTAATTCTCCTACACGCCTTGCTGTAGTTATAGCGACAAGGAAGGCAGCTTTGTATGAGAGGAGGAGAGTACAGGAAGACAGGTTCAAATGGTGGGTGTGTGAGCCCCTTGAGGACTAAATTTAGGTCCCATGAAGAGACGACAGCCTGTTTTTTGGGATGCGACCTGAGAGCTGATAACAAATCTCTCTTAATCCAACGGTAGTTGGCTAAATCCTGATCAAACACGGAGCTGAAAGCAGAGATCTGAATTTTCAGAGTACTGGGTTTAAGGCCTAACTCCAGCCCCTGCTGTAGGAAGTCCAATATTTGCGAAATATTTGGGTGGAATGGATCTGGTCGATTCGGGAGGCAGAAGGAAGAAAATTTCTTCCATACCTTATTATAGCTAGCATAACAACTGGCTTCCTAGATCTCTGTAAAGTAGCAATTAGAACATCTGAAAGCCCTCTAGCACTTAACACCTGGGCATCCATAACCAGGCTGCTAGGTTCAACATCTGAGAATTTCAATGATGAAGGGGCCCCTGTAGAAGGTCAGCTTCCAATGGCAAATGGACTGGTCCATCTACCTGCAGCTCGATGGTGAGATTGAACCAGCTGCTCCTTGATCACACTGAAGCCACTAGGTCCCTGGGATTCAGGGGGTGAAAAAAAAAAAAAATATATAGGTTTTGACCTTCTCGCTTTGATCTGAAGCGACCAAATCCTTCTCTGGTAGGCCCCATCTGTCTACCAGCATCTTGAAGACTCCTGTTCAGGCTCCATTCCACCGGCTGATTGTCTTAGAGACTCAGGAAATCTGCCTGAAGGTTGGAAAATCCCTTTAAAATGGACTGCTGTCAGGGAGAGGTGTTTTTCGGCCCATCAGAATATTCAGCGAGAATATTCGGCCTGAAATGCCCGTTGAGCTCCCCAGACATTTGAGATGAGCAACTGTAGTCATATTGTCTGAATAGACTGACGTGATGTCCCGAGACTAGGTTGCCTGCAGCAAGCAGAGCTTCCTCCACTGCCTTCAATTCCCTGAAGTTGGAAGACTTGGCGCTCATCTTCTGATCCCAGCAAAGGAGTATGAGATACCATGGCCCCCCCCAGCCTCGCTTTCTGGCATCGGATGTTATCGTAACCAGCGGGGAGTGCGACCAGCTTACGCCCTTTCGAATATTCCTGGAGTTTAACCACCACACCAGGGAGACTCACACACCCTGGAGTGTGCACCCTTTTGTTCAGAGAGGTGGGATTCCCATTCCAGTTCTTGAGGATGTGAACCTGAAGGATTCTGGAGTGGGCCTGCACCCAGGACAATGATTGAATACAGGCAGTCATGGAGGCCAAGATTGACATGGCTTTCTGAAGGGTAGGGGACCTTTGTTTTCTGAAGTTTTTGATTTTTGCCATTATAGCTAGGCGATGATCCTTTGGGAGAAAAGAGGTCTGTTTCACAGAGTCTAAGAGAACCCCCAGAAATGTCCTTGTTTTGGAGGGCTGGAGCTGGGACTTCAAATTTGGAAGCCACCAGAGAACGCAGAATATCGAGAGTCCTTGATACATGACCCGGGAGTCTGAGCGGAGGAGGCTACGACTAGCAGATCGTCCAGGTAAGGTATAATGCAGATGCCTTGTCTCCGGATATACGATATATGATACCGCCTCTGCCATTATCCTGGAAAAGACTCTCAGTGTTGAAGAAATGCCAAAAGGGAGCACGTTGAACTGATAGTGTCTCACCTGCAGATTCTGCTGCATCGCAAATGTGAGATCTTTTCTGTGTCGAGGATGAATTGGCACATGGAAGTACGCATCTTTCAGGTCGATAGTTGCCATGAAGTGCAGACCTATCAGGGGAATGGCTGATTTTACAGATTCAATTTTGAATTTGTGATCGAGAATGTGACGATTGAGGTCTTTTAGATTTATTATGTCCCTTCTTGCCTCCCCTGATGGTTTTTGTTTGTTTTTTTACAACCAGGAAGAGTTGGGAGTAGTGGCCTGAACCCCACTCCTCCGGACGTACTGGGGAGATTGCATTTGATCTTAAGAGATCCTTGAGGCCTGCCATCATCATTGTCTGGGCTCCCTGAGATGTTAGGGAGGTGACTCTCAGACTGGGGGGGGGGGGGGCTGGAGCTGCTGTTGGGGAATGAGGATATTCTTTCCATTCCCTTTATCATAACTACATCTCCCAGTTTTTCTTTTTCCCCTTTGTCTGGGAGGTTTGAGACTGGGAGGCACGAAAAAAAAATGCTTCCTGGGTGCTTTAGGAAAAAGGTCCTTCCTGATCCAGTCTGTGGCTCTCCAAAATTTAGTCAAGAGCAGGCGCGAAGATGTAATCGCCTTTAAAGGGGATTGAGCATGACTTGACTTTTGAGGCAACATCCCCACTCCACATCTTGAGCCAGAGGGCTCTTCTGGCTAAGTCAGACTGAACAGAGGATCTGCAGCAATTGTAATTGACTCCATAGACGCATCAGCTAGAAAGGCAGTGGCTTTTTGGAGAATAAGCAGAGTCAAGTAACTCCCCTCTAGAGGTACACTTGGCTATATGGTTTTCTAACTCATCCATCCATCGGAAGAGGGCTCGAGCCACACAGGTGGAGGTTTCCCAAGGTTTCTTCAGCAAGCTCTCCATCTTCCTATCCATTGGATCTTTTAGCTGTGAAGAGTCCTCAAAGGGGAGTCCCCTTTTTTTTTTCCCCCCTACTCTCGCCACCTGTATGTCCACCTTAGGTACATCCCATGTAGGAGAGTCACTCTCTAAGGGTACCGTTACACAAAACGATTTACCAACGATCACGACCAGCAATACGACCTGGCCGTGATCGTTGGCAAGTCGTTGTGTGGTCGCTGGGGAGCTGTCACACAGACAGCTCTCCAGCGACCAACGATGCCGAAGTCCCCGGGTAACCAGGGTAAACATCGGGTTACTAAGCGCAGGGCCGCGCTTAGTAACCCGATGTTTACCCTGGTTACCATGGTAAATTTAAAAAAAAAAAAAAAAAAAAAAAAACACCCTTACAAACTCGCATTCCGGTGTCCGTCAGGTCCCTAGCCGTCTGCTTCCCGCACTGGCTGAGTGCCGGCCGTAAAGTGAAAGCAGAGCACAGCGGTGACGTCACCGCTGTGCTCTGCTTTTACTTTCCGGCCGGCAGTCAGTCAGTGCGGGAAGCAGACGGCTAGGGACCTGACGGACACCGGAATGCGAGTATGTACGGTTTGTTTGTTTTTTACATTTACGATGGTAACCAGGGTAAACATCGGGTTACTAAGCGCGGCCCTGCGCTTAGTAACCCGATGTTTACCCTGGTTACAAGCGAATGCATCGCTGGATCGGTGTCACACACACACTGATCCAACGAAGACAGCGGGAGATCCAGCGACGAAATAAAGTTCCAAACGATCTGCTACGACGTACGATTCTCAGCAGGGTCCCTGATCGCTGCTGCGTGTCAGACACAGCGATATCGTATGGATATCGCTGGAACGTCACGGATCGTGCCGTCGTAGCGACAAAAGTGCCACTGTGAGACGGTACCCTAAGGGAAACCTATGCTTCAATTGAGGGGGTGGTGAGGTGTTTCTCTGGAAGCTCCCACTCCTGAGATATCAGATCCAGGATGTTTTTAATGTACCAGAAAGCCAATCCGTCTCCTTGACTTCAATCCCCCAACCCCATAGTACCAAGTACAGCTCTCACTAGCTCTTCTATATACTAAGAAGAGAAAAAGAAAGAAAAAAAAAAATTATTCTACTACATTTTTAAACCTCCTAAAATGCTAACAAAAAACGTTTAACAAATTGTGCTGATGTAAAATCAGAAGACAAGGGGAATTTTATTCAATGTTTCTGTGGTATGACTGACTATCTGAATTAAAGGGAGAATCATTCAAAGTTTGAAAATTGCTTTTTTTTCCCCCCACATGTCAAATTTCAGAAAGAAAATTATATATATATATATATATATATATATATATATATACACACACACACACACACATATACATACATACATACACACACACACTTTTTTTTTTTATTATATACACACACACACACACACACACACACACACAACATATCAACCTAAACTTACCGTTATCATAAAGTATAATGTGCCACATAAAAATTAAATCACAAAATCACTGGTATTTGTCGAAGCGTTCCAGAGTTACCACAAAGTGACACTGGTCAGATTTTAAAAATTTGGCTCTGTCACTAAGGGGTTACAGAGAAGGCTGTAGTTGCCATCACAGTAAAGAACTGTGTTTTAGGATGCTTACATCTGTCAGAGTGCCAAGTAGCATCCTACTGATGGATAATACATTTTACACACAAAACAGGAGTTGTGAAACCATTTTAACATACCTGATAAATACTCTGCTGCTTTGCTTTTTAGCCATCGATTAGCCAATAACAAGCTTCGGCAGTCATGTGCAGGTAGTCATTCCATCATCACTGCAGGACAGCGAACAATGACTGATGAAACAGTGGTGGCTTTATTTTTTTTCTTCTACATCAACTGCTTCATGGTTTGTTTATTTTAGCACAACCCCTTTAAAGGGAACTTGACACCCCCCAGGGCATTTTTAAGTAAAGAGCCACTTTCAGCAGCACTAAGGCTGCATTCTGTGAAGGTGGCGCTTATGTCTAGTATCCCTAAGGAATGCTGAAATAATTGCTTATAAATTTCACGCCATACCTGTATTGTGTCCCGGAGGTATGTCTTCTCCTCCGGTGTCAATTACCTCAGAGACGTCAATCATCCCCCTGTGTCCTCCGGGCGCCGCCTCCTCTTTGTCGTGATGCCCCAGATCCCACCCCGCAGTGTGTTATGATGTATTCACACTGAGGGGCTGGGAATCTGGCACCTGCGCAGTGGAGCAGGTCACCATGCTCCATTGAAGAGCGTGCTGAAGTCTCGCGAGATTATTGAAGTCTCGCAAGACTTTGGCACCATCTTCAATGGCGCACAGTGACCAGCTACACTGCGCAGGCGCCAGATTCCCAGCCCCGCAGTGTGAATACATCATAAACACTGTGGGGCAGGATCTGGGGCCTCCGCTACACGAAGATGCCAGTGATGCCACGCCAAAGAGGAGGCGGTGCCAGGAGGACACAGCGGGATGATTGACAATGGGTGAGAAGACATAACTCAGGGACACAATACAGGTATGGAGCGGAATTTATAAAAGTGATTATTTCAGCATTCCTAGGGATACTAAACATAAGAGCCACCTTCACAGAATGCAGCCTTTGTGCTGCTGAAGGTGGCTCTTTTACTTAAAACCGTGCGGGGAAGGGGAAAGATTGGTAGAAGACGGTCTCACTCAACCGAATAGGGCTTTCATATATCAAAAGGTAAATACTGCAACAACACCAGACTTTCGCAGAAACTTCTGTGACTGAAGCCTCTTACCTACCAATTCTTCCTGGTTTTGGTAGAAGGCCCAAAAGGTCATGAGCAGTGTAGCTGAGAAGAGTTAGTTTTGCAGCAAGTTACACAGACATGTCCTCCAAGCAGTAGATCTACAAGTAAACTACAGGGCGTCCAATAAATTATATATATACCCCAGTGTCTACACCAGGATAGATGCAACTGTATTTTATTGAACTCTGAAACTAATGTAAGTTAACATTTGTATGTAAAAGTTCAGGGGAGGGAATGTAATGGTGCGGTCATGATAAACTCCTGGAAATATAATTTTTTTTTAATTTTCCCAGGACGTCCCTCATGACATCACGACATGAGAAATACCAAATAAATGGCCTTCTAGGGTGTGACCACTGCCTGTAGGACTTTTTATCCATAGGACAATTGCTGACATCACATCTAACTTATGTTTACAGAAGGTTGTTGGACCAAGTTGCCGCCCTGCAAATCTGGTCTATGGAAGCCCCAGCTCTTTCGGCCCAGGAAACAAATTGCTCGTGGACTGGGCTTTAATTTTAAGCAGGGGATCTTTCTCTCCGACTCATATGCTAGTGCTATATTAGACGTGATCCACCTAGACAAAAGTTAATTTAGAGGCTTTTACCCTTATTTTTCACAGCATATTGTAAGAGGAGATTCGACTCCTCCTTTAAGAAGCTCTGACCTCTACATAGCGCATCACTGCCCTTCTCATGTCTAGTGTGTAAAAAAGCCTTTCCTTCTCATTTTTTGAAAGATGACAAAAAGATGGAAGAATATTCGCTTGGTTCAAATCAGACTGACACCACCTTCGGTAAAATGGATGGGTTAAGCCTAAATATTAACCGATCCTCCAGGATCTGTAAAGTAGGTATCCCTGACTGACAGTGACTAATTCACCCAAACGTTTCGCCAAGGTAACTGCCACCAGGAATGCAGTCTTAATAGAAAGGAAGTTGATACCGCATTCTTCTTGGGGCTTATTAGGAGGATCTGCACAGTGTATTTAAACAAAAGGTTTAGGCCCCAAGGAGGAACAGTCTCTGACTGTGGGTCTTAATCTGGTAATGGCACGAGAAAACCTTGCTACCCAAGTCTGCTAAAAGGAAAGTCCATGAAGGCACTAAGGGCAGAGATCTGCACCTTCAGCATGCTAGGCTTTAGGCCCATCTTACATCCTTCCTGGAGAAAGTCCAATATTCTGGGAAAGTCTGGGTGGGCTGTGGTCTTAGTAGATTCCCCCACGTAAGAACAGAACCTCTTCCATATCTTGGAATAGATCGCTCAAGGGAGTTACCAATATCACAGTCTCCTGATCTTGTATTTTCCTCAGTATGAGGAGAAAAAGGAAATGCATACAGAAGACCTTCTTCCCAACTCTGAGATACTGCATTTATGCCTTCTGGGCTGTCAGCTGGAGTTAAGGAGAAGAACCTTGCCACCTTCACATTCTTCCGGGGTGCAAACAGGTCTATACGTGGAGTTCCCCCATCTCCGGGTCAGCTGGTTGAATACTTCTGGGTTCAGTTGCCAAAGTTTCTCTCTGCTGAGAAAATCTGCTGTTATGTTCTCAGAACCTTTCAAGTGTTCAGCGGAGGTGGACCAGACGTTTCTTTCCGCCCACTGAAAAATATTTTCTGCTAAGGTGTTTAGGAATTGGCCTCTTGGACCTCCCTGGCATGGCAGGAAGGAAACGGCTGGACGATCCGACAGGACGATCTGTGTCCTAACAGCGTTGCAGAGTCTCCGATACAGCTTTTAGCTCTCCAATTGAAGGATCTTCTCTGGTCTTCTGGGCCCCATGTGCCCTGTAGAAGACGACCCTCGACCTCTGCACCCCATCTGCTTAAACTTCCATCAGTGGTAACTCTGATGCAGGGGGAAAGGATCCAAGACACTACTCTTCCGAGATTGTCCCTGGATGTCCACAATGACAGGGAACGTTTTAGACCAGTGGGGACCGCCATTTTCCTCTTTAGGCCCAAGTGATGCCTGTTCTAGGACGGAAGGACTGCACTTTGAAGGAGTCATGAATGGGCCTGACCAATGTACACTTGGGATGCAGGATGTCATCAGTCATAGGATCCTCATGGCATATCTGATGGAGGTTACCTTCTTCCTCTGTAATGCACAGATCCGGTTTCTGATCTCCGCCTGCTTCACATGGGGGTAGGTAGGACATCCTGCGATGGGAATTGAGGACGACCCCTTAGAACACTTTCTGGGTCCCTGGATGTAAATCGGATTATTCCCAGTTTGCCACCCTAGGTCCTCCAGAACTTTCATAGTGCAGGATAGCTGTTTGAGGTGTATAGCGGAGTTTGCTACCAGCAGGATGTCATCCAGGTAGGGGACCACTATAATCCCTTGTTTCCTCAGAAAAGCTGCCACCTCCGTCATTTTCATAAAGATGCGTGTGGCTGAGGATAGGCTGAATGGGAGGCATGTCAACTGGAAGTTATGGTTTGATCCGTGATGGTATAAAGTAAACCACAGATACTGGCGGTGGTCTAGGTGAATCAGCACATAATACGCATCTCTTAGATCTAAGGTGCACATGGTGTTGTCTCTCCCTATCAGTTGGATGGCGGATTTTATTGTCTCCATTTTGAATCTTTTGTATCTTACCCACTGATTCAGGGGTTTTAGATTTATGATGGTGCGATATTTGCCCGAAGGCTTTTTTATGGAGAACAGGGAGTAGTGGCCCTGATCTATTTCTACGACAGGTACTGGCTCGACCACCCCCAATTCTAAGTGGTTTCTGACATCTGTCCAGAGCCTGCTTTGGCAGAAAGGGATTGGGGTTTGGTGATCCAAAAGGGAGGGAGATGGGCAAAATCTATCCTTGTAACCTTCTCCTATGGTTTGCAGGATCCATTTGTGCCTGGTTATGGCCCCCCCACTTTGAAAAAACTGCAGTCTCCCTCCTACTTTCCTGGCGTCAAGACCTATGTGCGGCGGAGGAGGATTGGGCGACTGCGTTTACCTCCCTTGGGGTAACTCCACCTGCCTGTCTTTCCCTTCTAGTCCTGCCTAGAGGACTTACTGGGCCTATGAACGAAATCACGGGTTTTTTCCTCCGGAAATCCCTTTTGTCATCAGCAGCCTTCTCTAAAATGTCATCTAGTACAGGACCGAAGACAGGTGTTCCTGAGAAAGGGATGGAGTAGAGCTTGCTTTTGGATTGGCTATTCCCTGACCACGTTTTAAGCCATATGGCCCTCCACACAGTGTTAGAAAGTACGTTACTTCTAGCTGCAAATCTTACAGACTCTGCTGAAGCATCCGCCATAAACTGTGTCCCCATTTTTAACATGGGGGTAGATTCTGATATAACCTCTCTAGGGGTGTTAGATTTTATCTGGGTGTACAGTTCATCAGTCCAGACACATATGGACCTAGCTACCAATGTGGCTGCTGGGTTGGTGTTAATAATCGCTGCCGTAGACTCCCAGCTTTTTCTCAACAGACCCTCCTCTGCCTTCCTGTCCATGGCGTCCCGCAGGCAGGAAGAGTCCTCAAAGGGCATAGCGATCTTTGCCACTCTGGCGATAGGAATGTCCACCTTAGGGATTTCCTTCCATTCTTTGATTTCAGAAGGATCAAAAAGGAAGACGGGCTTTAAAGTCTCGAGGGATGACTAGGCGCTTCTCTGTATCTTCCAGGATCATGGCTCTAATGTGCTGGTTGATTGGGAACACTATTCCTTTGTGTTATGAGACCGCCGAACATCTCATCCTGAACTGTACTGTTTCTTCAATCTTCATGGTTGCCCTCACCACTTTCAATAGGTCGTCTATTTTCGGACGAGGAAAAAAATTAAATAAATATTTTCCTCTCCTCGGATGGCCTCTGGGAAAAAAAAACAAAACACACAAACACACACCTCTCTCGACTTCAGCCTCTTCCTCTGAGTAGGACGAGCCAGGGTATGCTTACTCTGAGGATTCCTCCATCTCCCATCAGGCTCTCTTGTGATGGGAGGTGCTCAGATCTGGCTGTGGCAGCACGAGATTAACAACAGTGATCTAGACTGCTATCCTGATAATAGTCTGCCTATCTGTCAGGAAGGACACCTATTCCTCTCTTAGGAATTTTGCAACACACTCTGGACATAATTTTTGTGAACAAGCGGTGGACACCGCGTTCCTGACAGACGCCATCACAGCCCACCCTAGACGGGGACAAGCACCATCTCGGTCCACAATACGGATCTGAACACCACATAAAACTATATGGGATCTGATTCTCTGAGAAGGACATCACTCCGCAAGTAACTATCCAGAGACTTCTATCGGATTATCTGCACATTAGCATAATTTACATTACCTCATAGGATCCGAGTAGGACCCCTTTTGATTTGAGCCACAAATATACGTTATTTCATAATAGCAAGTATACTGAAGAAGGTCAACCTTATTGACCGAAATGTTTGTACAAGTAGCTGCAAAAAAAATTCTTTCAGTTGACAAAGTTGAGTGCCAAAATTTATTATATTTACCTTTTCCAGATGGCCTCCAGATTACCCCCATAGCTCTCATGTGTTCCTGATTGGAACCCACGCTGCGGCGTCCTGATCGGAAGTGTCCCTGTAAACCGGAAGTGTGCATCCTCGAAAGGTGTCTGGACGGAAACACATTCCCTGGTGGAACGCATGTTCACCATGCGACTAAAAGCAGGTGGCCGGCAGCGACATGGAGCAGAGAACCCTCCGGAGAGGGAAGCAGCAACATTGGGAGCTCCCCTGCTCCACCGACATGCTGAGGGACCCCTGCCCAGTGAGGTATCAGCGATGGAGCCTCTTGACAGCAGGAAGGGAAAAGATCCAGTCCCCTCCTATCCCACTGAGCCCCAGTAAGCATCACGCTCCTGCAATCCTCTTGTGCGCTCTATCCTGCTAGGGACAGGAAAAAACACTGGCTGAGGAGAAGGCGGGGGGGGGGGGGTCTTTTAACCTCGTGTGTTTCCTGTCCCTAGAGGATATACGGGACAACCCTCCTGTCGTGCCGTGATGAGGGACGTCCTGTAAAATTTTCATTTTTAAATGAATAGAGGCCAACCTTTAATTTGTCTGACTCTTTGCAATAGATCAGTGAAAAACTTAGTCTAGCACCTTCATAAAAAAAATTAATAAGTTACGGATGTAGGAGTGTAGCCTTAAAAAGAAATTTGAATACTGGGTCGGACAATCTGTGCTGTATCGCAATTTACTACACATTTTGTTGCTTGTTTCTACTTTTTGTTCCTCCTGAATGTCAGGGGAATCAGATCAAAATCAGGAGAGCGCTGGTAACATCCCCAAGAGTGGCATCTGGGCAATAGTGCAGAAGCTGACAGGAAGAGCATATTACAAACTAACACACACACACAATGAATTTTAAGCCAGTCAAAAAGGCTGCTCGATTAACAGGAACTAGCAGTAATACCCTGACAATTACCCTCCACTCTCGATCTGACTCTTCCCAGATTGACATGTCCTCTCTAGCTACAGTAGTCCACATTGGCTCAGTTTCTGCTCCAATCACTGGCAGTACTGTTGTGATAACACCACTGCAGACAGTAATTAGCTGAAGTGGGATTATGTCCATAAACAGGTCATCTTTGGAGTAGAATGACGGTTACAGAAGTATCAGACAGAGAATAGAGGGATTAGCTAAAGTTTTATGTTACAGAACTTTAAAATATTTTGTTTTTACGGTATATATTTTTGAAAACTGCTTGGATTTAACATTTATGAGGAAGTGCAAAGGAAATCTGGATCACAGCCTCAGTCACAACATAACTTCAGTGGACATTGTTCTAAGTTTTCTCCATCCTTACTGCCTACCAATATATCTCCCTCTGTCTGAAGTCTATGTGGGGTCTGTACTAAAGCAAGTCCATGTTTTAGCCTATTCTCTAGCCCACGATTTTATGAACCTAGGCAGACCCCATTTACCTTTAGAAAAACCCATGGATAAGAACAAGGGGACCTAGAATCAAATCAAACAATAACCTGGATCCACAGCTTCTTACAAAGAATTAACCCCTTCACCCCCAAGGGTGGTTTGCACGTTAATGACCGGGCCAATTTTTACAATTCTGACCACTGTCCCTTTATGAGGTTATAACTCTGGAACGCTTCAACGGATCTTGGCAATTCTGACACTGTTTTCTCGTGACATATTGTACTTCATGATAGTGGTAAAATTTCTTCGATATAACTTGCGTTTATTTGTGAAAAAAACGGAAATTTGGCGAAAATTGAAAATTTCGCAATTTTCCAACTTTGAATTTTTATGCCCTTAAATCACAGAGATATGTCACACAAAATACTTAATAGGTAACATTTCCCACATGTCTACTTTACATCAGCACAATTTAGGAACCAAAATTTTTTTTTTGTTAGGGAGTTAAGGGTTAAAAGTTGACCAGCAATTTCTCATTTTTACAACACCATTTTTTTTATTTTTATGGACCACATTTCATTTGAAGTCATTTTGAGGGGTCTATATGACAGAAAATACCCAAGTGTGACACCATTCTAAAAACTGCACCCCTCAAGGTGCTCAAAACCACATTCAAGAAATTTATTAACCCTTCAGGTGTTTCACAGGAATTTTTGGAATGTTTAAATAAAAATGAACATTTTAACTTTTTTTCACACAAAATTTATTTCAGCTCCAATTTGTTTTATTTTACCAACGGTAACAGGAGAAAATGGACCCCAAAAGTTGTTGTACAATTTGTGCTTAGTACGCTGATACCCCATATGTGGGGGTGAACCACTGTTTGGGCGCACCGCAGAGCTCAGAAGGGAAGGAGCGCCATTTGACTTTTCAATGCAAAATTGACTGGAATGGAGATGGAACGCCATGTTGCGTTTGGAGAGCCCCTGATGTGCCTAAACATTGAAACCCCCCACAAGTGACACCATTTTGGAAAGTAGACCCCCTAAGGAACTTATCTAGATGTGTTTTGAGAGCTTTGAACCCCCAAGTGTTTCACTACAGTTTATAACGCAGAGCCGTGAAAATAATTCCTTTTTTTTTTTTCTTCACAAAAATGATTTTTTAGCCCTCAGTTTTGTATTTTCACAGGGGTAACAGGATAAAATGGAAACCAAAAAGTTGTTCTCAAATTTGTCCTGAGTACGCTGATACCCCATATGTGGGGGGGGGAACCACTGTTTGGGCGCATGGCAGAGCTCGGGAGGGAAGGAGCGCCATTTGGAATGCAGACTTAGATGGATTGGTTTGCAGTCGTCACGTTGCAATTGCAGAGCCCCTGATGTACCCAAAACAGTAGAAGCCCCCCACAAGTGACCCCATATTGGAAACTAGACCTCCCAAGGAACTTCTCTAGATGTGTTGTGAGAACTTTGAACCCCCAAGTGTTTCACTACAGTTTATAACGCAGAGCCGTGAAATTAAAAAAAAACAAATTTTCCCACAAAAATGATTTTTAGCCCCCCAAATTTATATTTTCCCAAGAGTAACAAGAGAACTTGGAACCCAAAAGTTGTTGTCCAATTTGTCCCGAGTACGCTGATGCCCCATATGTTGGGGTAAACCCCTGTTTGGGCGCACGGGAAAGCTCGGAAGGGAAGGAGCACTGTTTTACTTTTTCAATGCAGAATTGGCTGGAATTGAGATCGGACGCCATGTCGCGTTTGGAGCGCCCCTGATGTGCCTAAACAGTGGAAACACCCCAATTCTAACTGAAACCCTAATCCAAACACACCCCTAACCCTAATCCCAAAGGTAACCCTAACCACACCCCTAACCCACCCCTAATTCTAATCCCAACCGTAAATGTAATCCAAACCCTAACCCTAACTTTAGCCCTAACCCTAACCCTATCTTTAGCCCCAACCCTAACCCTAGTCCCAACCCTAACCCTAGCCCTAACCCTAACGGGAAAATGGAAATAAATACATTTTTTTTTTTATTTTATTATTTTTCCCCTAACTAAGGGGGTGATTAAGGGGGGTTTGATTTACTTTTATAGCATTTTTTATAGCAGATTTTTATGATTGGCAGCCGTCACACACTAAAAGACGCTTTTTATAGCAAAAAAGTTTCTGCGTCTCCACATTTTGAGACCTATAATTTTTCCATATTTTGGTCCACAGAGTCATGTGAGGTCTTGTTTTTTGCGGGACGAGTTGACGTTTTTAATGGTAACATTTTCGGACACGTGACAGTTTTTGATCGCTTTTTATTCCGATTTTTGTGAGGCAGAAGGACAAAACACAGCTATTCATGAATTTCTTTTGGGGGAGGCGTTTATACCGTTCCATGTTTGGTAAAATTGATAAAGCAGTTATTCTTCGGTTCAGTACGATTACAGCGATCTCATTTATATCATTTTTTTTGTATTTTGGCGCTTTTATACATTAAAAACTATTTTATAGAATAAATCATTATTTTGGCATCGCTTTATTCTGAGAACTAACTTTTATTTTTTCGCTGATGATGCTGTATGGCGGCTCGTTTTTTGCGGGACAAGATGAAGTTTTCAGCGGTACCATGGTTATTTATGTCCATCTTTTTGATCGCGTGTTATTCCACTTTTTGTTCGGCGGTATGATAATAAAGCGTTGTTTTTTGCCTCTTTTTTCCCCCTACGGTGTTCACTGAAGGGGTTAACTAGTGATATAGTTTTATAGGTGGGTCGTTACGGACGCGGCGATACTAAATGTGTACTTTTGCTTGTTTTTTTTTTTTATTTAGATAAAGAAATGGATTTATGGGAATATATTTTTTTTTCTCTTTATTTAGGATTTTTTTTTTTTTGTTTGTTTGTTTTTTTAACGCATGTGGAATTTTTTTTTTTTTTTTTTTTTTACTTTGTCCCAGGGGGGGGGACATCACAGATCGGTGATCTGACAGTTTGCACAGTACTCTGTCAGATCACCGATCTGACTTAGAGCACTGCAGGCTTACCAGCGCCTGCTCTGAGCAGGCACTCGGTAAGCCACCTCCCTCCCTGCAGGACCCGGATGCCGCGGCCATTTTGGATCCGGGACCTGCAGCGAGGAAGGAGGTATGAGATCCACGGAGCAACGCTATCACATCGCGTTGCTCCGGGGGTCTCAGGGAAGCCCACAGGGAGCCCCCTCCCTGCGCGATGCTTCCCTGTACCGCCGGCACACCGCGATCATGTTTGATCGCGGTGTGCCGGGGGTTAATGTGCCGGGGGCGGTCCGTGACCGCTCCTGGCACATAGCTGACACCCGGCCGCGATCGGCCGCGCTCCCCCCGTGAGCGCCGCCGATCGCGCTGGACGTACTATCCCGTCGGTGGTCATATGGGCCCACCCCACCTCGACGGGATAGTACGTCCAATGTCAGAAAGGGGTTAAGCCACGTGGTAGGATTTTTTATTTTATTATTATTATTAGCGCTAACAGTCTTAATAAAGGTACATTTAAGGATACACATCAAAAAAGAAAAAGCATAGCCCAGCATGGCAGATATGGATTTGATAAACTGTAAACCAGCCTTCTGCAGAAGATTTTATTTCCACCATACACATTTGTGTTTATCAGCACCTCGGAGGGGTGGGGGAGAGTAGGAAAGGAAAAAGGAGAGAGGGGAGAGAAGGAAAAAAAAAAAAAAAAAAAAAAAAACACCCCACCACACATGGCACAGCAGTCTACATGGGCATTTTAGTATGTCAGCCTTACAAGACCCACAAATCAAGATCTGCACCGATGTGAACTTGCTGGACACTCCATGTGGATAAAAATAGATTCCTTGCTCACACATTTAGTTTAAAGAAAGTGGTGCTTCAATTCTTTTGAAAAGGTTATTAGTAGCCATCAGCAATGAAAATTCATACGGGGTTGCATCATTAACCCCTTAGTGACCAGGCCACATTCTCAAATCTGACATATGTCAAATTGTGGCAATAAGGCCAAGTTCACACTACATGTTTGTTTTGTTTAACCCCTTAATGACAGCCAATACGTCTTTTAACTGACCTGAGATATAAGAGAATAGCCTCCCCATACAGGTGACAATCCCACAACTGTCCGCTGTCCACTATAGCTGACAACTTTCTGTATCAGCCACGATCACTGCTTGCCCCATCCAAATCTTTTTAACCCCTTATATGCTGCTGTCTATAGTGACTACTTCATTATAAATGGTTAACAGAGTGTAGGGGCTTCCTTTTTATCCAAATTGCTGCCCTCAGATCATGATTGTGTGGTCCTGATGTTTGCCGTGGCAGTTCATGACCAAATAGCGGCCTTAAGGTACCGTCACACTAAACGATATCGCTAGCGATCCGTGACGTTGCAGCGTCCTGGATAGCGATATCGTTGAGTTTGACACGCAGCAGCGATCAAGATCCTGCTGTGATATCGCTGGTCGTTGATTAAAGTTCAGAACTTTATTTGGTCGTCAGTTCGCCGTGTATCGTTGTGTTTGACAGCAAAAGCAACGATACCAGCGATGTTTTACAATGGTAACCAGGGTAAATATCGGGTTACTAAGCGCAGGGCCGCGCTTAGTAACCCGATGTTTACCCTGGTTACCAGTGTAAAAAGTAAAAAAAACAAACAGTACATACTCCCCTTCGTGTCCCCCGCCGTCCGCTTCCTGCACTGACTGAGCGCTGGCCGTAAAGTGAAAGCACAGCACAGCGGTGACGTCACCGCTCTGCTGTTAGGGCCGGCACTCAGTCAGTGCAGGAAGCGGACGCCGGGGGACGCGAAGGTGAGTATGCAGTGTTTGTTTTTTTACATTTTACACTGGTAACCAGGGTAAACATCGGGTTACTAAGCGCGGCCCTGCGCTTAGTAACCCGATGTTTACCCTGGTTACCCGGGGCCTTCGGCATCGTTGGTCGCTGGAGAGCGGTCTGTGTGACAGCTCTCCAGCGACCAAACAGCGACGCTGCAGCGATCGGCATCGTTGTCTGTATCTCTGCAGCGTCGCTTAGTGTGACGGTACCTTTAGAGTCTGACTGCTATAGTAATCTGTTCACAAGTTAGAGGCATTTAGGTGGTAAAAATACACATTTTCATTTCTGTCATACCACTTTGCATTAATTCCTGTAAAGCACCTGAAGAGTTAATAAACTACCTGACAGCAGTTTGATATGTCAAGGGGTGCTGTTTTTAAAATGGTATTACTTTTGGGGGGGGGGGGTTCCCAATATATGAGACCCCTAAAGTCACTTCAAACATGGATAAGTCCCTAAAAAAATAAATTTAAATAAAAATAAATAAAAGTAAATTTCCTTGAAAAAAAAAAAAATGAAAAATTGCTGCTACATTTTTAAACCTCCTAAAATGCTAACAAAATAAAATAAAATTTTACAAATGGTCCTGATGTACAGCCGACATGTGGGAAATGTTATTTATTAATGGTTTGCTGTGGTATGACCATCTGGATTAAAGGGATAATCATTCAAATTTAGAAAATTGCTAATTTAACATTTTTCTCAAATTTTTTATATTTTTTCTAAATAAACACAAAACATATTGACCTAATTTTACCATTATCATAAAGTATAATGTGTCATGAAAAAAAAAAAAAAATCTTAAAATCACTGGGATTTGTTGAAGGGTTGCAGAGTTATTACCACATAAAGTGACACTGGTCAGATTTCAAAAATTTGGCTGTCACTAAGGGGTTAAGCCAATTGTCAGCTGCTTTTTACAGTACCAAACAAAAAAAAGAACCTCAATCAGATATCTCTCACACACACACACACACACACACACAAATTATTACACAAGGTGCAAGTGCAAAGACATACCGTATACACTAGTACAAGCCGAGATTTTCAGACAGTTACTTTTTGGCTGAAAGTGCCCCCATCGGCTTATACTCTCGAGTCGTTGTCCGGGGGGGGGATCAGCTGTCACATCGGCACGGTCCCTGGCAGCTTCTCCGATGCAATGGTCTCTCCGGTGCCGGCAGCTTGTTCCTGTGTTCGGTGATCATGTGGTACCGCTCATTGAAGTAATTAATATGGAAGCATCTCCGCTCCCATAGGGTTGGAGCGCATATTCATTACTTTAATGAGCGGTACCCAGTGACCACCGGAACAAGCTGCCGGCGCATCGGAGAAGCTGCCAGGGACCATGCTGGGAGGGAGAGTATGACGGGGGAGGATGAGCATTGTGATATTCACCTGACCCAGTTCCACCGTCGGGCTCTGTCTTCCACGTCCTCTGGCTGTGACGTTCAGGTCAGAGGGCGCAATGACGTGTTTAGTGCACGCCCTCTGCCTGAACAGTCCCTGCAGAGAGCCGGAAGATGGAACAGCATGGGGCGGTTGAACAGGAACAGGTGAATATCGAAAGTGCTGATGTCCCCGCCTGCATAAGGACAAGGGGTCAGTGTTTTTAGATTTACCAGTAGCTGCTGCATTTTCCACCCGATACGAGTCATTAAGTTTTCCCAGTTTTAGGGGTCTCGGCTTATACTCGGGTCGGCTTATACTCGAGTATATACGGTATTTAATATGGACAGTGCAGTTTAGGTTATGACCACTAGATGGTGACGTAGAGGTCATTGCTCTGTATGTAGCACTGTAGGAGTTAGCTGTAGGAGGGGTTAGCTGAAAATAAGTTAGGAAGGTCTTCCTGTATTAGTCAGGGGGCCTGACCCCTTTGTGCTCAAGTGGGCTATATGCCTGAGCTGCCTAACTTTTCCCCTTAACGTTAAAGCTTATACAGCTTCGTGCTGTCGTGGAAGGTTCCTAGAAACCGAATTACCGATAAGTCTAATTCTATTTTCTCCAGTCACCTTCCACGACAGCAGTATCTGAGTGATACCAACAGCCAATTTCTTTAGGGAGGACAACTGCCTGCAGAACACGTCTGCCAAACGATAGGTCCCTATTGAAATTTAGCCTGTAATGCCTGGTGAATGTATGGACTGAGGACCAGGTGGCAGCTCTGCATATCTGCTCAGACGATGCGTTCCCTCTCTGCCCAGGAAGTGGAGACTGAACGGGTAGAGTGAGCTTTCAGCGATGCCAGCTTCTGGGATGAATATGCAAGACAAATGGCCTGTTTGATCCAGTTAGCGATGGTACTTTTAGCTCCTTTTTTGCCTTTATTCCGTCCTGAAAACTGGACGAATAGATTTTGGTCTATCCTCCAACCTTCCGTTTATTGAAGGTAGAAGAGGACCACCCTGTGGACATCCAGGGCGTGAAAGGCTTCCTCCTTTGGATTAGAGGGATTTTGTCAGAATGAGGGTAGAATGATATCCTGACTTCTGTGGAAGTCAGAGACCACCTTAGGCATAAAGGAAAAAAAAAAAAAAAGAACCCAGTGCCGACACCTGAACTTTCAGGGTGCTAGGCGAAAGTCCTAACTCCAGTCCCTTCTGGAGAAATTCTAATATTTGTGCGATATTGGGATGGAATGGATCAGGTTTGTTTGGGAAACACCAGGATGAAATTTTTTTCCAAACTGCCATAGATTGCGTTAAGTTACTGGTTTCCTACTTTTTTCGTAGCGCTTGAATACCGTCACCTGAGAGACCTCTGGTTCTCAGAATCTTGGCCTCAGTAACCAGGCCGCCAGTTTCAGTCTGTAAATCTGGGTGTAGCAGGGGTCCCTGCTGAAGGTCAACTATCTGAGGTAGAAGTATCGGGCTTTCCAGAGACATGTCTGTTTATGCGCCGTACCAGCTTCTTCCTGGTCACATTGGTGCTACCAGAATCGTTGTGACTCAGTCTGCCTGGATCTTTTGTAACGTTCTTGGTAACATAGGAATTGGCAGGAAGGCGTATGCCAGAGCAAACTTCCAAGGATGGATGGGAGAAGGCATCCAGTCCGTGATTCGCTTGAGGGAGAAGAAAGTGCTCGACTTCGTGTTCTGACTGTTGGCAAACAGATCCAGGTTGGAACTTCCCCATCTCCAGACCAGGGATAGGAATACCTCTTGGTTTAGAGACCATTCTCCAGGATGGAAATCTCTCCTGCTGAGGAAATCTGCCTGGGCATTGTCCGATCCCTTTATGTACACTGCAGAGATGGACAGGAGGTGTTTTTCTGCCCAGGGAAAAAAAAAAAAAAAAAAAAAAAAAATATCCATGCAGTGGTTAACTTCAGGCTGGTGTATTTCGTGCCTCCCTGGTGTCAGAGGTAGGCCACTGTAGTCGTGTTGTCGGACATTACACGTACATGGTGACCTTGGATGAGGATAGATGCGGCTTTTAGCGCCTCCACCACTTTTAGTTCCCTTAGACTCGAGGATCTGGACATGATCTTTGGGGGACCACAACCCTTGGAAGTGGGAACCTTCCATCATGGCGCCCCAACCTCTCTGGCTTGCATCTGTTGTGAGCACCTTCAGAGGAATTTGATCCCAGCTGACTCCTCGTTGAAGTTTCTGGGAGTTCAGCCACCATGAGAGGGAGGATTTTACGCGAGTGGGAAGGGGAACCCTCCTGGTTAATGCATTCTGGCATCCTTTTGAATGCAACAGGATGTGGGACTGAAGGACTCTTGTGTGGGCCTGGGCCCAGGAGACTGCTTGGATGCAAGATGTCAATGAACCCAGGATTGACAGAGTCTCTGAAGGTCAGAGTCCTCTGACTCCTGAACCTGGAGATCCTGTGGACGAGGTCGACTTGACGGTCCCTGGGTAAGGAGGACATTCTCTCTCTCCTCCCCCCCCCCCCCCGAATCTAGAAGAACTCCTAGGAATTTTTTCCTTGAAGATGGATGGAGGTCCGACTTCTCCAAGTTCGGAATCCACCCCAGTGATTTCAGGATATCCAGGACCCTCGTCACATCCTGATTCAGACGAGGAATGGATGGAGCGACAATAAGAAAATAGTCTAGGTACGGGATGATACAGATCCCTTGTTGTCGGATCAAGATCACTGCTTCTGACATGATCTTGGCAAAGACCCGTGGAGCTGATGAGACTCCGGATGGAAGCACATTGAATTGATAATGGCTGACTCAATGGTTTTGGGCCGCTGCAAATCTGAGGAACTTCCTGTGGTCGGGATGTATCGACACATGATAGTATGCGTCCCTCAGATCTAACGTAGCCATTACCCAGTCCTGACGAATCAGTGGGATTGCTGATCTGATTGATTCGATTTTGAGTCTTCGATATTTAATTTAGGGGTTTCAGGTTTATAATAACCCGGTGTTTCCCAGAGGGCTTTTTCACCAAAAATAGGTGAGAATAGTGACCCTCCCCTATTTCCTGATGAGGTACCCAGGAGATTACTCCTGCCTGAAGCAGACCGAGAATATCTGCATTGAGGGATTCCCGAAGGTGTGGAGACTCTAGGGAGGTAATTGTTAGATGGTGAGGAGGAGGACTCTCGAATTCTAACCTCAGACCTTCCTGTATGGTACGCAGGACCCACTGATTTGTGGTGATGGCCTGCCATTGGGAAAAACCCTGAGAGTCGGCCCCCAACCGGAGAGCAGTCATTGTTTCCTCAGGGGTCTGCTGGAGTTGGGGGGACAAGGGTGTTCCTGGTTTTACCCCCTTTGGGGTAGCTCCACTGACCAGTTTTACCTTTACCCCTGTAATCTCTCTGGGGGACTTGCTCACGGGAGGGACGAAAAAAGCATTTCCTAGAGCTTCTTTTTATCTGATGACATCCTAGACAAGGCTACTAGGGCTGGCCCGAACATATAATGTCCATGAAAGGGAATACCACATAGTTTGGACTTAGAAATTAAGTCACCTCACCAGGATTTAAGCCATAGAGCTCTCCTAGCGGAATTGTAGAGAACTGCAGACCTAGCGGCTACCTGTACAGGTTCAGCGGAAGCATCCGCAAGGAACCCTGTTGCCTTCTGGAGTGGTACGGAATTTAGAATCTCCTCCCTTGATGTCCCCTGAGAAAGGTGATTTTCTAAGGTACGTAACCAGAGAAATAGGGATCTGGCAACACATGTAGAGGCCACATTTGTCTTCAGTAGGTTAGTAGAGGTGTCCCAGAATTTCCTTAGTAAGCTCTCAATTTGTCGATCCATAGGATATTTGAGCTGAGAGGAATCCTCAAAGGGTATAGCTGTTTTTTTTTTTGTTACCCTGGACATCTACTTTAGGCATTTCCCATAAAGAACAGTCCCTATCAAGAGGGAAACAATTCTTAAATTCTGATGGGACACTCAAACCTGTCTCGGGTAGGCCCCACTCATGAAGGACAAGATTTTCAATATTCTCATGTACAGGGAACCCCTTCGGGCTCTTAAACCCTTCCTGACATCAGACGTACTATCCCGTCGAGGTGGGGTGGGCCCGTATGACCGCCGACGGGATAGTACGTCATCATCGATCAGCGGCGCTCACGGGGGGAGCGCGGCCGAGTGTCAGCTGCATATCGCAGCTGACATCCGGCACTATGTGCCAGGAGCGGTCACGGACCGCCCCCGGCACATTAACCCCCGGCACACCGCGATCAAACATGATCGCAGTGTACCGGCGGTATAGGGAAGCATCGCGCAGGGAGGGGGCTCCCTGCGGGCTTCCCTGAGACCCCCGGAGCAACGCGATGTGATCGCGTTGCTCTGAGGGTCTCCTACCTCCCTCCTCGCCGCAGGTCCCGGATCCAAGATGGCCGCGGCATCCGGGTCCTGCAGGGAGGGAGGTGGCTTACCGAGTGTCTGCTCAGAGCAGACACTTGGAAAGCCTGCAGCCCTGCACAGCAGATCGTCGATCTGGCAGAGTGCTGTGCACACTGCCAGATCAATGATCTGTGATGTCCCCCCCTGGGACAAAGTAAAAAAAAAATTTTTCCACATGTGTAAAAAAAAAAAAAAAAAAAATTTCCTAAATAAATAATAATAAAAAAAAATATATTATTCCCATAAATACATTTCTTTATCTAAATAAAAAAAACAAAACAATAAAAGTACACATATTTAGTATCGCCGCGTCCGTAACGACCCAACCTATAAAACTGCCCCACTAGTTAACCCCTTCAGTAAACACCGTAAGGAAAAAAAAAAAAAAACGAGGCAAAAAACAACGCTTTATTACCATACCGCCGAACAAAAAGTGGAATAACACACGATCAAAAAGACTGATATAAATAACCATGGTACCGCTGAAAACATCATCTTGTCCCGCAAAAAACAAGCCGCCATACAGCATCATCAGCAAAAAAATAAAAAAGTTATAGTCCTGAGAATAAAGCGATACCAAAATAATTATTTTTTCTATATTTTAGTTTTTATCGTATAAAAGCGCCAAAACATAAAAAAATGATATAAATGAGATATCGCTGTAATCGTACTGACCCGACGAATAAAACTGCTTTATCAATTTTACCAAACGCGGAACGGTATAAACGCCTCTCCCAAAAGAAATTCATGAATAGCAGGTTTTTGGTCATTCTGCCTCACAAAAATCGGAATAAAAAGCGATCAAAAATGGTCACGTGTCCGAAAATGTTACCAATAAAAACGTCAACTCGTCCCGCAAAAAACAAGACCTCACATGACTCTGTGGAGCAAAATGTGGAAAAATTATAGGTCTCAAAATGTGGAGACGCAAAAACTTTTTTGCTATAAAAAGCGTCGCTGGTTTCACACTTGCGTTTTTGTCTGCAGCGTTTTTTGCACAAAAAAACACATGCGTTTTTTCCCTATATTTGACATTGAAAACGCATGCGTTTTTTTTGTACGCGTTTGGTCGCGTTTTCAAACGCATGCGGTTTTTTTCTGCATGCGTTCATTTTCAGAAATACAACCTGCAGTATTTTCTTGCGTTTTTAAGCACATGCGTTTGTTTGCGTTAAAAACGCATGCATTTTTATCGAAAAAAAACAGAAAACACACTGAAAAGCCACCCACCACCATCAAGGTGATAAAGGGATCCAAACCCTAACCCTACCCCTAAACTCATCCCTAACCGTTTAATGAACATTTTCTGACAGTCATAGTGCCACGTATTTCAGTGCCACGTATTTCAGTGCCACGTATTTCAGTGCCACGTATTTCAGTGCCACGTGTTTCAGTGCCACGTATTTAAGTGCCACGTATCACATATTTCAGTGCCACGTATTTAAGTGCCACGTATTTCAGTGCCACGTATTTCAGTGCCACGTATTTAAGTGCCACGTATCTAAGTGCCACGTATTTCAGTGCCACGTATTTCAGTGCCACGTATTTCAGTGCCACGTATCACGTATTTCAGTGCCACGTGTTTCAGTGCCACGTATTTCAGTGCCACGTATTTCAGTGCCACGTATTTCAGTGCCACGTATTTCAGTGCCACGTGTTTCAGTGCCACGTATTTAAGTGCCACGTATCACATATTTCAGTGCCACGTATTTCAGTGCCACGTATTTCAGTGCCACGTATTTCAGTGCCACGTATTTAAGTGCCACGTATTTAAGTGCCACGTATTTCAGTGCCACGTATTTCAGTGCCACGTATTTCAGTGCCACGTATCACGTATTTCAGTGCCACGTGTTTCAGTGCCACGTATTTCAGTGCCACGTATTTCAGTGCCACGTATTTCAGTGCCACGTATTTTAGTGACACGTATTTCAGTCACGTTTAGGGTTAGGGGTAGGGTTAGGGTTAGGGCTAGGGTTGCAGGTAAAGTTAGGGTTAGGGTTTGGATTACATTTACGTTTGGATTAGGGTTGGGATTAGAATTATGGGTGTGTCAGGGCTAGGGGTGTGGTTAGGGTTACCGTTGGGATTAGGGTTAGGGGTGTGTTTGGGTTAGGGTTTCAGGTAGAATTGGGGAATTTCCACTGTCCAGGCACATCAGGGGCTCTCCAAGCGCGACATGGCGTCCAATCTCAATTCCAGCCAATTCTGCGTTGAAAAAGTAAAACAGTGCTCCTTCCCTTCCGAGCTCTCCCGTGCGCCCAAAAAGGGGTTTACCCCAACATATGTGTTATCAGCGTACTCGGGACAAATTGAACAACAACTTCTGGGGTCCAAGTTCTCTTGTTATCCTTAGGAAAATAAAAATTTGGGGGGCTAAAAATCATTTTTGTGGGAAAAAAAAGAGGTTTTATTTTCACGGCTCTGCGTTATAAACTGTAGTGAAACACTTGGGGGTTCATAGTTCTCACAACACATCTAGATAAGTTCCTTGGGAGGTCTAGTTTCCAATATGGGGTCACTTGTGGGGGGTTTGTACTGTTTGGGTACATCAGGGGCTCTCCAAACGCAACATGGCGTCCCATCTCAATTCCAGTCAATTTTGCATTGAAAAGTCAAATGGCGCTCCTTCCCTTCCAAGCTCTGCCATGCGCCCAAACAATGGTTTACACCCACATATGGGGTATCAGCGTACTCAGGACAAATTGGCCAACATTTTTTGGGGTCCAATTTCTTCTCTTACCCTTGGGAAAATAAAAAATTGGGGGCAAAAAGATCATTTTTGTGAAAAAATATGATTTTTTATTTTTACGGCTCTGCATTATAAACTTCTGTGAAGCACTTGGTGGGTCAAAGTGCTCACCACACATCTAGATAAGTTCCTTAGGGGGTCTACTTTCCAAAATGGTGTCACTTGTAGGGAGTTTCAATGTTTAGGCACATCAGGGGCTCTCCAAACGCAACATGGCGTCCCATCTCAATTCCAGTCAATTTTGCATTGAAAAGTCAAATGGCGCTCCTTCCCTTCCAAGCTCTGCCATGCGCCCAAACAATGGTTTACACCCACATATGGGGTATCATCGTACTCAGGACAAATTGCACAACATTTTTTGGGGTCCAATTTCTTCTCTTACCCTTGGGAAAATAAAAAATTGGGGGCGAAAAGATCATTTTTGTGAAAAAATATGATTTTTTATTTTTACGGCTCTGCATTATAAACTTCTGTGAAGCACTTGGTGGGTCAAAGTGCTCACCACACATCAAGATAAGTTCCTTAGGGGGTCTACTTTCCAAAATGGTGTCACTTGTAGGGGGTTTCAGTGTTTAGGCACATCAGGGGCTCTCCAAACGCAACATGGCGTCCCATCTCAATTCCAGTCAATTTTGCATTGAAAAGTCAAATGGCGCTCCTTTCCTTCCGAGCTCTGCCATACGCCCAAACAGTGGTTTACCCCCACATATGGGGTATCAGCGTACTCAGGACAAATTGTACAACAACTTTGGGGGTCCATTTTCTCCTGTTACCCTTGGTAAAATAAAACAAATTGGAGCTGAAATAAATTTTGTGTGAAAAAAAGTTAAATGTTCATTTTTATTTAAACATTCCAAAAATTCCTGTGAAACACCTGAAGGGTTAATAAACTTCTTGAATGTTGTTTTGAGCACCTTGAGGGGTGCAGTTTTTAGAATGGTGTCACACTTGAGTATTTTCTATCATATAGACCCCTCAAAATGACTTCAAATGAGATGTGGTCCCTAAAAAAAAATGGTGTTGTAAAAATGAGAAATTGCTGGTCAACTTTTAACCCTTATAACTCCGTCACAAAAAAAAATTTTGGTTCCAAAATTGTACTGATGTAAAGTAGACATGTGGGAAATGTTACTTATTAAGTATTTTGCGTGACATATGTCTGTGATTTAAGGGCATAAAAATTCAAAGTTGGAAAATTGCAAAATTTTCAAAATTTTCGCCAAATTTCCATTTTTTTCACAAATAAACGCAAGTTATATCGAATAAATTTTACCACTAACATGAAGTACAATATGTCACGAGAAAACAATGTCAGAATCGCCAGGATCCGTCAAAGCGTTCCAGAGTTATAGCCTCATAAAGGGACAGTGGTCAGAATTGTAAAAATTGGCCCGGCCATTAACGTGCAAACCACCCTTGGGGGTGAAGGGGTTAAGCTTTAACCCTCCAAACATATCCTGAACGGAGTGACTCGCTACCTCCTCCTCCACCCCCATGGTGCCCCTCACCATGGAAATTAGCTCTTCCATATCTTCAGAAGAGAAGAGATATTTTTTATTATCAGATTTGGGGGTGGAAGTAGAACCCTCATTCTCCCAAATGTCCTCTGAACCCGAGGTATGGATCTCGCCCGAGTCAGAGTCAGATTCAGGAGCCAACTTCCTTTTCATAGGATGAGGGGGCTGTGGTGTCGGGGCCTGTAGGGCCATCATAGAGGACTGGACCTCCTGTTTGATGAGGGTTCTGATGCTGTCTAGGAGAGAGGGCTGTTCACTACGCAGCACTTCATCTGTGCATGGTTGGCAGAGCTATTTCTTATAAGCGGAGGGAAGCTTGGACGCACATACACCACACTTGCGGCTGGGCATTTTATCTTTCCTAGGGGCAGGGACCTAGTCTCCCTAAAAAGAGAAAAAGTGGACCAAGTCACTTCATAAATAACTGGACAGCAAGGGACCTCATCCTCTACTTACAGTAGGAGGGTGAACGCTAGGCTCTGCAGAAGCAGAGAGCAGGGGTTTGTCGCCGTCCATAGGGTCATAGACAGAGGCCTTACCTAGAGGCTTCCCCCGACCAGGAATATATGTGCATCGAAGTCACCAGCAAATTTAGTTCTCCTCCTCCCCAGGGTCCGTAGGGGGTGATGTCAGTAATCGCCCGTCATGGCTGCCGCAGGATCAGGACGCCGGCCGGTGCGCGCTCCAGCGCATGGAGACGAAACCGGAAGTTCGGACGCGTCACTTCCGATGCGCACGCGTGGCCTCCGGCAGCAGCGATGAGGGAGGAGAGAGCCGGGGATCTACAGGAGGACCCCGCTACACTTAACCACCCTGCTTTGCCCCACGAGGAGGCACAGGAACAGCGGCATAGGGGTCCCAAGTCGCACGGTGGACGCGAAGATGGGAGCAGTCACAGGAGGAGAAGAGCGGAGCCCTCGACCTCGACTGCCCAGCAAATGAAGGTAACAGTGCTCTGATCGCCGGCCACGGCAGCACTATCCGAGAACCTCTTCATGCCCCATAGGGGGACAGGAAAAACACTGGTGGTTGCAGGAAGGGGAGGGGTATTTAACCTCGGTTTCCTGTCCTCTATTAGGGCGGGGAGACATCCTCTGATACTGCTGTCGTGGAAGGTGACTGGAGAAATTTAGTCTGCAGACTCTGGTGAACGTGTGGACAGACAGCAGCTCTGCATATCTGCTCAGAAGATGCGTTCCTCCTCTGCCCAGGATGTAGAAACTGCACGAGTAGAATAAGCCTTCAGCGAAGGAGAAGGATTTCTGCCATGAATATGTCAAATAGCTTGCTTGATCCAATTAGCAATTGTATTCTTTGCCGCCTTCTTGCCTTTATTCTGTCCCGCGAACTGAACGAACAGGTTTTGGTCAATCCTCCAATCTTCAGTTTGTTGGAGGTAATGGAGAACCACCCTGTGGTTGTCAAGTGTGTGAAATATTCCTTCCTTCGTGTTGGAAGGATTTGGGCAGAATGAGGGTAGCACAATATCCTGACTTCTATGCCTAAAGTAGTCTCAGACTTTCATAAACGAGGGATCTAACCGAAGGATAATGCTGTCTGTAGTGATAATCAGATAGGGTTGCCTATACTGACAGGGCCTGTGATTCCCCTATGAACCTGGTGGTAGTAAATTGCAACTAAAAAGATAGTTTTGAGGGTCTGGTTCCTTAAGCTCATGGATAATAGAGGTTCGAATGGATCTCGGGTTAGACTGTTAAGGACTAGATTCAAGTCCCAAGGAGGAACCGGACTACAAAGCCTAGGACGAATTCTAACTGCAGAGGTCATAAAGCAGTTAACCCAGCGGTGGCCAGCTAAGTCTTGAGCAAAAAAAAGAACTAAGCTGATATCTGTACCTTCAGTGTACTGGGTGTAAGCCCTAGCTCCAACCCTTTTTGTAGAAAGTCTAAAATTTGCGTGATATTGGGATGGAAGGGATAAGGAGTATTTCGGAAACACCAAGATGAGAATCTCTTCCAAACTTTGCTATAGATTGCGTTATTCACTGGCTTTCTACTCTAGGGTTTGGATTACTCCATCCGTCAGCCCTTTAGCTTTTAAGATTTTGGCTTCAGTAGCCAGGCCGCAAGGTTCAATCTGCTTAGGTCTGGATATAGTAGGGGATCCTGGTGAAGGAGGTCAACCTTCTGGTGCAGAAGCATAGGACCTTCCTGAGCAGTCTCCAGCAGGGCGCAGTACCAGCTTCTTCCAGGCCACATGGGAGCAATTAGGATCATGGTGACTCGATCTATCCGGATCTTCTGCAGTGTTCTCGCCAGCATTGGTATTGTTGGAAAGGCGTATGCCAGGCTGAAGCTCCAAGGATGCACACTTAGGTAGGAGATAATAAAATATATAATAGAAAATTTTAATTTATTTATTTATTTTATCATCCCCGCGCTGCCGCAAGAAGAATTCCAAAAACTGTAGCGGTTTCAACACTGTTTATTCTACGCGTTTCAGGGTTAAGGTGACCCCTTCATCAGGACATACCACAAATATTGACAATATTACTGCACCCCAGCCTCTGACTGGCATCTGAAAGGAGCATCTTCAGGGGTAGCTGATCCCTCGATGGAAGTTTCGGCAGTCCAGGCACCACGACAGCCGATTTTACATGACCGGGAGGTGGAATTCTCTTGGTCAGTGTATTCTGAGGTCTTCTTGACTACAGGAGTACACGAGACTGCAGGACTCATATATGGGCTTGAGCCCAGGAGACAGCCTGGATGGTTGGTGACCTCTGGTCCCTGAACCTGGAGATCTTCTGGACGAGGTCGAGTTGAGGATCACTGGGTAAGAAGGATGTTCTCTTCTCTGAACCCAAAATAATTCCCAGGAACTTCCTTGTGGAAGGATGAAGATCTGATTTTCCCAAATTTGGGATTCAGCCTAGGGACTTCAGGATCTCCAGGGTTTTTGCCACATCTAGGTACAGATGAGGGATAGATGGTGTAACAATAAAGTTGTCCAGACATGGTATAATGCACACTCCCTGACGTCAGATGAAGATTACTGCCTCCACCATGATCTTGGTAAACACCTGCAGTGCTGACAAGATGCCGAAGGACAGGACATTGAACTGGAAATGGCTGACCCGATGACCGTGGGAAACTGATAATCTGAGGAACTTCCTGTGGTCCAGATGGATCGGTATATGATAATATGCATCCTTCAGATCTACTGTAGCCATTACCCAATTCCGTCCAATGAGCAGAATTGCTGACCTGATTGATTCCATTTTGAATCGTCTGTATCTGACCACTTGGTTCAGGGGTTTCAGATTTATGATAACCCTGTGTTTTCCCGAAGGCTTCGTTATCAAAAACAGATGAGAGTAGTGGCCTCTGCCCATCTCCTGCTGTGGTACTTGAGAAACTACCTCTGTTTGAAGAAGACCCTGCAGATCTGACAGCAGGGATTCTTGGAGAAGTGGAGGCTGCAGGCAGGTAATTCTCAGGCAATGAGGGGGGGGGGGAAAGAGACTCTCGAATTCTAACCTCAGACCGTCCCGTATAGAACGGAGAACCCATTGATTTGTGGGGATGGATTGCCATTGGGTGAGGAAATGCAAGAGTCGACCCTCGACCGGAGAGCAGTCGTTTGGGGTTTGTTGGTGGCGGGGAACAAGAATGTTTTTGCCCTTGCCACCTTTGGAATAGTGCTCTCCTAGATGAAGTGGAGAGGACAGCCGATCTTGCCGCTACACGGACAGCCTCAGCAGAAACATCAGCCAGGAACCCCGTTGCCTTCTGGTGGAGGGGAAGGGAGTCAAGTATTTCCTCTCTAGGTGATCTTCCAACAGGCGCAGCCAGAGGAATAGAGATCTGGTGATGCACGTTGAGGCGTTTGTTTTGAGCAGTTTGGTGGAGGTGTCCCAGGATTTCATTAGCAAGCTCTCGATTTTCCGATCCATAGGATCTTTGAGCTGGGAAGAATCTTAGAAGGGAAGAGCTTTTTTTGGCTGCCCTAGACACCTGCACATCCACTTTGGGGATTTCCCATAGGGGACCATCTCCGTCCACTGGAAATGTTATTTTATTTTTTTATTATTTTTTTTTTAAACTCTGAATGAGTGGCAAGACTGTTTTCAGGGAAGCCCCATCGTGAAGGAGGTTTTGTACATGCTCGTGTATGGTAAACCCCTTTTAGATCTTTGGGTTTCCGCCCCCCAAACATTTCGCCCTGTAAAGAGTATCTCACTTCCTCCTCCTCAACCCCCATGGTGCTTCTGACCACACTAACCAGTTATTTCATATGTTCGGAAAAAGTGTAATATTTTTTATTTTCTGACTTGGGGTGGAATCCACATTCTCCCAAATGTCCTCCGATCCCGAGGTACGGATTTCGCCCAAGTCTGAGTTAGATTCCACAGGTGCCATCTTCAGGAGAGAGGGAGAGCTCTGCAGACGCAGATAGGGAGGGCTTGTCGCCGTCTATGCGGTCAGTGTGTCACAGTGGAACAGACCATGCGTCTTACCTGACGGCTCCCCTCGACCAGGATTTAAGGAAATCGAGGTCCCAGCGCAATTCTGTGCTCCTCCTCCCCCTGGTCCAACAGGGGGGGAGGGACATCAAAACGTACACCCAAAGAATGGCTGCTGATCCTGAGAACGCTGGAATCTGCCAGCACGCGTGCGTTCCAGTATGGAATGCACAGGAGGTAGACCGGAAGTTTGCCGATGCCACTTACGGTGAGCATGAACTCCCGGAATCAGCCACACAGGGAGGGGGATGCCAGGGAGCTGCAGGAGGACTCCGGCTGCACATCATCGCCCTGCTTTACCCCACCCCCCACTGTGCACAAAACCCACATTCAAGAAGTGTATTAAGCCTTCAGGTGCTTCATAAGAACTGGACCAAATGTGGGGAAGGGGGCGAACATTTTACTTTATTTCCCCCCCCCCCACACAAAAAAAAAAAAAAAAAATTGTTCCAAATTAAATTTTATTATTTTTACAGGGGTATCAGGAAAAGATGGACCACAAAATTTGTTGCGCAATTTCTCCCAAGTACACCAGTACTCCATATGAGGGGGAAAGCCACTGTTTGGCCATGTGCACACGCTGCGTATTCCATTGCGGAATTTTCCGCAGCGGATTTATCGCGGTTTCTATTGCGGTTTCCGCTGTGGGTTTAGACCTGCAGTTTATTGGAGCAGGTGTAAACCCACACAAAGAATTGACATGCTGCGGAAAATAAACCGCTGCGTTTCCACGCATTTTTTTCCCGCAGCATGTGCACTGCGGATTTTGTTTCCCATAGGTTTACATTATACTGTAAACGCATGGGAAACCGCTGCGGACCCTCAGCTACGGAAACGCTGCGGATCCGTAGCGTGTGCACATACCTTTTAGGTGTATTCAATGAAAATTTCACCGCACACTATTTTTGGGATGATGCCAAAAAATAATATTTAGTTTGTGGGAACAGAAAAAAAATAAAAAATAGAAACAGGTAAAGCGCAGGAAAAGTTCTAAAGCAACTATATTTGAGTGACGTTTCAACCTGCCCCAGGTCTTATTCAACAAGTCGTTGATAATTCCTTAGTCATTGAGATCGATGCAGTTTGTATGAGGCCATTTGCCTTATCAGGGTAGTGTGCAAAGTGAGCTGTATAGTCCCCAAGATGAGAAAAATATGGCACTATGCTTTAAATCACATTACTGGCGGCGCTCCCGCACCTTCCCTGGCCTCCCCAATGGGGGAGAAAGAGGAAATCCCCACACTGTTAAACATTAAATGCTGCTGTCAATAGTGACTGCATCATATAAAAGGGTTAAACAGATATGGATGGTGACAACACTGATCGTGGCTGATGCAGCAAATTGTCAGCTATAGTGCACAACCGACAGCTGCTGGATTGTCACCTATATGGGGATGCTATTCTCTTATATCTTAGGTCAGTAAAAAGACGTATTGGCGTCATTAAGGGGTTAAAGCAAACTGAGCAGGATTTTGCTAATTAAATTACAGACACGGTCAGGATGGCAGTGCTAAATTGATTAAAATTATACCTGGGGTGAAGAAGTCAGTCTTGTGGTTCTTGTGTACTCAGTGTTAGAAGAAGTTTTCAGTTAATGACATTCTCGTGCTTTGGAGCAGGACTGTAGGCAGAATCTTATCTTTCTGCTTTAAAGCCAGAAAAACCAAGGAAAGACCTGCCCACAAACAGTCTGTCTATGATGAGGAACAGGTGCATGCTTTGGGGTGGTCTGTGGGCAGGTCTTTCTCCATATTGACAAGTACAACGTCAAGCCATTAATTCTACCACTGGAAAAATATTTACGGTAATAAAATTATGGTATACATTTGTGAAAGGATTAACAGACCATTTCTGTAATTAAATGCCTAATATCAACCAGCCCAAACTAGGTCACTGTAGAGGACTTGTGATTGTGAACACATTTAAACGGATTTTTAAGCTTAGAAACTGGCAAATGGAAGCAGAGATTTACAGCTGCCAAACACCAAACTATCAATTAGTTTACAGAATCCAGATAAGCATTTCATAGTGAATCTGACTGTTTATTTAAAGAGGATTTTAATAAAAAAAATATTTTTTGCACCTATACAGGAAGAGACAAAGATAGGAAGTACTATACCCTAGACACTAAAATCTTAATGCCGAAGGCTAGTAAAAGGTAAGAAATGTTCAGCTCTTGGAGGGGTAGGGTTGAATTGAACTATTCTGTACCTGCTGAAACAGCAAGAGAATTTTAGCTTCCAGCGTGACATTCCTCATTCATTATCATTCAGTTTTCATTGAATACAAAAGTCTTGTGCATCTCTGGCTTACTACCGTTCAATATTTAGCAGGCTCCCACTAGCCTTCATTGGTTATTTGCACCCTTTCCCCATGCGCAAATAAAACATGCTGTATTACACAGAGAGAAATTAAAAAAAAACAACCCACACAAGTGCAACTGGCCCAATATCTGAAACACTCATGGAAATATAGGCTTAGAGGAACACCAAAAGTTGACAGAGTCACAATTTATCAATATGATAAAACAGATTCACAGGACACATTATCCTAATTAGTAGCTTGTAAAACATACATCACATGCCTTTTGGAAGTTTCGAAAAACAAGGTCAAAAGCATTTTGGTCAGATGTTTATTTAAACTTTGGCACATAGAATGGTGAACAGAACTGGACCAGAGGTTGCAGACCTCAGTTTCCAGGACAATGCAATACAAGGCTGTAAGTGTTCAAGATGCACACATTTACAGGGTGAAATGGAATACTTTTTACTTTGCCAAAGGCAAATTTTGCAAACAGATAGGGCAAGTTGGAACATTTTTCTGTAGTCGGCCTGCAAGAAGTATGAATGTTACCAAATTCCTATCTTTAGCGCCATCATTTTTTTCGGCAAAGTTAAGAGTTATCCATTACTCCTCTTGCTTTAACCTCATTTAAGGTCCTTGACATTAGCTTGGATGTTTTAGAAAAGTTTCCATTAAAACCAGCCCCCCCCCCCACACACACACACACTCTCCACACAAACCTTCAGAAGAGAAATTACCTTGCAAGGATACAAAATCTCATATACTTTCTTTGCAACAATCAAAATGTAACATACAGTGTGCACATAAATTGGACAAAATATTTTAAATAGTAAATAAATATCTAAAATCAAGCCTAGATAGGAGTGAGGGGCACCCAGAAGGTATATTAGAAAGAGTATATACTGATATCTATATATAACAGACCTCCAATATAAATAATCCTATTGACCACTAAATTGGCAAAGGGATCATGTATCTCAGAGAGCACATCAGTGCAAACCGTCAAGCAAACAAAAAGCTACCCATAAGGTCACTTCATGCAAGGTGTAAATATAAATTGATGAAAAACGTGATTAGACAAGTCACAAAGTACCCCTGCATAGGGTAACAGTGTGCAAAATATAAAAAGTGCAATGTGCCAGCAGCAAGAAATAAAACAACCCACATACAGGGTAATAGTGTGCAATGTGCAAAAAGTGCAGAGTGCCAGCAGCGAGAGATAATATTAGGAGGGTCTGTACCTTATAGATGCCACTTTGTCCAGGCAATGCGCACACCCCGACGCGCGTTTAGGATATAAAATCCTTCGTCAGGGAGTAGCGAATATCAAAAATCAAGGAGTTTATATACGAAGCCGATATTAGGCACCAAGGCAGAGGGCAGTGCAGACGCCGACAGACGAACCAGTCTGCGCCGCACGCTGCCTTGGCGCCTAATATCGGCTTCTTATATAAACTCCTTGATTTTTGATATTCGCTACCCCCTGACGAAGGATTTTATATCCGAAATGCGCGTCGGGGTGTGCGCATTGCCTGGACAGAGTGGCATCTATAAGGTACAGACCCTCCTAATATTATCTCTCGCTGCTGGCACTCTGCACATTGCACACCATTACCCTGTATGTGGGTTGTTTTATTTCTTGCTGCTGGCACATTGCACTTTTTATATTTTGCACACTGTTACCCTATGCAGTGGTACTTTGTGACTTATCTAATCACGTTTTTTCATCAATTTATATTTACACCTTGCATGAAGTGACCTTATGGGTAGCTTTTTGTTTGCTTGATGACGGTTTGCACTGATGTGCTCTCTGAGATACATGATCCCTTTGCCAATTTAGTGGTCAATAGGATTTATATTGGAGGTCTGTTATATATAGATATCAGTATATACTCTTTCTAATATACCTTCTGGGTGCCCCTCACTCCTCTCTAGGCTTGATTTTAGATAAATATTTTTACTATTTAAAATATTTTGTCCAATTTATGTGCACACTGTATGTTACATTTTGATTGTTGCAAATAAAAGTTTGAGATTTTATATCCTTGCTAGGTAATTTCTTGGGTTGGCTTCCATGAATTTGGTGATTGGTCTACACTAATAATTGAGTGGTTTCCACTTGTTCTTTTTGTTGCACTAGAGAAGAAATTTTTACAAAATATTTATGTTTGGATTGTGTCAACTGTTATTTTGAACAAGCTATTATTTCTCTTAGGTGCATCACATTTTTAACAAACCTTCATAAGTAGCAAGAAGGGAGTCCTCAATTTCTAACAAAAAAAAAAAACAAAAAAAAAAAACCACACGATACACTGAAGCGCATTTTAACCTTTTAAAAGTAATGGGAACACTCCATCACAGCAATGGAATAAAGACCCATAACAATTTTGCCTCTCCCTCCATTTCTATATATGCACGACAGGGTGCATCTCACATACGTGACACACAAGAGACTTACTCATACCAAGTAGGAGGTTTTACATTTGTTTTCTCTCAAAACGCATCACCACACCTTAGTGACTAAAATTTCACACTGATGATTTGGTCTATGCAGGTGTTTCAATGTCTAACCTCATTATTGGCAGACTTACCGTAAGTTTTCCACTAAAACTGCTGTACACGCCTCCACTGCAGGTTGGACATTACTACAGCAATTTCAGAAGGTTTTATTACTACTAGACTTATGTGATTAAGCTAATATCCAAGTATTAGTCTGAGATTTTCCCAAGAGTTGGTAATGTATCATGACAAGGTGTAAAGTTATTACACCATCACAAACCTGTTTTATTCTCCGATTATGTAAATAGCTCAGTGACGCTGCATCGTACCATTATGGTGTGATCACCCAAGGGTGTGCAATATCTGTATACATTACCATATCATACGACGGAATAGGATGTACAACCACCCACATTTTCATAATACAATATCACACTCCCGTACCTACGCATGGTGGCCTTAGATAATAGTGTTTGTATAATCAATTCTGTTTGCTCTCCTCAGTTCTCTCATGGATCTGAACATCAGTTACTAGTTTATATTAGCGTAAATGGTGCACAATCCCCTCCAGGTTTCTATTCTCAGTAGTTGAAAGTGCAAATTTATGTGTTACTGACCAACCATCTATATGTATGAGGGGCTCCTGACTTCATTGACAGATCAGAGGTTCAGTCAGGTGGAATTTCAATACCCCATACTTATGTTTTCAGAGGTGCAATGCCAATGCTAGAGAAGTCCTGCAGTGGCTTTCTCCTTGTCATAAAACACATGAATGCTTGGCCGAGCCAAGTGCTCCTATGTAGATACCCATGTCATGTGTGTAGCCGGCATTCAGAAAGTCTCTTGAATCCCCTTCACATAGGAACATTCAGCTGAATATTAAGGTTTTGTAAATGGGTGGAAGGGTATAATCTGCTGTCATAGACATCATCTAACAAGAGGCAACAATACTTGCTTGTTAGCAGATATGGACAAATGTAACCAGTGTTTACCGAGACCCTGAGCATTGTCAGAGAAAGTTTTGTTTTTTTTGTTTGTTTTTTCAGTTTTAAACCAAATTCACACAAGTGAAGGTATAAAAAAAAAAATTAAATAAATAAAACCCACACAATACATCTGATCGATCCGACGATAGGCTAATATTGATCTGAGTGCAGAACCCCCCCCTTCCTCTGTCAGGTTTCAGTATTGACTGAGAGTGGGCAAAATGTGACCACAAGCATGTGATTGCATTCATTCAGCTCACATTCCAACTAGACGTGCCCATCCTGTCTGTACCCAAGCATGCCTAGAAGTAACACATACTTGTGGAAATGTGACTGACAATTCTCACCTACAACTGAGACTCCTTAAATTTGAGAGACTGAAAACTCATCTCAAACCTGGACAACCTTTTAGGCTATGTGCACACGATGCGGATTTTGCTGCGGATCCGCAGCAGTTTCCCATGAGTTTACATTACAATGTAAACCTATAGGAAACAGAAAACACTGTGCCCATGTTGCGGAAAAAAACGTGCGGAAACGCAGCAGTTTACATTCTACAGCATGTCAATTTTCTGTGGATTCTGCAGCGGTTTTACACCTGCTCCAATAGAAAACCACAGGTGTAAAACCGCAGTGAAATCCGCAGAAAAACGCAGCGTTTTTGCCCTGCAGATTTATCAATTCCGCTGCGGAAAAATCCGCAGAGGACCATTCTACGTGTGCACATATCCTAAAGAAAATGCAACCTTTCAGTCAATGTCCAGTACCTACCTGGGCCCTGTGTGGGATAACACATATTCAGGGTTCTCTGTCTACATTAGCACTGATGTAGTCATGCATCCTTAATCATAAGATATTTGGTCATTTGCATAAATACATATGCTGTGTGTTAGGTATTAATGGAGGGATAGTCTATACAACTACGCAGTTGATTAAACCAGTTAGGCTGGTTTCACACTTGCGTTTTTATCTGCATGCGTTTTTTTTAAAAACGCATGTGTGAAAAAACGCATGTAAACGCGGTAAAACGCATGCGTTTTTTAGACGCATGCGTTTTTATAGAAAAACACAAGAAAACAAGAAAAAACCAAAAAACCCTAACCCTAATCAGTGGCCACGTATTTAAGTGCCACGTATTTAAGTGCCACGTATTTAAGTGCCACGCATTTAAGTGCCACGTATAACCACGTAGTTATAGTATTTATAGTACGTGGCACTTAAATACGTGGCACTTAAATACGTGGCACTTAAATACGTGGCACTATGACTGTCAGAAAATGTTCAATAAACGGTTAGGGGTGAGGTTTGGGGTAGGGTTAGGGTTTGGATCCCTTTATCACCTTGATGGTGGTGGGTGACTTTTCAGTGTGTTTTCTGTTTTTGTTCTATAAAAACGCATGCGTTTTTAACGCAAACAAACGCATGTGCTTAAAAACGCATGCGTTTACATAGACAGCAATGCATTTTTTCGCGGCAAAAAAAACGCGCAAAAAAATACTACAGGTTGCATTTTTGAAAATGAACGCATGCAGAAAAAAACCGCATGCGTTTGAAAACGCGACCAAACGCATACAAAAAAAACGCATGCGTTTTCAATGTTAAATATAGGGGAAAAAAAGCATGCTTTTTTTTGCAAAAAACGCTGCAGACAAAAACTCAAGTGTGAAACCAGCCTTAGTGAGTGAAGGGGAAGGGGGGTGCCCCTGCTTGTTAACTGGGCCCCAAGGTATGAAAGTATCATGCATTGACGGCACATTTTTTGGGCAGGGAGCCTTCTTGAAGCTCTATGGCCGTCAAAACTGCTGTGCAGCTGCGAGGGATCCCTTCCGCCTCTTCTAGTGCACTGGTGATAACATGGACGTGATGACATCCACCTGACAGGATACCAGCCCAGGAGTGGAACTGCATCTAATGGGGTGGTGGGGGAGGGAGAATGGTCTCAGCTCTAAAAATATTATATACATACATTGAGAGGGGTTAGAGCAAACGATGAAGAATTAAGGGAAGAGGTCTTATTTTATGTAGACCTGATTAGTGGCTTTAAGAACTAATGGAAGTCTATGCTGGATGAAAAGTGGAAACAAAAAAAATTACAGAGATCAACTAGATACATCACTGGTGAGTCAGTGAGTTACCTGTAGACCAGGGTTTCCCAAACTCCAGTCATCCCGGACCCCAACAGGTCATGTTTTCAGGATTTGAATAGTGCTGCACAAGTGGAGAACTCCTGATATTTCCATCACCTGGGCAAAACTAAGGAAATCCTGAAGACATGACCTGTTGGGGTCTGGGAGGACTGGAGTGTGGGAAACACTGCTGTAGACTAACAAGAACAAGAACTACTGTGTATAAAGTCACTGATGATTCTTGTATTACCTGTACACTGACACTATAAACTATGTAAAGAGTTCCTGTGTATAATGGCACTTAAAGTAATATTAGTATTGTATTTTGTTTTATTAATGATCAATATTATAGTATTCGGTCACTATGCGGTGGCAATATGTGGTCTGATCATGGTGAGACAATATTTGTCCCTTGTATGTGGTATTATTCATCATTGAAGAAAAAAAAAAAAAAAAAAAAAAAAAAAAAAAAAAAAGGGGGAAGAGAGAAACACCTTTTGGCCAAAACAAAAGCTGATGGCTATGTATGCAATATGCTGTTCGATGAAAACTTAATGTGTGATTAGTGAGGACTTGGTGCAAAACTGGTGTTTTACCAAGAGTGGACACAGTGGAAGATTTGAAGGGTGGAGCCTCAAGGTTGTCCAAAAATTTTGCCAGCATGGGGACCTGAAATTCCTGGTGGCAGCCCTGGGGAGGAAACCAATTTTGTTTACCTGTAGAGTCACGTTCGGCATTAAAAATTACGTCTTTTAATTAGGAACCATCACAAGATCACAATGCTGTAAATTTTTTTCGCTTTTCCATTATTGACTGGCAAATGCCCAACTCATGCAAGAGCAGATCTTTGCTTAAAAGGCCACTGTCACCCCCTTCCAGCCGTTATAAACTAAAAAAGAGCCACCTTGTGCAGCAGTAATGCTGCATTCTAACAAGGTGGCTCTTTTAGTTTTTGGTTCAAGTATTCCCAAAATAAAGCGCTTTGAAACTTATCCAAAATACCTGTCTTTAGCCAGGGAGGCGGGTCCTCACTCCCCAGCTTCAACCGCTACTCTGCTGTCACTCACATCTTCAGGGGCTTTCAGCGCCACCCCCTCCACGCTTTTTTCTCTTCAAAACCGGCGCCTGCGCTGTGTGTAAGCTCTGGCCGTGTGACGTCCCAGCCAGGCTTGCAGACTGCGCCTGTGCGGGCATTGCGGCCACCCACCTTGGGAATCCCCGCCCCGCAGTGTGTTATGCATTATGCACAGTGCGGGGCTTGGATTTCTGGGCATGCGCACTGCGTGTCCCCCGCCTTACAGCGTCTGTATACTGTATTCAGCTGATCGTGCCTCCTCATACAGTATACAGATGCTGTAAGGCGGGGAACCTGGGTGACAGGCTGACACACGCAGTGCGCATGCCCAGGAATCCTTGCCCCGCACTGTGCATAATGCATAACACAGTGCGGGGCTGGGATTCCCAAGGTGAGTGGCCGCAATGCCCGCACAGGCGCAGTCTGCAAGCCTGGCTGGGACATCACACGGCCAGAGCTTACACACAGCGCAGGCGCCGGTTTTGAAGAGAAAAAAGCGGAGAGGGTGGCGCCGAAAGCCCCTGAAGATTTGAGTGACGGCAGAGTAGCGGTTGAAGCTGGGGAGTGAGGACCCGCCTCCCTGGCTAAAGACAGGTATTTTGGCTAAGTTTAAGCGCTTTATTTTGGGAATACTTGAACCAAAAACTAAAAGAGCCACCTTGTTAGAATGCAGCATTACTGCTGCACAAGGTGGCTTTTAGTTTATAACGGCTGGAGGGGGGGTGACAGTGGCCCTTTAATGCCAGTGTCACACTTGCAACTGCAATGCGAGAAACTCACGAGGCAGTTCGGACCGAAGCATTCAGCTGCATAGAAGTACATGCAGCTGCACGCTCCCATCAGTGCCAGGTATTGAGGTGCGAGCTTCTCGCATTGCAGTTGCAAGTGTGACACCGGCCTAAAAGAGAATCTGTGACATGCACTGGTGGCCCCAGAAACACACACACTTTAACAGCACAGTCATACTTACCTTTTCTATCCTTCTATGGGCATTGGCTTCATTAATCACAGGGCACTGTGACAGTGTGAGGTGTTACACACATGAACACCAGAGGCACGAGTTTTCTTTCAGGCACCCCATTCACTAGAGTCTGGAAGAACTTATTAACAAAGGAATAAAAGGATTTCTTAACAAGACTGCAGCTATGAGGCATACAGGTATGACCATTTGAACAATTCTATCACCTGTATGACCTTTTGAACAATTCTGTATGTTCAAAAGGTCATGACTGCTCAGAGATTTAGTTTTCATCGGCGCAGCTGAATGATTTACAGCTACTAGCCAGCATAAGTACACGTGGTGGTTTCCTGGTTGCTATGGAATTCCCACATGTAATCAAGCTGGCTAACAGATGTAAATCATTCAGCCGCGGCGATGAAAACAATCTCCGAGCACTAAAAAAAAAAATACTCGGAGGTCACCCGAGCGTGCTCAGGAAATCTCGAGTAACGAGTATACTCGCTCATCACTAGTAGTGATGGTATATGTAGTGGCAAGATAAGAGTACCGAGCGCGCTATCTTGCAAGTGAGTAGCTGTCAGCAGTGTCAAATCACTGTCTAAGGCTACTTTCACACTAGCGTCGGTACGGGTCCGTCGCTATGCGTTGGGCCAACGTACGTAGTGAAATTTATGCACGACGTGGGCAGCGGATGCAGTTTTTCAACGCATCTGCTGCCCAGTCTAAAGTCCAGGGATGAGGGGGCGGAGTTTCGGCCGCACATGCGCCGTAGAAAATGGCGGACACGACGGACAAAAAAAAAACAAAAAAAAAAACGTTATCTCCACAAGATAAATAGCTGCCATCGTGATAGACATGCCACATGTCAGTGTCCTCGGGTGATCTGCAGGCAACTATACATACATAGTGGACACTATTTCTAGACATCCCAACCACTATACTGTTACAGCTGGCTGATGCGGGTTTGATGCTGCATAAATACAGTGTCAAACCCACAGCAGTCCCTGATCTTGGGCACAGGGGATTAAGCATGAGGCACTGCTGCATTGCCCACACCTGATATCTTAGGTGTGTACACACTGCTTCAATATTCCAAATGAATAAGGTGTTCTGCTGGGTCAGGTGTGGTAGGCAGAGGTAAGGACAGAGTCCCTCACAATAGCTGATCTTATCACTGCTAATCCATTGCTTGCCAACATTGACTGCCCCCATGGATAAGGTGTCCTGCTGTGTCAGGCACATGTGACGCCCGGGAGACCGAGGTACCCAGCACCAGATCAATGAGGTCCGTCTCTTGAGGGGGATGTCACTAGTGGCTTGACCCGGTGCTGTGGCCTCAGGCGATGCACAATGAAAGGGATATCATGAAGGAACAGACACTTACTTGATCAGCAGCAGGTCCTCTCAGCTGTGATGACCCCGATCCTGGATCGATGGCTATTGTCCAAATGAAAGACTGAGGCGCTGAAACGTTTAACCAGTTTACTTCAACAAAAAGGGATTTGTAACCAATACTGTCACCGGAGTCTGTATAAGAACTCTGAATTACTTTGATCCTGTCAGGATTTCCACCTCTTATTATGCGCAGTTTCTGTATGGCCCTGCTGCTGTTTGTGAACTGGCTGCCGACCCAATCTGTCTCTTCTGTGCTCTGGTTCGACGGACAACCCGAGTCCTTTTTTTTGTCGGCTTACCCCCTCTGGGAGTACCGCTGAACTCTGTATCTGTTGCTGCGTCTTACCCTGGTGAAGCTGATATCACCTCACTTCCTTCCGGTTGCTGTATTATATCTAATGAATATAGCCACGGATCCGGTATCCGTCTCTGCGCCTATTCTGGGTAGAGGTTATTGCTACCCGGTTCTCACAATGTCCTTTTTCTCTATTCCTCTTTTCCTACTATGGGTATTACGGGCCTATAATCCGTTATAGGGCTGTTAGGAGTTCAGTTATACGACCTCTCACTTTCAACTCCTCAACCCAACTGCCAGTCCTTTTCTCAGACCAGAATAGATCAAGGGGAGTCTCTGGAGCTTCCCCTTCTGGCCGAAGATGGTAGTGCAGTCTTGCTATTTTAATATTTGCATTTGGTGTCAATAACTATTTTTTGTGGCAAATACCCCTAGGGGCGCCACACACAAGTAAATATTGAGTCCCTCTCTCCACTACTACAGTTTACTTGTGTTGACTGACCCTCATATCTAAGGGTCCCGTCTCACAGTGGCACTTTGATCGCTACGACGGCACGATCCGTGACGTTCCAGCGATATCCATACGATATCACTGTGTCTGACACGCAGCAGCGATCAGGGACCCCGCTGAGAATTGTACGTCGTAGCAGATCGTTTGGAACTTTCTTTCATCGCTGGATCTCCCGCTGTCATCGTTGGATCGGTGTGTGTGACACCGATCCAACGATGCGTTCGCTTGTAACCAGGGTAAACATCAGGTTACTAAGCGCAGGGCCGCGCTTAGTAACCCAATGTTTACCCTGGTTACCATCGTAAATGTAAAAAAAAAAAAAAACAGTACATACTCACATTCCGGTGTCCGTCAGGTCCCTTGCCGTCTGCTTCCCGCACTGACTGACTGACTGCCGGCTGTAAAGTGAAAGCAGAGCACAGCGGTGATGTAACCGCTGTGCTCTGCCTTCACTTTACGGCCGGCAGTCAGTCAGTCAGTCAGTGCGGGAAGCAGATGGCAAGGGACCTGACGGACACCGGAATGTGAGTATGTACTGTTTGTTTTTTTTACATTTACGATGGTAACCAGGGTAAACATCGGGTTACTAAGCGCGGCCCTGCGCTTAGTAACCCGATGTTTACCCTGGTTACACGGGGACCTCGGCACCGTTGGTCGCTGGAGAGCTGTCTGTGTGACAGCTCCCCAGCGACCACACAACGACTTACCAACGATCACGGCCAGGTCGTATTTATGGTCGTGATCGTTGGTAAATCATTTTGTGTAAAGGTACCCTAACCCTCATCTGTAGAGCAGGACTGTAGATATAAACATCCCCATAACACTAACCAAATTAATAAACTGAGGGGTTGCCTAGAGTCTAATATATTAATACCCTGTATACTGCATTTAGGACTTTAGTGGCTCACAATATGCAACAGTGGTTCAATATATACTCAATTTACCGGGTAAGTGAAACCGTTATCTTATATAAATATTTAGCCAATACATTATTAACCCCTTTCTGACATCTGACATACTATCCCGTCGAGGTGGTGTGGGCCCGTATGACCACCGACGGGATAGTACGTCATACGCGATCGGCCGCGCTCACGGGCGGGAGCGCGGCCGAGTGTCAGCTGCATATCGCAGCTGACATCCGGCACTATGTGCCAGGAGCGGTCACGGACCGCCCCCGGCACATTAACCCCCGGCACACCGCGATCAAACATGATCGCGGTGTACCGGCGGTATAGAGAAGCATCGCGCAGGGAGGGGGCTCCCTGCGGGTTTCCCTGAGACCCCCGGAGCAACGCGATGTGATCGCGTTGCTCCGAGGGTCTCCTACCTCCCTCCTTGCCGCAGGTCCCGGATCCAAGATGGCCACGGCATCCGGGTCCTGCAGGGAGTGAGGTGGCTTACCGAGTGCCTGCTCAGAGCAGGCGCTGGTAAGCCTGCAGCCCTGCACAGCAGATCGTCGATCCGACAGAGTGCTGTGCACTCTGTCAGATCAATGATCTGTAATGTCCCCCCCTGGGACAAAGTAAAAAAGTTTAAAAAAAATTCCCCACATGTGTGTAAAAAAAAAAATAAAAAAATATCCTAAATAAAGAAAAAAAAAAAAAAAAAAAAAAAAAAAAAAATTATATATATATATATATATATATATATATATATATATATATATATATATATATATATTATTCCCATAAATACATTTCTTTAGCTAAATAAAATAAAAACAATAAAAGTACACATTTAGTATCGCCGCGTCCGTAACGACCCAACCTATAAAACTGCCCCACTAGTTAACCCCTTCAGTAAACATCGTAAGAAAAAAAAAAAAAAACGAGGCAAAAAACAACGCTTTATTATCATACCGCCGGACAAAAAGTGGAATAACACGCGATCAAAAAGACTGATATAAATAACCATGGTACCGCTGAAAACGTCATCTTGTCCCGCAAAAAACGAGCCGCCATACAGCATCATCAGCAAAAAAATAAAAAAGTTATAGTCCTGAGAATAAAGCGATACCAAAATAATTATTTTTTCTATAAAATAGTTTTTATCGTATAAAAGCGCCAAAACATAAAAAAAAAAAAGATATAAATGAGATATCGCTGTAATCGTACTGACCCGAAGAATAAAACTGCTTTATCAATTTTACCAAACGCGGAACAGTATAAACGCCTCCCCCAAAAGAAATTCATGAATAGCTGGTTTTTGATTACTCTGCCTAACAAAAATCGGAATAAAAAGCGATCAAAAAATGTCACGTGTCCGAAAATGTTACCCATAAAAACGTCAACTCGTCCCGCAAAAAACAAGATCTCACATGACTCTGTGGACTCAAATATGGAAAAATTACAGCGCTCAAAATGTGGTAACGCAAAAAATATTTTTTGCAATGAAAAGCGTCTTTCAGTGTGTGACGGCTGCCAATCATAAAAATCTGCTAAAAAACCCGCTATAAAAGTAAATCAAACCCCCCTTCATCACTCCCTTAGTTAGGGAAAAATAAAAAAATGTATTTATTTCCATTTTCCCATTAGGGTTAGGGTTAGAGCTAGGGTTAGGGTTTGGATTACATTTACGGTTGGGAATAGGGTTGGGTGTGTCTGGGTTAGAGGAGTGGTTAGGGTTACTGTTGGGATTAGGGTAAGGGGTGTGTTTGGATTAGGGTTTCAGTTATAATTGGGGGGTTTCCACTGTTTAGGCACATCAGGGGCTCTCCAAACGGGACATGGCATCCGATCTGAATTCCAGCCAATTCTGCGTTGAAAAAGGAAAACCGTGCTCCTTCCCTTCAGAGCTCTCCCGTGTGCCCAAACAGGGGTTTACCCCAACATATGGGGTATCAGCGTACTCAGGACAAATTGGACATCATCTTTTGGGGTCCAATTTCTCCTGCTACCCTTGGGAAAATACAAAACTAGGGGCCAAATAATAAGTTTTGTGGGAAAAAAAAGATTTTTTTATTTTCACGGCTCTGCGTTGTAAACTGTAGTGAAACACTTGGGGGTTCAAAGTTCTCACAACACATCTAGATAAGTTCCTTGGGGGGTCTAGTTTCCGATATGGGGTCACTTGTGGGGGGTTTGTACTGTTTGGGTACATCAGGGGCTCTGCAAATGCAACGTGACGCCTGCAGACCAATCCATTTAAGTCTGCATTCCAAATGGCACTCCTTCCCTTCCGAGCTGTCATGCGCCCAAACAGTGGTTCCCCCCCACATATGGGGTATCAGCGTACTTAGGACAAATTGGACAACAACGTTTGGGGTCCAATTTATCCTGATACCCTTGTGAAAATACAAAACTGGGGGCTAAAAATCATTTTTGTGAAAAAAAAAAATAATTTTTATTTTCACGGCTCTGCGTTATAAACTGTAGTGAAACACTTGGGGGTTCAAAGCTCTCAAAACACATCTAGATAAGTTCCTTAGGGGGTCTACTTTCCAAAATGGTGTCACTTGTGGGGGTTTTTAATGTTTAGGCACATCAGGGGCTCTCCAAACGCAACATGGCGTCCCATCTCAATTCCAGTCAATTTTGCATTGAAAAGTCAAATGGCGCTCCTTTCCTTCCGAGCTCTGCCATGCGCCCAAACAGTGGTTTACCCCCACATATGGGGTATCAGCGTACTCAGGACAAATTGTACAACAACTTTTGGGGTCTATTTTCTCCTGTTACCCTTGGTAAAATAAAACAAATTGGAGCTGAAATAAATTGTGTGAAAAAAAGTTAAATGTTTATTTTTATTTAAACATTCCAAAAATTCCTGTGAAACACCTGAAGGGTTAATAAACTTCTTGAAAGTGGTTTTGAGTACCTTGAGGGGTGCAGTTTTTAGAATGGTGTCACACTTGGGTATTTTCTATCATATAGACCCCTCAAAATGACTTCAAATGAGATGTGGTCCCTAAAAAAAAAAAAAAGATGGTGTTGTAAAAATGAGAAATTGCTGGTCAACTTTTAACCCTTATAACTCCGTCACAAAAAAATTTTGGTTCCAAAATTGTGCTGATGTAAAGTAGACATGTGGGAAATGTTACTTAAGTATTTTGTGTGACATATGTCTGTGATTTAAGGGCATAAAAATTCAAAGTTGGAAAATTGCGAAATTTTCAAAATTTTCGCCAAATATTCGTTTTTTTTCACAAATAAACGCAAGTTATATCGAAGAAATTTTACCACTATCATGAAGTACAATATGTCACGAGAAAACAGTGTCAGAATTGCCAAGATCCGTTGAAGCGTTCCAGCGTTATAACCTCATAAAGGGACAGTGGTCAGAATTGTAAAAATTGGCCCGGTCATTAACGTGCAAACCACCCTTGGGGGTGAAGGGGTTAAAAGTTATTTTAGTCACAATACTCTTCCCCCCCCCTTCTTTCATTATGATATATTATGACCCAGAATTATTTGTGTAGTACAGCTCTGCCATGTACAATCCCTGTTATTCTTCCTAGAAATGTAAGGCTACATTCACATTTGCGTTGCGTCGGGCGCAGCGACGCATGCGTCATGCGCCCCTATATTTAACATGGGGGGCGCATGGACATGCGTTGCACTTGCGTTTTGTGACGCATGCGTCACTGTGGTGCATGCGTCAGGGCGCAGAGGACGCAGCAAGTTGCAGTTTTTTCTGCGCCCAAAACCATGCAAAAGTGGACGCATGCGTCACAAAACGCTGCGTTGTGCATGCATTTACATTTGCGTTGTGCGTTGCGTCGCCGACGCTGCGGCGCACAACGCAAATGTGAACGTAGCCTAAGAATACAGTAGCAACTGGGTGTCAAGATCCTTTACACTGCACTGACTACAGTGAACGAGCATGCTCATATCACAATAACAGTGCAGTCTAAAGGCTGCCGATCACTACACTGTTGGGTGAAATGATCTTTTGGTTTGTACAAGAGTTAATAGTTTTCAGCAGTGCAACAACTTGTGTAAACAGGACCTATGCTACCAAGAACAATGGCAGCCTATTCACAATGAATGATCCATTACAGATCAGTCAGTGCACATCTGAAGTTCAGTCTATTAAACGGATAATGATGGGAAGAGATTTACAAAAATCAGTTGGTGTAAATATACTAGAAAAGACTGTCCCATCTATACCAACACTACCAGGCTGTAGGGACAAAAAAGCCGGATTACTCACCGGTAATGCTCTTTTAGTGAGTCCACGACAGCACCCCACTGGAGAGAGGGATCCGCCCCGCAGGAACAGGAAACCTATTGAGAAATAAAAGGGGGCGGTCCGCCTCTCCTCCTCAGTTTTGATTTCAGAGTACCCGGAGGACCGCCAGTATTAGGCAAATATCATTTATTTCATTCTTTAAACTTATTTGCTTAGGATTAAAAGGATTTTACTCAAATAATATGTATTATATTAATCTAGGGAGGGATGTAAGAGGGTGCTGTCGTGGACTCACTAAAAGAGCATTACCGGTGAGTAATCCGGCTTTTTACTCTTCGCCACGACAGCACCCCACTGGAGATCTTTCAGAGACCATCACCTAGGGAGGGGACCACCGTGCTGAGGACAGTCCTGCCAAAGTCTAGGTCAGAAGATGACGATAGGTCTAGCCTATAGTGGTTATAGAATGTAGAAGGATTTGACCAAGTTGCCGCCTTACATATAGTTTCAATTGGGACGTCTCCCCTCTCTGCCCAGGAGGATGCCATCGCTCTGGTAGAGTGTGCTGTTATGCCTTCCGGAGGGTTTTCTTTCCTCGCGGAATAAGCCAGTCTGATAGACTCTCTGATCCACCGGGATAAGGTGCTTTTTGTTACTCCATGACCCTTCTTGTGACCCTGGAAGGAAATAAACAGAGCCCTACTCTGTCGCCAGCTGCTAGTCCTTTCAATATATTCTAACACTACTCTTTTAACGTCTAGAGTGTGATATTTCTGTTCTTCAGGAGTGGAGGGATTACTGAAGAAAGTGGGCAAGATTATTTCTTGTGATCTATGGAATTTTTTTGCTACTTTGGGAAGGTAGGAAGGGTCTGGTTTAAGAATTAACTTATCCTGAAAAGTCAACAAAAAAGGTGGATCTACAGAGAGTGCTTGGATGTCACTGATTCTCCTAGCTGAAGTCAGTGCTACCAAGAGGGCCGTTTTTAGTGATAGACATTTAATGGGTATTGAGTCTATTGGCTCGAAAGGAGAGGCAGTTAGAGCTTGTAAAACTAAATTTAAATCCCAGGGTGGAATCCTAGGTATGTTACCTGGATTTATTCTCTCGCAGGCTGTAATAAATCTGGATACCCATCTATCCACCGCAATGTTATTGCCATAGAGGGCTCCTAATGCTGAAACATGAACTTTTAAGGTGTTTACAGTTAACCCTAGTTCTCTCCCTTTTTGAAGAAATTCCAGGATAGAATGTATCGGAATTTCTGATATGTTGGTAGATGTAGGGAATTGTAAAAATTTCTTCCATACTCTCGTATAAATTTTTGTGGTGGAAGGTTTTCTACTTTGGAGAAGTGTATCAATCAAACCCCCCGAGAATCCTCTCGATCATAGCATCTGCCTCTCAAATTCCAGGCCGTCAGGTGGAGATTGTCCACCTGAGGGTGGAAAAACGGACCCTGGAAGAGAAGGTTGGGTGTTGAGGGGAGGACCCAAGGATCTGAGACCGACATGGTCTGTAGCCATGAGAACCATGGTCTCTTGGGCCAGAATGGAGCTATCAGAATAATTCTCGCTCCTTCTCTGATTTTGCGTATGACTTGAGGTAGCAATATGATCGGAGGAAACGCGTACGCCAGTCTGAACTGCCAAGGGGCTTGGAGCGCGTCCAGAAGATCCGCAGGAGATAAGGAGGCGAATCTCCGGACTTTTCTGTTTCTTCTTGTGGCGAAGAGATCTATCTGAGGACGGCCCCAAAGAGATATTACATCCAGAAAAATTTGCTGGTTTAGGCACCACTCCCCTTGTCTCAAGGTGTGTCGACTTAAAGTCCGCCTGCTGATTGTTTGCTCCTCTTATGTGCAGTAAGGGATGTTAGGTGACTTTCTGCTAGATTCAAGATTTCTGTAGCAGAAGACATCAGAGTCTCTGATCGCGTGCCTCCTTGCTTGTTTAGATACGCCACCGTGGTGGTGTTGTCGGACAGGACTCGGACGTCTTTCCCTCGAAGCTGTGGGAGGAAATGATATAAGGCGTATTTTACAGCATTTAGTTTTTTAACATTAGAGGAGCTGCAGCTTTCCTCCATGTTCCATGACCCTTGACAATAATCATTCCCCATATGAGCGCCCCATCCATGAGGACTGGCATCAGTGGTTATGGTATGAGATGGCGTTATTACCCATGGAACCCCACTCAAATGGTTTGAGTCTAGCCACCACTCTAAGGAAGATAAAACCTCCTGAGAAGGTTATTTTTGCATTTAGGTGACCACATAACTGTCTATCCTCTTGTAAAATTTGATGTTGTAGCATTCGAGTATGGTGTTGAGCCCATCTCACTGCAGGTATACAAGAGACCCTAATAATGACATAGCTTGTCTTAGGCCGGTTTCACACGTCAGTGGCTCCGGTACGTGAGGTGACAGTTTCCTCCCGTACCGGAGACACTGACACACGTAGACCCATAAAAATCAATGCATCTGTTCAGATGTCATTGATTTTGTGCGGACCGTGTGCGGACAGTGTCTCCGTGTGCCAAACACGGAGACATGTCAGTGTTCGTGGGAGCGTACGGATTACACGGACCCAATAGAGTCAATGGGTCCGTGTAAAACACGGACCTCACACGGACATTCTCCGTCTGGGGTCCGTGTGGCGTGCCGGAGACAGCGCTACAGTAAGCGCTGTCCCCCCCACATGGTGCTGAAGCCGCCATTCATATGGTCCCTGTAGCAGCGTTTGCTACAGAGAAAATATGAATGATAGTGTTTAAAATAAAGATCCATGTGTCCGCCGACCTCCCACCCCCTGTGCGCCCCCCCGCTGGTCGGAAAATACTCACCCGGATCCCCCGTCGGCAGTCGCTCCTTCCTGGTCTGGCCGCGGCTTACTGTATGCGGTCACGTGGGGCCGCTCATTTACACTCATGAATATGTGGCTCCACCTCCAATAGGGGCGGAGCCGCCTATTCATGAGTGTAAATGAGCGGCCCCACGTGACCGCATACAGTAAGCCGCGGCCAGACCAGGAAGGAGCGACTGCCGACGGGGGATCCGGGTGAGTATTTTCTGACCAGCGGGGGGGGGGCGCACAGGGGGTGGGGGGGCGGCGGACACATGGATCTTTATTTTAAACACTATTCTTCATATTTTCCCTGCAGCAAACGTTGCTACAGGGAACATATGAATCGCAGCTTCAGCACCATGCAGAGTGGGTACCACACGCTCCGTGTGGTACCCACTCGCCATACGGGCGGCACACGTGTGCCGCAGGTATGGCCTCCGTGAGTTCCCAGGCACACGGACAACGGATAACTCCGGTACCGATTTATTCCGGTACCGGAATTATCTGGACGTGTGGGTCAGCCCTTAGGGATATCCGTGGATTTATTGCGGCTAGGACTTTGCGTCTGATCAGTAGAATCTTTACATGTGGCAGGAGACACTTTTGAGATATGGAGTCTAAATGGAACCCCAAGAATGCCTGACGGGAAAGTGGAGTGAGTCTGGATTTGTCGGTATTGATTATCCAGCCCAGGTCCTGTAGAGAGGAAATTGCGTGAGCTAAACGATCAGTGCATTGAGTAACTGAATTTCCTATTACCAAAAAGTCATCCAGATAGGGCACAATCAAGGTTTCCTTCTGGCGAAGGTAGGCCATCACCTCTAGCATAATCTTGGTGAAGATCCTCGGCGCTGTTGAGAGGCCGAAGGGCAAGGCCACATATTGGAAATGACGAACCTCGTTGTTGATTTTTACTGCCACCCTGAGGAATTTTTGGTACCTGTCATGAATAGGGAGATGATAGTAAGCATCCTTTAGATCAATGCCCCCCCATCATACAGTTTGGGAAGAGGAGCTTTATGGTGGACCTAATGGATTCCATTTTAAATGTACAGTTTTCAATGAATGAATTGAGTTTAAGGTTTATGATTGTCCTGAAAGAACCGTCGGGCTTAGAAATTAGGAATAGGGGAGAGTAGAATCCTCTACCCTCCTGCCCCACCGGAACTTGGACTAAGACCCGTTTTGATAATAGGGTTTGAATTTCAAGCTCTAGCGCCTGTTGCTGTATAGGCGAGCTGAGGGATGTTATAATATAAGACTCGTGGGGAACACGAGAGAATTTTAGTTTAATTCCATCTCGGATGATATTTAAAACCCACGAGCTAGATGTTATTTTTTCCCATTGAGTGGCGAAAAACTTCAGTCTGCCCCCAACTGGTATATTCCCAGTATTTGTTGTCTTTTGGGGGGTTGGGTCTTCTAAACATGGTACCTCTCTGCTTGTCGTCCTTAGCGGTCCATGTTGTAGACCTATCCGTTTGCCTTCTTTTGCCAAACGGTCTCCTTTTAAAGGCTCTCCTATAAAAGGGAATAGAAGAGTCAGGAAAAGCATTTTTCCTGTCTTGCTTTTTTTAGTATGTCGTCTAGAGTTTTGCCAAAGAGGAACTCACCCTCACATGGGATGGCGCATATCTTAGATTTTGATTGTGCATCGCCTTTCCAGCTTTTCATCCACAATGCACGCCTTGCGTTGTTTACCAGACCTGCAGATCTTGCCGCTAACCGAAAGGAGTCCGCGGATGCGTCTGCCATAAAGGCTGCTGCGCCTCGTATCAAGGGGATAGCTGCCCGTAATTTTTCTCTTGAGATCTTATTCTCAATTTGTTGGTCCAATTGATCGATCCATATGAGCATCGATCCGGCTGTGCAAGTGCTTGCTACTGCCGGCTTAAATATTCCTGTAGTCGCCTCCCAGGATCTTTTTAGGGAGGACTCGGCTTTGCGATCCAGAGGGTCAGAGAGCAGTCCCACATCTTCTACAGGTAAGGTTGATTGCTTCGAGGTAGAGGCTACGGCAGCGTCAACCTTAGGGACTTTAGTCCATGTAAGAAGCTCCTCGTCACTGAACGGCTATTTTCGTTTTGACGCTGAGGGTAGGAAGCTTCTCTGATCCTGCTTTTCCCACTCCCTTTTTATTAATGCTTTTACTGCTGGTATGACCGGAAAACATCTCCTTTTTCTCTCTGCCAAACCCGCAAACATTATGTCTTGCGTGGTTTGTGCACCTTTTGTTTCCTCACACCCCATAGTGTCTCGTATAGATTTCACTAAGTTGTCCACACTTTCCACCGGGAAACAAGAACGTCCCTCAATTTCAGACGATGAGGACGATGATGATGGTGGGGAATCGTCTGAACATACAGCCTGGTCACTATCTGAATCCGACGAGGGTGTTGGTCTTGTGGGTTTAGTTTTATGAGGTTTATCCTGGGACATAGCCCTCAACTCCTCCCTGATAATGGTACGCAAGTCCATAACGGACATTGCCGCTCCCTGTGTGGTTTCAGTTATGCAGTCCTTGCAGAGTTTTTTGGGGTATGAGTCGGGTAGGGGCTGGCTACATAAGGCGCATTCCCTATGTTTTGTTTTTTGTCGCTTTTTAACCTGACCCGTGGTGCGCTGACGAGAGAAGGAGGTAGAGAGAGAGAGAGGGGAGATAGCATTAGCTTAATAGGTAGAGTTTAGTCACACTCACCCAGTGAAGCTGATAATACCGGATCAGAAGCCCGTGATCCTGTCCTGGATCTATCCACCGAGCCGCTCTTGTGACCGGTGTCTGAAGATCCTTTGCTGGGACGATCCTTGGCGGGGGGTACTTGGTCTCCTGTTACAGGGTCCATGGCACCTGGGGATGACATCTTGCATCGCCAAATAATGGTGCTCGTTTGATTTATATAGGGCGTTTTGAGCGTCTTTTTTTTCTTTTGCGGCATTGCGCATGCGAAGGCCGCGCCTCCCCCCCGCCGCTGGCCGCAGCTTGGATGCTCCGGAAGTCCAAGGCTATACTTCCGGGCAAATCATTGGTGGTGGTGGTTGGCGCATGCGCAGTCCGGGATTTTCCTCGGACTTACTTCCGGAACGCTGCCTCACCTGACCAGCGAGGATTCCGGCGCTTGCTTCCGCCACCCATTTTTGGAAATGATGCCCGGCAGCCTCACCCGGACCAGGTCATCATCCGGGCTTCTTGTCAGACCGAGGAGGGAGCCGTCAAACGGATCTCCCCCCCGACGCTGCCTCTGGACTGCAGCCCCTGCCGTTCTTAAAGATACCGCACAGGCAGCGTGCATGCCCAGGTATTTCTCTTAATAGTAATCCTGTCGTTCCCGCAGGAACAGGAAACCTAAACTGAGGAGGAGAGGCGGACCGCCCCCTTTTATTTCTCAATAGGTTTCCTGTTCCTGCGGGGCGGATCCCTCTCTCCAGTGGGGTGCTGTCGTGGCGAAGAGTAAAAAGTTCATTCACAAAGTGAATAAGAACAGTTTTTTTTATTCTTCATAAATATTCTAGAACAAAAACAGGAACGGTCTTCAACCCATCTAAGCATTATCTGTACAGCTTCTAGCTCTGCAAGAAGAAGTTCCTATAGCAAGCCATATGGGTAATCAAGAAGACCACCCAATTAGGTTTTGAGGATGGCCCAAAGAGGTGGTAGCAAAACCAAATTCCGGCTTGGCACCAGCCATACTTGAGAGCAGCCAGCGCGCTAAAATAGCAGCTCAGATGTCCAAGAAAATTGGTTGAATCACAGAACACAATCCACGGATTAGCCGCAGGTCTCCTGACAGACTCGCCCGAGGATAGTCTATGGTCAGACAGTTTCTTGTATGTCTGAATGAGGCCTAAGGGACAGTGCTGGAACCTAGATTTGTGTTACACAAAAAAATAAATACATGATGAACACACCAAATTTAAACATTTGGACCACCAAGTCTCAAAGGAGACGTGGAAGTGACAAAAGTCTTAGAACTTTATGCATGTAGGTTTTCTTGCTGTGTGAGTCAATGACTGAACAAGCGTGATCATACACACACATCCATCTACCAACCCATCATTTACCCCCACCCACAAGACAGGTCAGTGGATTGATGTAACTGTCTGTATGCCATTATGCTCTGCGCTGCATGGTGCGGAATATTTTAGGTGCACAGAAGTTTGATGGACTTTGTTTTTTTCACTATAATCAGTCGGGAATTATAAAGTCACAGCAACATTTATCTGATGGTGAACACATTAATGGTAATAGAAGAACAGCGATAAGTGTCTGATATCCTGCAATAAGCATTTATACTCACTGATCAATGTACAAAGTAAGAGGAAAATTCAGACCACAAGGCCCGAGAGTGTACTCTTCCTTTAAACCATTTAACTAAGAGTACCGTCTCACAGTGGCACTTTGATCGCTACGACGGCACGATCCGTGACGTTCCAGCGATATCCATACGATATCGCTGTGTCTGACACGCAGCAGCGATCAGGGACCCTGCTGAGAATCGTACGTCGTAGCAGATCATTTGGAACTTTCTTTCGTCGCTGGATCTCCCGCTGTCATCGTTGGATCGGTGTGTGTGACACCGATCCAACGATGCGTTTGCTTGTAACCAGGGTAAACATCGGGTTACTAAGCGCAGGGCCGCGCTTAGTAACCCGATGTTTACCCTGGTTACCATCGTAAATGTAAAAAAAACAAAAAACTCACATTCCGGTGTCCGTCAGGTCCCTTGCCTGTTGTGAACTCTGTTTTCGGGCTCCCTCTTGTGGTCACAGGTGGTATTGCGTGAGTTTTATTTTTGGGCTCCCCCTGGTGGCTTTGTTTGTTATCTTGCGGGTCTGTGGCTGGATCAGCTGCCTCGTTATTCTCTAGGGAGGTTCCTATTTAGCTCTGCTTCACCTCCACTTGTTGCCGGCTGTCGATGTTTTCAGTGCTGTTCTGATTACTCCTGACTATCTTGGTTTTCTGTCTCTTCATGAGAAGCTAAGTTCTGTTTGATTATTTTTTGCTCATCTGTCTGCAATATGATTTCTGTTTATGATGAGTTTAGTCCAGCTTGCTAATATGTGATTTCTTGCTGCTGGTAAGCTCTGGGGTACAGAGTTGCTTTCCCCGCACTGTTAGTTGGTGCGGGGGCTCGAGCAATCTCTGCGTGGATATTTTGAATAGGGTTTTTCATTGACCGCACAGTTCTCTTCCTATTTTCTGCTATCTAGTGTTAGTGGGCCTCATTTGCTAAATCTATTTCATCTCTGCGTATGTGCTTTCCCCTTAACTCACCGTTAATATTTGTGGGGGGCTTTTCTATATCTTTGGGGGTCATTTCTCTGAGGCAAGTGAGGACATACTTGCGCTCTAGGAATAGTCAGTTTCTCAGGCCGTGAAGTCTAGGATTTCCAGGTAACGTTCCACGGCTACTTATAGTTGTTTGCGGATGGTATCAGGTTGCGGTCAATTCAGTTACCACTTTCCCAGAGCTAGTCGTCGGTTCAGTTTCTTAGCTAGTCAGATTTGCGATCCTTGCCACTAGGATCATAACACTTGCCGTCTGCTTCCCGCACTGACTGACTGCCGGCCGTAAAGTGAAAGAGCACAGCGGTTAAGTCACCGCTGTGCTCTGCTTTCACTTTACGGCCGGCAGTCAGTGCGGGAAGCAGATGGCAAGGGACCTGACGGACACCGGAATGTGAGTATGTACTGTTTGGTTTTTTTTACATTTACGATGGTAACCAGGGTAAACATCGGGTTACTAAGCGTGGCCCTGCGCTTAGTAACCCGATGTTTACCCTGGTTACCTGGGGACCTCTGCATCGTTGGTCGCTGGAGAGCTGTCGGTGTGACAGCTCCCCAGCGACCACACAACGACTTACCAACGATCACGGCCAGGTCGTATCGCTGGTCGTGATCGTTGGTAAATCGTTTTGTGTAACGGTACCCTAAGTATCCGATTGTATAAATTTGTTTGTCTTGCGGTATTCACTTTTTTGTGCCAAATCAACATCTAGCAAGCAGACCATAAATCTTAAGCAAAAAAATAAAGTAAATGCATCATTTGTATCACATGTTCTACTGAAGTGTCGTAAAATTTGCTTTAAAATTTTAGGCACACGGAAAAGATAAAATCACTCATGAGTTGGGGAGGCAAATTGCAAATGGATGAATCAGACAAAACATCTGGAAACACCCCAACCCTGCCCACTCTGGCAAACTAAAAAACCACAATGATAGGGACCGGTTGATTTGAGATAGGCGTTATACATGTCAGTCTTAATAAAGGGATGCAGTGGAGGAAGCTACGCCACGTCGTGTCAGGAATCAGACAAGCAGGCAATGCCAAGCCTCATCTTGCCCACGCTTCACTTACTTTCTTTGGCAGACCTTGCTGGGACCACAGCATGAAAACACCAAGGCTACTTTCCCACGACCCGGAAGTAGCAGCGCTTCGGACGCAGCATATTTTTACTGTGTTCCATGAATGAACGCAGGTAAATCCTCATGTGTTCACTGAACCGTGGGGGATTTACCGCATTCAATACATTCCATTGATTAGATTTCTGTTGCGGAGACACTAGAGATATTAGTATGCTGCGATCCTGAAAAACACACTGCACGTCAGTGTATGTGGGTGATTCAAGAAATCCCATCCACGATGCCGTAACATCTGGCCACTGCAGGTCTGATGCAGCGTCAAACCCACAGAAATTGGTAATCATGCTCGGAACACATGTATGTGCACCTGCCTGGGGAGTGAAAAACACCAAATCCCCATGTACAAACGTAATAATGAATTGAGCACTAAGTTCTAACCTAAATCCTAACTTGTCTAACGCGCGACATTACTGTACAGGAGCGCCAATGTGAGCCGCCCGGGGACGTGTGTCCTGTCAGCAGCTGCAGAGGATGCCGGGGTCGCCTCAGTTAACTTGTGTATACTTGGAGCCAGGAGACCCCCGGCAGGCCCCCACACGTCAGCCCCCACGCGTGTCCCCCTCACATACCTTCTCCACTTGTTGCTTCATGATAACAGGGACTACAAACACCAGCACTGCCCCGAACGCCACCAGCAGCAGGCCGACCACCCCGAAGATGATGGACTTCTTGCCCAGACTAGCCATGGCTCCTCAGGCTGCAGCTTGTTCGCACCGTGGACGAGACGTATCGGCTCTGCGAGTCCCCGGTCCGTGCTCCTCCGGCACGGCAGACATCCTCTCAGCCCGTTTTATTCCGAGGGGCAGGTGCGGGCCCGCCCTGCGTCCGCTTACCCAAGCTCACCCCATGCTCCAGCCTGTCATGGTGTGTGGAGGACTCCACCCGGAGGAGGGGCGGGAGCCGCTGTCCTGCCCTAGTAAACAAACCCGAAGTGTGGAGCTTCCCGAGCACAGCGCCTCCACTGGTTACATAACACGTACACGGCGGGGTACTGCAGTATGGACGACACGTCTATAGAATTACGTGAAGTAAAAGCCCATGCCGAGTCTGTGAGGAGGACAGAGGCGTGTACTCACAGGTGAGGGCAGCGCACGGGGCGGAGCCTCCGCTCTGCCTCCTACACAGTGCGGGATGCCCTCGCTTGCCCGCTATAATAACCAATACGCCTCACTAGAACAGCGCCGCATAGTGGTTGTTATGGGAACAGCCCGGCAATCTGCTCTGCGCTCCTCACTGACGTTGTTTCAGGGGTTTATTTTCTTGTCATTAAAAAAAAAAAATAAAACCATCATTACACTAATACCGTGTACACATTAGGCTGATGTCGGTCACACCTGCAGTTATCGACGAGTTTGGGCCATTTAACCTACAATTAATGTGTATGAAGACCTGCTCAGAAAACTAATTGTCTGGGTAGTTCTCCAATTTCAGAATGCCAACAATTTTTTGCTCCCGAAGATTAGCTACCACCAGACATTATCTCTCGTAGCGTACACAGGAGCAATCGGCCGAGCCACCTGATGTGTGCGACGGGCATACTGCTTGTGGCAACGCTGCGCCAGGTTTATATGGCCCTTGGGTGACAGAGTCCCAGTAAGTCCCACTTTGTTTTCGATTTTTCCTTCTCAGTTGCTAAGAGTGATAAATAACTTAATTTCATAACTCTTCATTTTCTTTTACAAATTTGTAGGTCGTACTAGGGGACTTGAACCTACGAACGCTACATGGCAGAAATGTGGTTGGGGGCTTCAGTAGGCCCCTACAGCTGCCATAACAGTGCCATCAGCACCTCACAATCATATTGGGGAGAGGGCGATTCGCAGCAGTTTTCCCTGAGTTTACAGTACCATGTAAACCTATGGAAAACAAAATCCGCAGTGCACATGCTGCAGAAAAAAACGCGCGGAAACGTAGCATTGTTTATTCTGCAGTGCGTCAATTCTTTGTGCGGCTTCCGCAGCCGTTTACACCTGCTCCATAATAGGAATCCGCAGGTGTAAAACCGCAGGTGGAATCCTCCCAAAAATCGTGGTAAATCCGCGGTAATTCCGCAGGTAATCCACAGTGCGGTTTACCTGCGGATTTATCAAAATCAGTCTGGAAAAATCCGCATCACTTTCCGCAACGTGTGCACGTGGCCTTAGTGAGCTGCAGCTCCCACGCTCTCTGATGACAGTGTGAGCCAGTAGCTGTGACTGAAGGTAAAAAGTTTACCTCCAGTCACAGGAGTCTGTTGATGGGACTGCTACTCTGACCAGCCTAGGCCTGCTGCCGCTGAAAACAGCACCCTCAGCTTATCTGAGATGCTTTGTTTCTGCTGATCAGGATGATTGGGTGACTTTCTTGCCATTGGCTGAGTTCGCCCTTAATAATCGGGCCAGTTCGGCTACCTTGGTTTCGCCTTTTTTTTTGCAAGCTGCAACCCTCAGCTGTCAGCTTTATCATGGCTGGTTATCAAGAATAGAGTAATCCCCCTCACTCATGGTGTTTTGAATGTGGGCAGCATTCCCGGAACACGCATAGAGGCTGTGGACAACTGCATGTCCTGGGTAAAATCCACCATCCAATACGAGACGTTGGACAGCTTGGAGGAGCTTGTGAAGCATCTCAACCAGGTTCAACAGCAGCAACAGCTGGCCAGCCAACAGCAGCAAACGTCGCAACAGAAGATGAATAAACTGTTGCCACAGCATCTACAACAACAGCAGCAGCAGGAGTGTTGTGAATTCCATTCTTGAACTCCCTCCTGTGGTCATGAATAGTGTTGAGCATTCCGATACCGCAAGTATCGGGTATCGGCCGATACTTGCGGTATCGGAATTCCGATACCGGGATTCCGATACTTGCCGCGTATCGGATACCGGAATCGGAAGTTCCCAGATTCAAAATTCCGAAATTCAGCCAATGAGAATGATTCCAAGTGTGGGCACATCCTGTTTAGCATGGAGGGCATGAAACTACTGGCAAGGCTGTGATTGGCTGCTGAAATGATGTCATGCTGCAGTTTAAAAGTCGCTGGCGCCATTTTGCGATCACTCTGCTGTGAATTCAGTTAGTGACAGGACGCTGTTTGCTGACTGAGGGACAGTTTAGAGATAGCGATTTGCTTCTTTGTGCTTTCCAAAGGCTAATTTAGCAACCGCTGTGTTCACCTACTATTCACCTTGCTTTTGCCTTGTAGCGCTGTTTTCACAGCGATCTGCAAGGTCTGTGTGTGTGTGTGTGTGTGTGTGTGTGTGAGTGCAGCCCACTCTCTAGTCTGAGTGCAGCCACATAGGCCATCCATAGCTGGTTGTATTCAGTTCAGGGAGGGTGGTTCATTGCCTCATACTGTTCTTATTTTTTTTTTTTTTTTCAAGTAGTGTAGTCTGCTGCTAATTTATTCAAAAAAATCCTATTAGTGTCTTTCCACCCGTCTCCAGCTAATTTGTGGAAAAACACTACATAGGATAAAGTAGAGGAGGGTTTTTGGGCCTTGCAGCGCCGTTTACGGCTGTCTGCACGGTCTCCGTGTGACTGCAGCTCGCCCTGTAGTCTGTGAGCAGCCATAGCCTGGTTGTCTCCAGCTCAGGGTTGTTCACTGCGTCATACCGCAAAATCAATTTTCATTTTTTTTCAAGTAGTGTAGTCTGCTGCTAATTAATTTAAAAAAATCCTATTAGTGTCTTTCCACCCGTCTCCAGCTAATTTGTGGAAAAACACTACATAGGATAAAGTAGAGGAGGGTTTTTGGGCCTTGCAGCGCCGTTTACGGCTGTCTGCACGGTCTCCGTGTGACTGCAGCTCGCCCTGTAGTCTGTGAGCAGCCATAGCCTGGTTGTCTCCAGCTCAGGGTTGTTCACTGCGTCATACCGCAAAATCAATTTTCATTTTTTTTCAAGTAGTGTAGTCTGCTGCTAATTAATTTAAAAAAATCCTATTAGTGTCTTTCCACCCGTCTCCAGCTAATTTGTGGAAAAACACTACATAGGATAAAGTAGAGGAGGGTTTTTGGGCCTTGCAGCGCCGTTTACGGCTGTCTGCACGGTCTCCGTGTGACTGCAGCTCTATCTGTTGTCAGTTCAGCCCCCAAAAAAGAAATAAATAATAAAGTTCACCAAACACACCAGTTACACCACTTTACATTTGTGTAGGCCACATTAGCTCATATTAAAGTCTAGTCCACACTTTAGAAAATTAGTGTTTCTTATACCTGTTAGGAGGAGTTGCTCAGGAATAAGCACACAAAGCCGTTAGTACTTTTCTGCTTATCTTTATCAGTCAACCAAGATGAAGAAGGCAGTGAGTAAGGCACGTGGGCGTGGGCGTGGGCGCGGAGCAGGGAGGGGACGTGGGGATTCTGTGCCTGCTGCGGGCACCGGTGACTCATCAGCACCCACTTTCACCAGGCAACAGTCGTTCATGCGCAGCTTTGTGTCAGAGCGCCGTACATCGCTGCTGCGTCAAGAACAAATTGAAGCTGTTGTCGGATGGATGGCAGCTAATGCATCAACTTCCATTAGTGCCACATCCTCTCAGACACAGAGCACTGGAGAGCAGCCATCTGTCTCTTCACCACCTGCCAAATTGCCCAGGCAGACAGAGAGCCCAGGACAGGAGCCGTCTCTACTTCTGTTCTCTGAATCTCTTGGCTTGGAAACAGGGGGCCAGCCAAGCAGCATTGGAGAAATGGAAGAAGAGGCAGGGTGCAGTGATGCCCAACAGCTTTTTCTGTCTTCCTCTGAAGAGGCGGGTGGGCCAGTGGCTCCGGTCACCACATCGCAGGCCGCATCAGCTGATGATGACACTCAGGTGCCACTTACTGGTGCGTGCTCTGCTGCTGAGACTACCCAGGAGGAGCAGTTGGGGGCAGAGGGTAGTGTAGATGATGAGGTCCTCGACCCATCTTGGCGTGAGGGACAGGAAGGTGGTGGGAGCAGCTCTGAGGAAGAGATTCCCCGTACGGCCCAAAGAGGGAGAGGGAGGGGGAAGACTGCGGATCCTGCAGCCTCTGCTTTGGCACCCGTTAGGAGCATGTCTCTTCCAAAAGCCAAAAAGGGCGCTCCCAAGACTTGCAGTGCCTGGTCCTTTTTTGACACAGTTGCAGATGACATTTGCTATGTCAGATGCAACGTGTGTCATCAAAAAGTCAAAAGAGGGAAAAATGTCAGCAACCTCAATACCTCCAACATGTGGAAACATGTGCGCAACAGGCACCCGGCGGAGTTAGAAAAACACACTGAAGAGGTAGGCCAACCAACAGCGGCAGCTACCACCTCTTCAGCTCGTGTTGCCTCTTCCTCTAGCTCACACGCAGCTGGTTCGGCTTCCTCCCAGGATCGCCGTGGACGAACCTCTGGCCCTGTTGTCCAGAGACCCGCTGTAATTCCACCCGCAGCACCACTTTCCCAGTCATCCACACACTCCCAGCCCAGTCTACAGCCATCGGTAGTACAGGCATGGGAGAAAAGGCGGCCTTTCTCGTCAAACCACCTACGAGCACAGGCTCTGACTGCAGGCATTGCCAAACTGCTGTCACTGGAAATGCTGTCATTCAGGCTGGTGGAGACTGACAGCTTCCGTGACTTGATGTCATTGGCAGTCCCACAGTACAATGTGCCCAGCCGCTTTTACTTCAGCAGGCAAGCCGTCCCTGCCCTGCACAAGCATGTGGAGGGACACATAAAACACGCGCTACTGAACGCCGTCAGTAGCAAGGTCCACCTCACCACCGATGCGTGGACCAGTCAACATGGACAGGGGCGATACCTTTCCCTCACTGCCCATTGGGTTAATGTCGTTGAGCCGGGTACAGACCGTGCGAGTGGCGCAGGACGTGTCCTGCCCACTCCAAGGATTGCAGGAATCCATTCTGTACGCATTGACTCCTCCTCTTACACCAGTTCCTCAGAATCATCGCTGCAGGAGCCGTCACAGTCCACCTCCACATGGACCCGTGATGAACGTGTACCTGTTACGACCGACATGAGCACAGCCGTGGCCAAACGTCAACAGGCCGTGTTGAAATTAATTTTTTTGGGGAATCGTAGCCACACAGCGCAGGAGCTCTGGAATGCCATCAAGCAGGAGAGCGATGTGTGGTTTGTGCCAGCGAATCTCCAGCCAGGCATGGTAGTGTGTGATAATGGCCGAAATCTGGTGGCAGCTCTGGGCCTCGGCAACCTCACTCACATCCCATGTCTGGCACATGTGCTCAATTTGGTCGTGCAGAGCTTTTTGAGGGACTATCCGGATCTTGATGCACTGCTGCACAAGGTCCGCCTAGAGTGTGCTCACTTGCGGCGTTCCAGCACGGCAAAAGCGCGCATTGCGGCTCTGCAGCGCCGACACCGCCTGCCGGAACATCGCATCATATGTGACCTACCTACCAGGTGGAATTCCACGTTACATATGTTGGAGCGGTTGTGTGAGCAGCAGCAAGCTGTAATGGAGTACCAGCTGCTTCAGGCGCAAAAAAGTCGCAGTCAGCGCCGTACAGACTTCACAACCACAGAGTGGGCCACTATGAATGACGTCTGCCAGGTTTTGCGTCCCTTTGATTATTCCACGCGGATGGCGAGTGCAGATGATGCACTAGTCAGCATGACTGTCCCCCTTATCTGCCTGCTTGAAAAATCACTGCAAGCGCTAAGGGATGATGTTGTGGAAGAGGTGGAGGATGAGGATTCACCATTTCCATCATCTTCTGGACAGTCAGCGCCACGTGGTTCCTCACAAACGCGTAGGCAGGGGACAGTTTGTGAGGAGGATGAGGAGGAGTCAATGGAGGAGGAAGACATCCGTCCAGAGGAGGGAGTTACCGAATTGTCCAGTACTCAGTGTGTACAGCGAGGGTGGGGTGATGACGAGCAGGCAGAGATCACGCCTCCAGCAGGGGACAGCGTTTCTTGGGCAGTTGGCAGTCTGCAGCACATGGTGGATTACATGCTGCAGTGCCTGAGAAACGACCGCCGCATCGCCCACATTCTCAACATGTCTGATTATTGGGTGTTCACCCTCCTCGATCCTCGCTACCGGGACAACGTAGAAAGCCTCATCACACCGTTGAACCGGGAGCGAAAAATGCGGGAGTACCAAGACACACTGGTCAATTCCATCATCTTCTCCATTCCAACTGAGAGAAGTGCTGCTAGTGCATTCCAAAGCAGCTCAGTGCGTCCAGGCAGTGGTGGAGGCTCTGCACAAAGAGGGAGCAGAAGCAGTGCCTCTGCCCAAGGCAAGACCAGTATGGCCCAACTGTGGCACAGTTTTCTGTGCCCCCCACAAAAGTCTACACCATCACAGACGGCTCCAGTCAGCAGGAGGCAACGGTTCCGTCAGATGGTGACAGACTACATGTCTTGCCCTCTTGCTGTACTCCCAGACGGCTCTTCCCCTTTCAAGTTTTGGGTCTCAAAGCTGGATACATGGCCAGAGCTAAGCCAGTATGCATTGGAGGTGCTGTCTTGCCCTGCGGCCAGTGTATTATCGGAACGTGTCTTTAGTGCTGCAGGTGGTGTACTAACTGACCGTCGCATGCGACTATCCTCCGATAACGTTGACCGGCTTACTTTCCTGAAAATGAACAAGGCCTGGATCTCGCAGGAATTTGCCACTCCTCCTCCTGATTAAATAATTAGGTCACTGTATACGTTATCCAGGTCTCCTGTTGTGTTCATCTTTCTACCACCTGAACTTAAATTCCTGGGCTCCAACACCGCCAGTTGAGGCTCAGAAGTGCCGTCTGCACAGTCAAAACATACGACCCAGTGTTATTGGGTTTCAGTAACGTCAGCTGATCCCCAGCTGTGTAGCCGGCAATGTGTCATGCGACCGCCACGCTGACACAACAACTGAAATGTAAGGGAATCTGTCCCCCCCCCCAAGGCGTTTGTTACTGAAAGAGCCACCTTGTGCAGCAGTAATGCTGCACAAGGAAAAGGTAGCTATTTTTGTTTAGCTCCTTGCACACGCAGAACTTAACACTTATAAAATGTGTCCACTGATACCGTAAAACCGTCCCGGAGGAAGGACTTTCCTTCGTAATGTGACGCAGCACAGCCGTCATTCCTACCCCCCCGGCGCCGCGCACCGGCTCCTCAGCGTTTTTTTTATTCCGTCCCGGAGCCTGCGCTGTTATGTTATCCCGTGGCCAGGCACACTTAGCGCTGCCCGTCTTCTGGCATCATTTGGTGTCAGGATGGCTGCGCCTGTGCGGCCGCGCTGGCCGAGAGCCCGCCTCGCAGTGTCTTCTGATTTAATCCCACTGGGGGCCTGGGATCCATGGACATGCGCAGTGCATATCTGAACCTCCACCTCTCACTCATCTCCCTATGGCTTCTTCAGACTGTTCGGTGTCAGCTGGTCCCTAATAGCATGCCACGGCCGTGACACCGCACAGTCTTAAGAAGCCGTAGGGAGGGGAGTGAGAGGCGAGGATATGCACTGCGCATGTCCATGGATCCCAGGCCCCCAGTGGGATTAAATCAGAAGACACTGCGAGGCGGGCTCTCGGCCAGCGCGGCCGCACAGGCGCAGCCATCCTGACACCAAATGATGCCAGAAGACGGGCAGCGCTAAGTGTGCCTGGCCACGGGATAACATAACAGCGCAGGCTCCGGGACGGAATAAAACAACGCTGAGGAGCCGGTGCGCGGCGCCGGGGGGGTAGGAATGACGGCTGTGCTGCGTCACATTACGAAGGAAAGTCCCACCTCCGGGACGGTTTTACGGTTGCAGGGGACACATTTTATAAGTGTTTAGTTCTGTGTTTGCAAGGAGCATGATGAAAAGAGCCACCTTTTCCTTTTGCATCTTTTGTGCTGCACAAGCTGGCTCTTTCAGCTACAAACGCCTTGGGGGGGGTTAAAGGTTCCCTTTCGACTTTCTCAGGCTTCGGCCTACATTGTGTTCCTCTGCTTTTCCACCTGTCCCTGGGCTCCAACACCGCCAGTTGCCGTCCAGAAGTGCTGTACGCACAGTCAACAGTCGCTCCTCTGTTATTGGGGTTCAGTAACGTCAGCTGTTCCCCTGCTGTGTGTGTGGCAATCCCTCCTACCTCCTCCGACCTCCTCCTCCTCCACCTGTCCCTGGGCTCCAACACCGCCAGTTGCCGTCCAGAAGTGCTGTACGCACAGTCAACAGTCCCTCCTCTGTTATTGGGGTTCAGTAACGTCAGCTGTTCCCCTGCTGTGTGTGTGGCAATCCCTCCTACCTCCTCCAACCTCCTCCTCCTCCACCTGTCCCTGGGCTCCAACACCGCCAGTTGCCGTCCAGAAGTGCTGTACGCACAGTCAACAGTCGCTCCTCTGTTATTGGGGTTCAGTAACGTCAGCTGTTCCCCTGCTGTGTGTGTGGCAATCCCTCCTACCTCCTCCTACCTCCTCCAACCTCCTCCTTCTCCACCTGTCCCTGGGCTCCAACACCGCCAGTTGCCGTCCAGAAGTGCTGTACGCACAGTCAACAGTCGCTCCTCTGTTATTGGGATTCAGTAACGTCAGCTGTTCCCCTGCTGTGTGTGTGGCAATCCCTCCTACCTCCTCCAACCTCCTCCTCCTCCACCTGTCCCTGGGCTCCAACACCGCCAGTTGCCGTCCAGAAGTGCTGTACGCACAGTCAACAGTCGCTCCTCTGTTATTGGGGTTCAGTAACGTCAGCTGTTCCCCTGCTGTGTGTGTGGCAATCCCTCCTACCTCCTCCTACCTCCTCCAACCTCCTCCTCCTCCACCTGTCCCTGGGCTCCAACACCGCCAGTTGCCGTCCAGAAGTGCTGTACGCACAGTCAACAGTCGCTCCTCTGTTATTGGGGTTCAGTAACGTCAGCTGTTCCCCTGCTGTGTGTGTGGCAATCCCTCCTACCTCCTCCAACCTCCTCCTCCTCCACCTGTCCCTGGGCTCCAACACCGCCAGTTACCGTCCAGAAGTGCTGTACGCACAGTCAACAGTCGCTCCTCTGTTATTGGGGTTCAGTAACGTCAGCTGTTCCCCTGCTGTGTGTGTGGCAATCCCTCCTACCTCCTCCTACCTCCTCCAACCTCCTCCTCCTCCACCTGTCCCTGGGCTCCAACACCGCCAGTTGCCGTCCAGAAGTGCTGTACGCACAGTCAACAGTCGCTCCTCTGTTATTGGGGTTCAGTAACGTCAGCTGTTCCCCTGCTGTGTGTGTGGCAATCCCTCCTACCTCCTCCTACCTCCTCCAACCTCCTCCTCCTCCACCTGTCCCTGGGCTCCAACACCGCCAGTTGCCGTCCAGAAGTGCTGTACGCACAGTCAACAGTCCCTCCTCTGTTATTGGGGTTCAGTAACGTCAGCTGTTCCCCTGCTGTGTGTGTGGCAATCCCTCCTACCTCCTCCGACCTCCTCCTCCTCCACCTGTCCCTGGGCTCCAACACCGCCAGTTGCCGTCCAGAAGTGCTGTACGCACAGTCAACAGTCCCTCCTCTGTTATTGGGGTTCAGTAACGTCAGCTGTTCCCCTGCTGTGTGTGTGGCAATCCCTCCTACCTCCTCCAACCTCCTCCTCCTCCACCTGTCCCTGGGCTCCAACACCGCCAGTTGCCGTCCAGAAGTGCTGTACGCACAGTCAACAGTCGCTCCTCTGTTATTGGGGTTCAGTAACGTCAGCTGTTCCCCTGCTGTGTGTGTGGCAATCCCTCCTACCTCCTCCTACCTCCTCCAACCTCCTCCTCCTCCACCTGTCCCTGGGCTCCAACACCGCCAGTTGCCGTCCAGAAGTGCTGTACGCACAGTCAACAGTCCCTCCTCTGTTATTGGGGTTCAGTAACGTCAGCTGTTCCCCTGCTGTGTGTGTGGCAATCCCTCCTACCTCCTCCGACCTCCTCCTCCTCCACCTGTCCCTGGGCTCCAACACCGCCAGTTGCCGTCCAGAAGTGCTGTACGCACAGTCAACAGTCCCTCCTCTGTTATTGGGGTTCAGTAACGTCAGCTGTTCCCCTGCTGTGTGTGTGGCAATCCCTCCTACCTCCTCCAACCTCCTCCTCCTCCACCTGTCCCTGGGCTCCAACACCGCCAGTTGCCGTCCAGAAGTGCTGTACGCACAGTCAACAGTCCCTCCTCTGTTATTGGGGTTCAGTAACGTCAGCTGTTCCCCTGCTGTGTGTGTGGCAATCCCTCCTACCTCCTCTGACCTCCTCCTCCTCCACCTGTCCCTGGGCTCCAACACCGCCAGTTGCCGTCCAGAAGTGCTGTACGCACAGTCAACAGTCCCTCCTCTGTTATTGGGGTTCAGTAACGTCAGCTGTTCCCCTGCTGTGTGTGTGGCAATCCCTCCTACCTCCTCCTCCTCCACCTGTCCCTGGGCTCCAACAACGCCAGTTGCCGTCCAGAAGTGCTGTACGCACAGAGCCAAACACCTCGCCAATGTGTTAGTGGGGTTCAGCACCGCCAGCTGTTCCCCTGCTGTGTATACGGCAACGTGTACTGCGACCGCCGCGCAGGCACAACAAGTTAAATTTAAGGGAACCTGTCCCCCCCCCCAGGCGTTTGTTACTGAAGGAGCCACCTTGTGCAGCAGTAATGATGCAAAGGGAAAAAGTGCCTCTTTTCGTGGTGCTCCTTGCAGATGCTGAACCTAACACTTATGAAATGTGTCCCCTCACAGCGTTCAACCGTCCGGTAGGTGGAACTTTCCTTTGTGATATGACGCAGCACAGCCGTCATTTTTACCCCCTTGGCGCCGTACGCGGCCTCCTCAGCGTTGTTTGAATCTGTCCCGGAGCCTGCGCTGTTAGGTTACCCCTTGGCCATGCACACATTTTGCGCTGCCCGTCTTCTGACATCATTTGCTGTCAGGCTGGCTGCGCCTGTGTGGGTGCGCTGTCCGAGATTCAGCCTCGCGGTGTCGTGTAATGTAATCCCACCGCGGGCCTGTGATCCGTGGACATGCGCAGTGCATATCCTCGCCTCTCACTCCCCTCCCTACGGCTTCTTCAGACTGTTCGTTGTCAGCTGGTCCCTAATAGCATGCCACGGCCGTGACACCGCACAGTCTTAAGAAGCCGTAGGGAGGGTAGTGAGAGGCGAGGATATGCACTGCGCATGTCCACGGATCACAGGCCCGCGGTGGGATTACATTACACGACACCGCGAGGCTGAATCTCGGACAGCGCACCCACACAGGCGCAGCCAGCCTGACAGCAAATGATGTCAGAAGACGGGCAGCGCAAAATGTGTGCATGGCCAAGGGGTAACCTAACAGCGCAGGCTCCGGGACAGATTCAAACAACGCTGAGGAGGCCGCGTACGGCGCCAAGGGGGTAAAAATGACGGCTGTGCTGCGTCACATCACAAAGGAAAGTTCCACCTACCGGACGGTTGAACGCTGTGAGGGGACACATTTCATAAGTGTTAGGTTCAGCATCTGCAAGGACCATAATTAAAAGAGCTAAGTTTACCTTTTCCAGCATTAGTGCTGTACACGATGGCTCTTCCAGCTACAAACGCCTGGGGGGGGGGGGGTTAAAGGTTTCCTTTTAACTTGCTCCAGTGCAGGCTTCGGCCTACACTCCGCTCCCCCTGCTACTCCTGCTGACCCTGGGCTCTAACACCGTCAGTTGGGGCCCAGATGTGCTAGCTGCACAGAGAAAAACACCAGCCAATGTGTCAGTGGGGTTCAGCACCGCCAGCTGTTCCCCTGCTGTGCAGCCGGCATCGTGTCCTGCAACTGCCACGCAGGCACAACAGACCCAAAAGCTGCCGCCAGTGCAGGCTTCGGCCTACACTCTGCTCCATCTCCTCCTCCTGCTGACCCCGGGCTCCAACACCGCCAGTTGGGGCCCGGTACTGCTAGCTGCACAGAGAAAAACACCAGCCAATGTGTCAGTGGGGTTCAGCACCGCCAGCTGTTCCCCTGCTGTGCAGCCGGCATCGTGTCCTGCAAAAGCCACGCAGACACAAGAACTGAAATTGAAGGGAACCTGTCCCCCCTCCCCCAGGCGTTTGTACGTTTTAAAGGCCACCTTGTACAGCGGTAATGCTGCATGTGTGCAAGGTGGCTCATAAACGTATTCTCCTCGCACATGTGGAACTGAAAACACGTCTAAAATGTGTCCTCTGTGTGACCATTTAACCGTCCCGGTGGTGTGACTTTCCTTTGTAATGACACGCTGCAACCCCCTTGGTAGCGCTGCCCGTCTTCTGGCATCATGGTTTGGCTGCCTGCGCCTCTGCGGCCGCCCTGACCCACACAACGCCCCTCGTTGTCTTAGTTATTGGGACTGCGAGGGTGTGATTGATGGGCATGATCAGTGCATCAGTTCGCCTGTCCCTCATCTCCTTCCGCCTTCTGCGGACTGTGCGGCTTCATGGCCGTGGCATGCGATAAGGGATCAGATGACGCCGCACAGTCTGAAGCGGGTGTAAGGACCCGAGTGTGAGAGGCGAACATATGTGCTGCGCCAGGCCCTGAATCCCAGCCCCGCAGTGTTTTAACAATGTTAAGACACTGCGGGGCTGGGATTCATGGTCATCGCGAAACGCACCGGCCGACATTAAATGATGCCAGAACATGGGCAGCGCTAACAGCGCTAGGCCAGGGGATAACACGACAGCGCAGACTCCTGTACAGCAAATAACAACGTTCAGGAGGCTGCACCCAGCACCAAGGTGGGATTCTTGACATCTGTGCTGCGTCTCATTACAAAGGGAACTCGCGCCTCCAACACAGTTTGACTGTATAAAGGGCTAAATGTTATACGTGTTTCACTCAGCGTGTGCAAGGAGCGAAATTAAAAGAGCAACCTTTGACTTGTGCAGCACTACTGCTGCATAAGCTGTGGCTCTTCTACTTTGTAACCCCTGAGGGGGGGTTAAAGGTTACCTTTGAAATTGGTTCAATTAGGCTTCGGCCTACACTCTGCTCCCCCTGCAGAGCCCTGGGCTCCAACACCGCCAGTTGGGGCCCGGTACTGCTAGCTGCACAGAGAAAAACACCAGCCAATGTGTCAGTGGGGTTCAGCACCGCCAGCTGTTCCCCTGCTGTGCAGCCGGCAACGTGTCCTGCAACTGCCACGCAGGCACAACAGACCCAAAAGCTGCCGCCAGTGCAGGCTTCGGCCTACACTCTGCTCCATCTCCTCCTCTTGCTGACCCCGGGCTCCAACACCGCCAGTTGGGGCCCGGTACTGCTAGCTGCACAGAGAAAAACACCAGCCAATGTGTCAGTGGGGTTCAGCACCGCCAGCTGTTCCCCTGCTGTGCAGCCGGCATCGTGTCCTGCAAAAGCCACGCAGACACAAGAACTGAAATTGAAGGGAACCTGTCCCCCCTCCCCCAGGCGTTTGTACGTTTTAAAGGCCACCTTGTACAGCGTAATGCTGCATGTGTGCAAGGTGGCTCATAAACGTATTCTCCTCGCACATGTGGAACTGAAAACACGTCTAAAATGTGTCCTCTGTGTGACCATTTAACCGTCCCGGTGGTGTGACTTTCCTTTGTAATGACACGCTGCAACCCCCTTGGTAGCGCTGCCCGTCTTCTGGCATCATGGTTTGGCTGCCTGCGCCTCTGCGGCCGCCCTGACCCACACAACGCCCCTCGTTGTCTTAGTTATTGGGACTGCGAGGGTGTGATTGATGGGCATGATCAGTGCATCAGTTCGCCTGTCCCTCATCTCCTTCCGCCTTCTGCGGACTGTGCGGCTTCATGGCCGTGGCATGCGATAAGGGATCAGATGACGCCGCACAGTCTGAAGCGGGTGTAAGGACCCGAGTGTGAGAGGCGAACATATGTGCTGTGCCAGGCCCTGAATCCCAGCCCCGCAGTGTTTTAACAATGTTAAGACACTGCGGGGCTGGGATTCATGGTCATCGCGAAACGCACCGGCCGACATTAAATGATGCCAGAACATGGGCAGCGCTAACAGCGCTAGGCCAGGGGATAACACGACAGCGCAGACTCCTGTACAGCAAATAACAACGCTCAGGAGGCTGCACCCAGCACCAAGGTGGGATTCTTGACATCTGTGCTGCGTCTCATTACAAAGGGAACTCGCGCCTCCAACACAGTTTGACTGTATAAAGGGCTAAATGTTATACGTGTTTCACTCAGCCTGTGCAAGGAGCGAAATTAAAAGAGCAACCTTTGACTTGTGCAGCACTACTGCTGCATAAGCTGTGGCTCTTCTACTTTGTAACCCCTGAGGGGGGGTTAAAGGTTACCTTTGAAATTGGTTCAATTAGGCTTCGGCCTACACTCTGCTCCCCCTGCAGAGCCCTGGGCTCCAACACCGCCAGTTGGGGCCCGGTACTGCTAGCTGCACAGAGAAAAACACCAGCCAATGTGTCAGTGGGGTTCAGCACCGCCAGCTGTTCCCCTGCTGTGCAGCCGGCATCGTGTCCTGCAACTGCCACGCAGGCACAACAGACCCAAAAGCTGCCGCCAGTGCAGGCTTCGGCCTACACTCTGCTCCATCTCCTCCTCCTGCTGACCCCGGGCTCCAACACCGCCAGTTGGGGCCCGGTACTGCTAGCTGCACAGAGAAAAACACCAGCCAATGTGTCAGTGGGGTTCAGCACCACCAGCTGTTCCCCTGCTGTGCAGCCGGCATCGTGACCTGCAAAAGCCACGCAGACACAAGAACTGAAATTGAAGGGAACCTGTCCCCCCTCCCCCAGGCGTTTGTACGTTTTAAAGGCCACCTTGTACAGCGGTAATGCTGCATGTGTGCAAGGTGGCTCATAAACGTATTCTCCTCGCACATGTGGAACTGAAAACACGTCTAAAATGTGTCCTCTGTGTGACCATTTAACCGTCCCGGTGGTGTGACTTTCCTTTGTAATGACACGCTGCAACCCCCTTGGTAGCGCTGCCCGTCTTCTGGCATCATGGTTTGGCTGCCTGCGCCTCTGCGGCCGCCCTGACCCACACAACGCCCCTCGTTGTCTTAGTTATTGGGACTGCGAGGGTGTGATTGATGGGCATGATCAGTGCATCAGTTCGCCTGTCCCTCATCTCCTTCCGCCTTCTGCGGACTGTGCGGCTTCATGGCCGTGGCATGCGATAAGGGATCAGATGACGCCGCACAGTCTGAAGCGGGTGTAAGGACCCGAGTGTGAGAGGCGAACATATGTGCTGCGCCAGGCCCTGAATCCCAGCCCCGCAGTGTTTTAACAATGTTAAGACACTGCGGGGCTGGGATTCATGGTCATCGCGAAACGCACCGGCCGACATTAAATGATGCCAGAACATGGGCAGCGCTAACAGCGCTAGGCCAGGGGATAACACGACAGCGCAGACTCCTGTACAGCAAATAACAACGCTCAGGAGGCTGCACCCAGCACCAAGGTGGGATTCTTGACATCTGTGCTGCGTCTCATTACAAAGGGAACTCGCGCCTCCAACACAGTTTGACTGTATAAAGGGCTAAATGTTATACGTGTTTCACTCAGCGTGTGCAAGGAGCGAAATTAAAAGAGCAACCTTTGACTTGTGCAGCACTACTGCTGCATAAGCTGTGGCTCTTCTACTTTGTAACCCCTGAGGGGGGGTTAAAGGTTACCTTTGAAATTGGTTCAATTAGGCTTCGGCCTACACTCTGCTCCCCCTGCAGAGCCCTGGGCTCCAACACCACCAGTTGGGGCCCGGTACTGCTAGCTGCACAGAGAAAAACACCAGCCAATGTGTCAGTGGGGTTCAGCACCGCCAGCTGTTCCCCTGCTGTGCAGCCGGCAACGTGTCCTGCAACTGCCACGCAGGCACAACAGACCCAAAAGCTGCCGCCAGTGCAGGCTTCGGCCTACACTCTGCTCCATCTCCTCCTCCTGCTGACCCCGGGCTCCAACACCGCCAGTTGGGGCCCGGTACTGCTAGCTGCACAGAGAAAAACACCAGCCAATGTGTCAGTGGGGTTCAGCACCGCCAGCTGTTCCTCTGCTGTGCAGCCGGCATCGTGTCCTGCAAAAGCCACGCAGACACAAGAACTGAAATTGAAGGGAACCTGTCCCCCCTCCCCCAGGCGTTTGTACGTTTTAAAGGCCACCTTGTACAGCGGTAATGCTGCATGTGTGCAAGGTGGCTCATAAACGTATTCTCCTCGCACATGTGGAACTGAAAACACGTCTAAAATGTGTCCTCTGTGTGACCATTTAACCGTCCCGGTGGTGTGACTTTCCTTTGTAATGACACGCTGCAACCCCCTTGGTAGCGCTGCCCGTCTTCTGGCATCATGGTTTGGCTGCCTGCGCCTCTGCGGCCGCCCTGACCCACACAACGCCCCTCGTTGTCTTAGTTATTGGGACTGCGAGGGTGTGATTGATGGGCATGATCAGTGCATCAGTTCGCCTGTCCCTCATCTCCTTCCGCCTTCTGCGGACTGTGCGGCTTCATGGCCGTGGCATGTGATAAGGGATCAGATGACGCCGCACAGTCTGAAGCGGGTGTAAGGACCCGAGTGTGAGAGGCGAACATATGTGCTGCGCCAGGCCCTGAATCCCAGCCCCGCAGTGTTTTAACAATGTTAAGACACTGCGGGGCTGGGATTCATGGTCATCGCGAAACGCACCGGCCGACATTAAATGATGCCAGAACATGGGCAGCGCTAACAGCGCTAGGCCAGGGGATAACACGACAGCGCAGACTCCTGTACAGCAAATAACAACGCTCAGGAGGCTGCACCCAGCACCAAGGTGGGATTCTTGACATCTGTGCTGCGTCTCATTACAAAGGGAACTCGCGCCTCCAACACAGTTTGACTGTATAAAGGGCTAAATGTTATACGTGTTTCACTCAGCGTGTGCAAGGAGCGAAATTAAAAGAGCAACCTTTGACTTGTGCAGCACTACTGCTGCATAAGCTGTGGCTCTTCTACTTTGTAACCCCTGAGGGGGGGTTAAAGGTTACCTTTGAAATTGGTTCAATTAGGCTTCGGCCTACACTCTGCTCCCCCTGCAGAGCCCTGGGCTCCAACACCGCCAGTTGGGGCCCGGTACTGCTAGCTGCACAGAGAAAAACACCAGCCAATGTGTCAGTGGGGTTCAGCACCGCCAGCTGTTCCCCTGCTGTGCAGCCGGCAACGTGTCCTGCAACTGCCACGCAGGCACAACAGACCCAAAAGCTGCCGCCAGTGCAGGCTTCGGCCTACACTCTGCTCCATCTCCTCCTCCTGCTGACCCCGGGCTCCAACACCGCCAGTTGGGGCCCGGTACTGCTAGCTGCACAGAGAAAAACACCAGCCAATGTGTCAGTGGGGTTCAGCACCGCCAGCTGTTCCCCTGCTGTGCAGCCGGCATCGTGTCCTGCAAAAGCCACGCAGACACAAGAACTGAAATTGAAGGGAACCTGTCCCCCCTCCCCCAGGCGTTTGTACGTTTTAAAGGCCACCTTGTACAGCGGTAATGCTGCATGTGTGCAAGGTGGCTCATAAACGTATTCTCCTCGCACATGTGGAACTGAAAACACGTCTAAAATGTGTCCTCTGTGTGACCATTTAACCGTCCCGGTGGTGTGACTTTCCTTTGTAATGACACGCTGCAACCCCCTTGGTAGCGCTGCCCGTCTTCTGGCATCATGGTTTGGCTGCCTGCGCCTCTGCGGCCGCCCTGACCCACACAACGCCCCTCGTTGTCTTAGTTATTGGGACTGCGAGGGTGTGATTGATGGGCATGATCAGTGCATCAGTTCGCCTGTCCCTCATCTCCTTCCGCCTTCTGCGGACTGTGCGGCTTCATGGCCGTGGCATGCGATAAGGGATCAGATGACGCCGCACAGTCTGAAGCGGGTGTAAGGACCCGAGTGTGAGAGGCGAACATATGTGCTGCGCCAGGCCCTGAATCCCAGCCCCGCAGTGTTTTAACAATGTTAAGACACTGCGGGGCTGGGATTCATGGTCATCGCGAAACGCACCGGCCGACATTAAATGATGCCAGAACATGGGCAGCGCTAACAGCGCTAGGCCAGGGGATAACACGACAGCGCAGACTCCTGTACAGCAAATAACAACGCTCAGGAGGCTGCACCCAGCACCAAGGTGGGATTCTTGACATCTGTGCTGCGTCTCATTACAAAGGGAACTCGCGCCTCCAACACAGTTTGACTGTATAAAGGGCTAAATGTTATACGTGTTTCACTCAGCGTGTGCAAGGAGCGAAATTAAAAGAGCAACCTTTGACTTGTGCAGCACTACTGCTGCATAAGCTGTGGCTCTTCTACTTTGTAACCCCTGAGGGGGGGTTAAAGGTTACCTTTGAAATTGGTTCAATTAGGCTTCGGCCTACACTCTGCTCCCCCTGCAGAGCCCTGGGCTCCAACACCGCCAGTTGGGGCCCGGTACTGCTAGCTGCACAGAGAAAAACACCAGCCAATGTGTCAGTGGGGTTCAGCACCGCCAGCTGTTCCCCTGCTGTGCAGCCGGCATCGTGTCCTGCAAAAGTCACGCAGACACTTGCTCTTGTACCTTCTGCTCCCCATCCTGGTTCCAGTACCGTCAGCTGGTTCTGGGCAGAGCCTTTGGCTTAGGTGCCTCCCTCTGGGTATCCGAGTTCCACCAACGTCAGGTGGTCCTTGGTAGTGCTTTCAGGCACGGGTACCTCCTGCTTAGTAACCGGGTTCCAGTAACGTCAGCTGGTCCTCGGTAGTTCCATTGGCTCTTGGACCTTCGGCTACCCATCCGGGTTCCAGCACCGTCAGCTGGTTCTCGGCAGTGTCTTTTGCTCTTGTACCTTCTGCTCCCCATCCTGGTTCCAGTACCGTCAGCTGGTTCTGGGCAGAGCCTTTGGCTTAGGTGCCTCCCTCTGGGTATCCGAGTTCCACCAACGTCAGGTGGTCCTTGGTAGTGCTTTCAGGCACGGGTACCTCCTGCTTAGTAACCGGGTTCCAGTAACGTCAGCTGGTCCTCGGTAGTTCCATTGGCTCTTGGACCTTCGGGTAGCCATCCGAGTTCCAGTTCCATCAGCTGGTTCTCGGCATTTTCTCAGCCTTCTTGTACCTTCTGCTACATTTCCAAGTTCAAGAGACTAAACACAATGACCCGGAAGAACACCCCTAAGATGACGACGACACCAGAGACGACAACCACCGTGATGACGACGACCCTGGAGACGATGACCCTGAAGACCACCGTGATGACGACGACCCCGGAGATGACGACCCTGAAGACCACCCCGATGACGACGACCCCGGAGACGACAACCCTGGAGACGACGACGACCTGGAAGACCGAGAAGCAGAAGAACAAGAGGCTGCAGAACAAAGAGCAGAAGAACATTAAGCATAACACTAAATATCAGAGCAAAAAATATTATCTAAATTATAAGCAGAAGAAGACTAAGCAGTGTATGGGGGTGAGTCCGTTCCTCCTCGTGGTGCCCCTGGATAAAGCCTGATGCTGCAGGCCAAACTGAACGCGGACAAATGTAACTCTTTTGTGACAGGCAGAACGGAAGGTGTAATCTTCAAACTTTTATAGATAACAACTACGGGAATGCCTGTCACAAATAAGAATATGATGAAGAAGTAGAATATAATGAAGATAATAGTAAAATAAAAAGAATATGAACAATGTAACCCAAAAAATAATAGGTAGAAGAGGAAGAAGAAGATGAATAAGGTGAAGAAGTTGATGTCAAAGAAGCTGATGATGAGGATAATGAAGAAGAAAGCGTGGGAGAAGTAAAAAAGAAGGTGAAGGGCGTTGAAGTAGTGATAGTGAAACATCAATATGTGACATAAAAAAAAAAAAAAATAACATAGTCAAATTCTTTCTAACGCCGAACGTCATAAAAAAAAAAAAAAATCCTGCTATTCTATTACATTGGGCTAAACCTCTGTGCCTTTAATGTCTCCGCCACGTCCCCCAATACATCCTACATTATTCTTAGTTGTTTTCCTTCATGTAGAATGAACCTACAAGTGTATAAAGGGTTTATTTTAATTCCGATATTTTCGTCCCATTGACTTGCATTGGGATCGGGTATCGGTATCGGATTGGATCCGATATTTTGACGGTATCGGCCGATACTTTCTGATACCGATACTTTCCGATATCGGAAAGTATCGCTCAACACTAGTCATGAATGATACTTCGGCGAGTTCTGTCCATGGACTCCCTCTGGTGGCTGTGAGTGGAACTGCTGGTTCTGAGATTGCTTCCTCAGCTGCCCTCGTTTGCGGCTGGGTTGGCTTCTCTATTTAACTCCACTCAGATCGTTACTCCATGCCAGCTGTCAATGTATTAGCACTGGTTCAGATCTCTCTTGGATCTTTCTGATGACCTGTCTACTCCAGCAGAAGCTAAGTCCCTGCTAGTTCATTTGTTGTTCATTGTGTACTGAATATATTTCTTAGTACTTGCTAAGTTCTATTCCAGCTTGCTAACATGATATTGCCTTGCTAGCTGGAAGCTCTGGGTTGCAGAGTGGCACCTCCGCACCGTGAGTCGGTGCGGGGGTCTTTTTGCACACTCTGCGTGGCTTTTTGTAGTTTTTTGTGCTGACCGCATAGATCCCTTTCCTATCCTCAGTCTATCTAGTAAGTCTGGCCTCCTTTGCTGAAACCTGTTTCATCCCTGTGTTTGTGACTTTCCTCTTAACTCACAGTTAATATATGTGGGGGGCTGCCTTTACCTTTGGGGAATTTTCTCTGAGGCAAGGTAAGGCTTATTTTCCTATCTTTAGGGGTAGTTAGCTCTTAGGCTGTGAAGAGGCGTCTAGGGAGAGTTAGGTACACTCCACAGCTATTTCTAGTGTGTGTGTTATAAGATTAGGATTTGCGGTCAGCAGAGTTCCCACTTCCCAGAGCTCGTCCTGCCTTCTAGTTTAACCATCAGGTCATTCCAGGTGCACCTAACCACCAGGTCCATAACAGTACAGCTGGCCCACAAAGTGTTAATGCATCTCAATAGAGGGATAAGAGAAGTTCTGAGACCATTTTTTTTTCTCTGCAGTGTGTTTTGTCTTTCTTTTCCCCTTAAACTCTGGGTGGTTCAGGACTCAGGTGTAGATATGGACATTCAAGGTCTGTCCTCTTGTGTTGATCACCTCACTGCGAGGGTACAAAGCATTCAAGATTATGTAGTTCAGAATCCTATGTTAGAGCCTAGAATTCCAATTCCTGATTTGTTTTTTGGAGATAGATCTACATTTCTGAATTTCAAAAATAATTGTAAACTGTTTCTTGCTTTGAAACCCCGCTCCTCTGGTGACCCCATTCAGCAAGTAAAAATCATTATTTCTTTGTTACGTGACGACCCACAAGACTGGGCATTCTCCCTTGCGCCAGGAGATCCTGCATTGCTTAATGTAGATGCGTTTTTTTCTGGCGCTTGGATTGCTTTATGACGAACCTAACTCTGTGGATCAGGCAGAGAAAATCTTGCTAGCTTTGTGTCAAGGTCAGGATGAAGCGGAGATATATTGCCAGAAGTTTAGAAAGTGGTCTGTGCTTACTCAATGGAATGAGTGTGCCCTTGCAGCAATTTTCAGAAAAGGTCTTTCTGAAGCCCTTAAGGATGTTATGGTGGGGTTTCCCACGCCTGCTGGTCTGAATGAATCAATGTCCTTGGCCATTCAGATCGATCGGCGCTTGCGTGAACGCAAGGTTGTGCACCATTTGGCGGTGTCCTCTGAGCAGAGGCCTGAGCCTATGCAATGTGATAGGACTTTGACCAGAGCTGAACCGCAAGAACACAGACGTCAGAATGGGCTGTGTTTTTACTGTGGTGACCCCACTCATGCTATCTCTGATTGTCCTAAGCGCACTAAGCAGTTCGCTAGGTCCGTCACCATTGGTACTGTACAGCTTAAATTTCTTTTGTCCGTTACTCTGATTTGCTCTTTGTCGTCCTACTCTGTTATGGCATTTGTGGACTCAGGCGCTGCCCTGAATTTGATGGACTTAGAGTTTGTCAGGCGCTGTGGTTTTTTCTTGGAGCCCTTGCAGTATCCTATTCCATTAAGGGGAATTGATGCTACGCCTTTGGCCAAGAATAAGCCTCAGTACTGGACTCAGTTGACCATGTGCATGGCTCCTGCACATCAGGAAGATGTTCGCTTTTTGGTGTTGCATAATTTGCATGATGTGGTCGTGTTGGGTTTGCCATGGCTACAGGTCCATAATCCAGTATTGGATTGGAAATCAATGTCTGTGTCCAGTTGGGGTTGTCAAGGGGTACATGGTGACGTTCCGTTGTTGTCAATTTCTCCTTTTACTCCTTCTAAACTCCCTGAGTTTTTGTCGGATTACCGAGATGTATTCGATGAGCCCAAATCCAGTGCCCTACCTCCTCATAGGGATTGTGATTGTGCTATTAATTTTATTCCTGGTAGTAAATTTCCTAAGGGACGACTTTTCAATTTATCTGTGCCGGAACACGCCGCTATGCGGAGTTATATAAAGGAGTCCTTGGAGAAAGGGCATATTCGCCCGTCGTCGTCACCGTTGGGAGCAGGGTTCTTTTTTGTGGCCAAGAAGGATGGTTCTCTGAGACCTTGTATAGATTACCGCCTTCTCAATAAAATCACGGTCAAATTTCAGTACCCTTTACCTCTACTGTCTGATTTGTTTGCTCGGATTAAGGGGGCTAGTTGGTTCACCAAGATAGATCTTCGAGGGGCGTATAATCTGGTGCGTATTAAACAGGGCGATGAATGGAAAACAGCATTTAATACGCCCGAGGGCCATTTTGAGTACCTGGTGATACCATTCGGGCTTTCTAATGCTCCATCTGTGTTTCAGTCCTTTATGCATGACATCTTCCGAAAGTATTTGGATAGATTCATTATTGTATATTTGGATGATATTTTGGTCTTTTCGGATGATTGGGAGTCTCATGTGAAGCAGGTCAGAATGGTGTTCCAGGTTCTTCGTGCTAATTCTTTGTTTGTGAAGGGGTCTAAATGTCTCTTCGGAGTTCAGAAGGTTTCCTTTTTGGGTTTCATTTTTTCCCCTTCTACTATCGAGATGGATCCTGTTAAAGTTCAGGCCATTTATGATTGGACTCAGCCTACATCTGTCAAGAGCCTTCAGAAATTCTTGGGCTTTGCTAATTTTTACCATCGCTTCATCGCCAATTTTTCTAGTGTTGTTAAACCGTTGACTGATTTGACCAAGAAAGGTGCTGATGTGGTGAATTGGTCCTCTGCGGCCGTTGAGGCTTTTCGGGAGTCGAAACGTCGTTTCTCTTCGGCCCCTGTGTTGTGTCAGCCAGATGTTTCGCTCCCTTTTCAGGTCGAGTTTGATGCTTCTGAGATTGGAGCAGGGGCTGTTTTGTCTCAAAGATCTTCTGATGGCTCTGTGATGAAGCCATGTGCTTTCTTTTCTAGAAAGTTTTCGCCTGCTGAGCGTAATTATGATGTTGGCAATCGGGAGTTGTTGGCTATGAAGTGGGCGTTCGAGGAGTGGCGACATTGGCTTGAGGGAGCCAAGCATCGCGTAGTGGTCTTAACGGATCACAAAAATCTGACTTATCTCGAGTCTGCTAAGCGGTTGAATCCTAGACAGGCTCGATGGTCGCTGTTTTTCTCCCGTTTCAATTTTGTGGTTTCATACCTTCCGGGTTCTAAGAATGTGAAGGCCGATGCCCTTTCAAGGAGTTTTGTGCCTGATTCCCCGGGAGTTCCTGAGCCGGCTGGTATTCTCCAAGAGGGGGTAATTCTGTCTGCCATCTCACCTGATTTGCGGCGGGCGCTGCAGGAGTTTCAGGCTAATAGACCTGACCGTTGTCCAGCAGAAAAACTGTTTGTCCCTGATAGATGGACTAGTAGAGTTATCTCTGAGGTTCATTGTTTGGTGTTGGCTGGTCATCCTGGGATTTTTGATACCACAGATTTGGTGGCTAGGTCCTTTTGGTGGCCTTCCTTGTCACGGGATGTGCGTTCTTTTGTTCAGTCTTGTGGGACTTGTGCTCGGGCCAAGCCCTGCTGTTCTCGTGCCAGTGGGTTACTTTTGCCCTTGCCAGTCCCGAAAAGGCCTTGGACGCATGTTTCCATGGATTTTATTTCAGATCTCCCTGTCTCTCAAAGGATGTCGGTCATCTGGGTGGTTTGTGATCGCTTCTCTAAGATGGTCCATTTGGTACCCTTGCTTAAATTACCTTCCTCCTCTGATTTGGTTCCACTATTTTTCCAGCATGTGGTTCGTTTGCATGGCATTCCGGAGAACATCGTGTCGGACAGAGGTTCCCAGTTTGTTTCAAGGTTTTGGCGGTCCTTTTGTGCTAAGATGGGCATTGATTTGTCTTTCTCTTCGGCTTTCCATCCTCAGACAAATGGCCAAACCGAACGAACTAATCAGACTTTGGAGACTTATCTGAGATGCTTTGTTTCTGCTGATCAGGATGATTGGGTGACTTTCTTGCCATTGGCTGAGTTCGCCCTTAATAATCGGGCCAGTTCGGCTACCTTGGTTTCGCCTTTTTTTTTGCAAGCTGCAACCCTCAGCTGTCAGCTTTATCATGGCTGGTTATCAAGAATAGAGTAATCCCCTCACTCATGGTGTTTTGAATGTGGGCAGCATTCCAGGAACACGCATAGAGGCTGTGGACAACTGCATGTCCTGGGTAAAATCCACCATCCAATACAAGACGTCGGACAGCTTGGAGGAGCTTGTGAAGCATCTCGACCAGGTTCAACAGCAGCAACAGCTGGCCAGCCAACAGCAGCAAACGTCGCAACAGAAGATGAATAAACTGTTGCCACAGCATCTACAACAACAGCAGCAGCAGGAGTGTTGTGAGTTCCATTCTTGAACTCCCTCCTGTGGTCATGAATGATACTTCGGCGAGTTCTGTCCATGGACTCCCTCTGGTGGCTGTGAGTGGAACTGCTGGTTCTGAGATTGCTTCCTCAGCTGCCCTCGTTTGCGGCTGGGTTGGCTTCTCTATTTAACTCCACTCAGATCGTTACTCCATGCCAGCTGTCAATGTATTAGCACTGGTTCAGATCTCTCTCGGATATTTCTGATGACCTGTCTACTCCAGCAGAAGCTAAGTCCCTGCTAGTTCATTTGTTGTTCATTGTGTACTGAATATATTTCTTAGTACTTGCTAAGTTCTATTCCAGCTTGCTAACATGATATTGCCTTGCTAGCTGGAAGCTCTGGGTTGCAGAGTGGCACCTCCGCACCGTGAGTCGGTGCGGGGGTCTTTTTGCACACTCTGCGTGGCTTTTTGTAGTTTTTTGTGCTGACCGCATAGATCCCTTTCCTATCCTCAGTCTATCTAGTAAGTCTGGCCTCCTTTGCTGAAACCTGTTTCATCCCTGTGTTTGTGACTTTCCTCTTAACTCACAGTTAATATATGTGGGGGGCTGCCTTTACCTTTGGGGAATTTTCTCTGAGGCAAGGTAAGGCTTATTTTCCTATCTTTAGGGGTAGTTAGCTCTTAGGCTGTGAAGAGGCATCTAGGGAGAGTTAAGTACGCTCCACAGCTATTTCTAGTGTGTGTGTTATAGGATTAGGATTTGCGGTCAGCAGAGTTCCCACTTCCCAGAGCTCGTCCTGCCTTCTAGTTTAACCATCAGGTCATTCCAGGTGCACCTAACCACCAGGTCCATAACAGTACAGCTGGCCCACAAAGTGTTAATGCATCTCAATAGAGGGATAAGAGAAGTTCTGAGACCATTTTTTTTTCTCTGCAGTGTGTTTTGTCTTTCTTTTCCCCTTAAACTCTGGGTGGTTCAGGACTCAGGTGTAGATATGGACATTCAAGGTCTGTCCTCTTGTGTTGATCACCTCACTGCGAGGGTACAAAGCATTCAAGATTATGTAGTTCAGAATCCTATGTTAGAGCCTAGAATTCCAATTCCTGATTTGTTTTTTGGAGATAGATCTACATTTCTGAAATTCAAAAATAATTGTAAACTGTTTCTTGCTTTGAAACCCCGCTCCTCTGGTGACCCCATTCAGCAAGTAAAAATCATTATTTCTTTGTTACATGGCGACCCACAAGACTGGGCATTCTCCCTTGCGCCAGGAGATCCTGCATTGCTTAATGTAGATGCGTTTTTTCTGGCGCTTGGATTGCTTTATGACGAACCTAACTCTGTGGATCAGGCAGAGAAAATCTTGCTAGCTTTGTGTCAAGGTCAGGATGAAGCGGAGATATATTGCCAGAAGTTTAGAAAGTGGTCTGTGCTTACTCAATGGAATGAGTGTGCCCTTGCAGCAATTTTCAGAAAAGGTCTTTCTGAAGCCCTTAAGGATGTTATGGTGGGGTTTCCCACGCCTGCTGGTCTGAATGAATCAATGTCCTTGGCCATTCAGATTGATCGGCGCTTGCGTGAACGCAAGGTTATGCGCCATTTGGCGGTGTCCTCTGAGCAGAGGCCTGAGCCTATGCAATGTGATAGGACTTTGACCAGAGCTGAACGGCAAGAACACAGACGTCAGAATGGGCCGTGTTTTAACTGTGGTGACCCCACTCATGCTATCTCTGATTGTCCTAAGCGCACTAAGCGGTTCGCTAGGTCCGTCACCATTGGTACTGTACAGCCTAAATTTCTTTTGTCCGTTACTCTGATTTGCTCTTTGTCGTCCTACTCTGTTATGGCATTTGTGGACTCAGGAGCTGCCCTGAATTTGATGGACTTAGAGTTTGCCAGGCGCTGTGGTTTTTTCTTGGAGCCCTTGCAGTATCCTATTCCATTAAGGGGAATTGATGCTACGCCTTTGGCCAAGAATAAGCCTCAGTACTGGACTCAGTTGACCATGTGCATGGCTCCTGCACATCAGGAAGATGTTCGCTTTTTGGTGTTGCATAATTTGCATGATGTGGTCGTGTTGGGTTTGCCATGGCTACAGGTCCATAATCCAGTATTGGATTGGAAATCAATGTCTGTGTCCAGTTGGGGTTGTCAAGGGGTACATGGTGACGTTCCGTTGTTGTCAATTTCTCCTTCTACTCCTTCTGAAGTCCCTGAGTTTTTGTCGGATTACCGAGATGTATTCGATGAGCCCAAATCCAGTGCCCTACCTACTCATAGGGATTGTGATTGTGCTATTAATTTTATTCCTGGTAGTAAATTTCCTAAGGGACGACTTTTCAATTTATCTGTGCCGGAACATGCCGCTATGCGGAGTTATATAAAGGAGTCCTTGGAGAAAGGGCATATTCGCCCGTCGTCGTCACCGTTGGGAGCAGGGTTCTTTTTTGTGGCCAAGAAGGATGGTTCTCTGAGACCTTGTATAGATTACCGCCTTCTCAATAAAATCACGGTCAAATTTCAGTACCCTTTACCTCTACTGTCTGATTTGTTTGCTCGGATTAAGGGGGCTAGTTGGTTCACCAAGATAGATCTTCGAGGGGCGTATAATCTGGTGCGTATTAAACAGGGCGATGAATGGAAAACAGCATTTAATACGCCCGAGGGCCATTTTGAGTACCTGGTGATGCCATTCGGGCTTTCTAATTCTCCATCTGTGTTTCAGTCCTTTATGCATGACATCTTCCGAAAGTATTTGGATAGATTCATATTGTATATTTGGATGATATTTTGGTCTTTTCGGATGATTGGGAGTCTCATGTGAAGCAGGTCACAATGGTGTTCCAGGTTCTTCATGCTAATTCTTTGTTTGTGAAGGGGTCTAAATGTCTCTTCGGAGTTCAGAAGGTTTCCTTTTTGGGTTTCATTTTTTCCCCTTCTACTATCGAGATGGATCCTGTTAAAGTTCAGGCCATTTATGATTTGACTCAGCCTACATCTGTGAAGAGCCTTCAGAAATTCTTGGGCTTTGCTAATTTTTACCGTCGCTTCATCGCTAATTTTTCTAGTGTTGTTAAACCGTTGACTGATTTGACCAGGAAAGGTGCTGATGTGGTGAATTGGTCCTCTGCGGCCGTTGAGGCTTTTCGGGAGTTGAAACGTCGTTTCTCTTCGGCCCCTGTGTTGTGTCAGCCAGATGTTTCGCTGCCTTTTCAGGTCGAGGTTGATGCTTCTGAAATTGGAGCAGGGGCTGTTTTGTCTCAAAGATCTTCTGGTGGCTCTGTGATGAAGCCATGTGCTTTCTTTTCTAGAAAGTTTTCGCCTGCGGAGCGTAATTATGATGTTGGCAATCGGGAGTTGTTGGCTATGAAGTGGGCGTTCGAGGAGTGGCGACATTGGCTTGAGGGAGCCAAGCATCGCGTAGTGGTCTTAACGGATCACAAAAATCTGACTTATCTCGAGTCTGCTAAGCGGTTGAATCCTAGACAGGCTCGATGCTCGCTGTTTTTCTCCCGTTTCAATTTTATGGTTTCATACCTTCCGGGTTCTAAGAATGTGAAGGCCGATGCCCTTTCAAGGAGTTTTTTATTTTATTTCAGATCTCCCTGTCTCTCAAAGGATGTCGGTCATCTGGGTGGTTTGTGATCGCTTCTCTAAGATGGTCCATTTGGTACCCTTGCCTAAATTACCTTCCTCCTCTGATTTGGTTCCACTATTTTTCCAGCATGTGGTTCGTTTGCATGGCATTCCGGAGAGCATCGTGTCGGACAGAGGTTCCCAGTTTGTTTCAAGGTTTTGGCAGTCCTTTTGTGCTAAGATGGGCATTGATTTGTCTTTCTCTTCGGCTTTCCATCCTCAGGCAAATGGCCAAACCGAACGAACTAATCAGACTTTGGAGACCTATCTGAGATGCTTTGTTTCTGCTGATCAGGATGATTGGGTGACTTTCTTGCCATTGGCTGAGTTCGCCCTTAATAATCGGGCCAGTTCGGCTACCTTGGTTTCGCCTTTTTTTTGTAATTCTGGTTTTCATCCTCGTTTTTCTTCAGGGCAGGTTGAGCCTTCGGACTGTCCTGGTGTGGATTCTGTGGTGGACAGGTTGCAGCAAATTTGGACTCATGTAGTGGACAATTTGACATTGTCCCAGGAGAAGGCTCAACGTTTCGCCAACCGCACTGGTTCAACCCTGTGTTTGTGACTTTCCTCTTAACTCACAGTTAATATATGTGGGGGGCTGCCTTTACCTTTGGGGAATTTTCTCTGAGGCAAGGTAAGGCTTATTTTCCTATCTTTAGGGGTAGTTAGCTCTTAGGTTGTGAAGAGGCGTCTAGGGAGAGTTAGGTACGCTCCACAGCTATTTCTAGTGTGTGTGTTATAGGATTAGGATTTGCGGTCAGCAGAGTTCCCACTTCCCAGAGCTCGTCCTGCCTTCTAGTTTAACCATCAGGTCATTCCAGGTGCACCTAACCACCAGGTCCATAACACAGGAGGCACTAACTAGGCAAATGGAACTCCTTGCAGAGCTGGTTCATGAAAGGCCGGCGGTCTCCTCCCCAACTCCAGGTGATGACTCGTATGTCGGTAAAGCCATAAGACGAGCCATGCTTTTCTGACTGTTTTCGAGAGTGTGGCTGAATGGGAGAAACTCCCGCCAGAGCAGTGGGTGTACGTGCTGGCACCATATTTGTCGGGAGAACCTCAAAAGGCGTATTATGACTTAGCCCTCCAGTTTGCCAAAAAATACACCAAATTAAAGACTGAAACCTTGGCACGCCTGCGAGTAACAATGTCCATTAGAGCTCAGCAAGTCCATTGCTGGGTGTATGCTGGCGACAAACCCTATCGCTCGCAAATGTTTGATTCAGGGGCTGATTATAATAGGGTCAATCTGGGTGGTAGCCCAGGGCCCAGTGGTGTGGGGGGTCCCTGGGCTACCGCTCAGATTGCCCGCCGCCATCAGGGCATTACTGTCCGGACTGACGTATGGGCCCGGTGGGCAGAGGGGGCCCTCATCGGGCCCAGTCTCATCTGCTCACCGGGTCCCCCCTACAGGCGCTGCGGCAGTAAGGCTATTGATGTGCGGGCCCGCACTGTTGTGAATTCTGTTTGTGGGCTCCCCCGGTGGTGTTTTATGGTAGTGCCACTTATTTGCCTTCTTCTATCCTTGATCACCTGTTGACACCCATTAGGGGAGTTTCCTATTTAAGGCTGCATGGCTGCTGGTCTGATGCCGGCCAACAATGTTTCAGTAGCATTCTGTTGCATTCTCCTGCCTCAAGATCCTGTTCAGCTAAGTTGAATTTTGTTTCTAGTTTATTCTATTTTTGTCCAGCTATTTGCAATGTGACTCTCTGTAGCTGGAAGCTCTCGTGGACTGAAATTGCCACTCCAGTGGCATGAGTTGTCACTGGAGTTTTAAAGTAATTTCAGGATGGTGTTTTTGAGTAGTGTTTTGAAGTTGACCGTGAAGTGACTCTTTCCTGTACTTCTGCTATCTAGTAAGCGGACCTCACTGTGCTAAATCTGCTGTTCATCCTACGTATGTCTTTTCCTCTTGACTCACCGTCAATATCTGTGGGGGGCTGCTATCTCCTTTTGGGGTTCATCTCTGGAGGTAAGGCAGGCCTGTATATTCCTCTGATAGGGGTAGTTAGATCTCCGGCTGGCGCGTGGTGTCTAGGGCATCGTAGGAAACACTCCCCGGCTACTTCCAGTGTCGTGTCAGGTTCAGGTCACGGTCACTTTAGTTTCCATCACCCGAGAGCTAGTCCGTTTGTTATTTTTGATTTCCCTGCCATTGGGAAAATCATAACAGTTTGGCCGGCCCACATGTGTTAAAACTATGCACTAAAGCAGGAAAGGATATGAAAAGGTTTTTTTTTCCTTCTGTGTTTGGAAAGTGCACCTTAGTGCTTATTTGTACTCCTTGCTTAAACTGCAGTCTTCAGCCTTTTTTTTTTTCTCCTCTCCTCTTAATCTCTGAATGGCTTTGGTTACACCTGTTTGAATCATGGATCCACAGAGTTTGGTTGCAGGTCTGAATAACCTGGCTACAAAGGTCCAGAACTTACAAGATTTTGTTATACGTGCTCCAATGTCTGAACCTAAGATCCCTATGCCTGAATTTTTTACCGGAGACAGATCCCGTTTTTTGAATTTCAGAGAGAATTGTAAATTGTTTTTGTCTCTGAAATCTCACTCTGCTGGTGATCCTGCGCAACAGGTTAAAATTGTTATTTCTCTATTACGGGGTGACCCACAAAGTTGGGCATTTGCATTGTCGCCAGGGGATCCTGCGTTATTAAATGTAGATGCGTTTTTTCTGGCTTTGGGGTTGCTTTATGAAGAACCTAATTTAGAGATTTTGGCTGAGAAAGCCTTGATAGCTCTTTCTCAAGGGCAAGATGAAGCTGAGATATACTGCCAAAAATTTCGTAAATGGTCGGTGCTTACTAAATGGAATGAGTGCGCTCTAGCAGCTAATTTCAGAGAAGGTCTCTCTGATGCCGTGAAGGATGTCATGGTGGGGTTCCCTGTGCCTACAGGTCTGAATGATGCCATGAAATTGGCTATCCAGATTGATCGGTGTTTACGGGAGCGCAAATCTGTGCACCATATGGCGGTATCTTCTGAGCAAAAATCTGTGCACCATATGGCGGTATCTTTTGAGCAAAAACCTGTGCACCATATGGCGGTATCTTCTGAGCAAAAACCTGTGCACCATATGGCGGTATCTTCTGAGCAAAAACCTGTGCATCATTTGGCGGTGACCTCTGAAAAGGCACCAGAGCATATGCAATGCGATAGTGTATTGTCTAGAGGCGAACGACAGAATTACAGGCGCAAAAATGGGTTGTGCTTCTATTGTGGAGATCCAGCTCATGTTATATCAGCATGTTCTAAACGCATAAAGAAGGTTGATAAAAAGGTTGATAAATCTTTTTCTATGGGTAACTTGCAGTCTAAATTTCTTTTGTCTGTGACATTGATTTGTACTTTATCATCTGTTACTGTGGATGCTTATGTGGATTCTGGCGCCGCTCTGAGTCTCATGGATTGGTCCTTTGCCAAGCGTTGTGGGTTTGATTTAGAGCCTCTGGAGGTTTCTATTCCCTTAAAGGGTATTGATTCTACACCTTTGGCTAGCAATAAACCACAATATTGGACACAAGTGACTATGCATCTTTCCCCAGACCATCAGGAGATTATTCGTTTCCTTGTGTTATATAATCTACATGACGTATTAGTACTTGGATTACCATGGTTACAAATTCATAATCCAGTCTTGGACTGGAGATCAATGTCTGTGCTGAGCTGGGGATGTCAGGGGATTCATGGGGATGCACCTTTGGTTCCCATTTCTTCATCTACTCCCTCTGAGATCCCAGCATTTCTGTCAGATTTTTATGATGTCTTTCAGGAGCCTAAAACTGATTCTCTCCCTCCTCACAGAGAGTGTGACTGCGCTATTGAGTTGATTCCCGGTAGTAAATTTCCTAAGGGTCGCTTGTTTAATTTGTCTGTACCTGAACATACTGCTATGCGGGAGTATATCAGAGAATCTTTGGAAAAGGGTCATATTTGCCCCTCTTTGTCTCCACTGGGGGCAGGGTTTTTCTTTGTGGGTAAAAAGGATGGTTCATTGAGACCTTGTATCGACTATCGACTTCTGAATAAGATTACAGTTAAATACCAGTATCCGTTACCTTTACTGACTGATCTTTTTGCTCGCATAAAGGGGGCAAAGTGGTTCACTAAGATCGATCTACGTGGTGCGTATAATTTGGTGCGGATTAAGCAGGGGGATGAGTGGAAGACCGCATTTAATACGCCTGAAGGCCATTTTGAGTATTTGGTAATGCCTTTCGGTCTCGCGAATGCCCCTTCCGTTTTTCAGTCCTTTATGCACAATATTTTCCGTGAATATCTGGATAAATTTATGATTGTGTATTTGGATGATATTTTGATTTTTTCGGAGGACTGGGAATCTCATGTTCAACAGGTCAGGAGAGTTTTTCAGGTTTTACGAGCTAATTCTCTATTTGTGAAGGGCTCAAAGTGTATTTTTGGGGTTCAGAGAATTTCCTTTTTGGGATATATTTTTTCCCCTTCATCTATGGAGATGGACCCTGTTAAGGTTCAGGCTATTTGTGATTGGGTACAACCTACTTCTCTAAAGAGTCTTCAGAAATTCTTGGGATTTGCTAATTTCTATCGCCGATTCATAGCGGGTTTTTCTGCCATTGCTAAACCTTTGACTGATTTGACCAAGAAGGGTGCTGATGTTGCTAATTGGTCCTCTGCGGCTGTGGAGGCCTTTCGGGAGCTTAAGCGACGCTTTTCTTCTGCTCCTGTGTTGCGCCAGCCTGATGTTTCGCTCCCGTTCCAGGTTGAAGTAGATGCTTCCGAGATCGGAGCAGGTGCAGTTTTGTCGCAGAAAGGTCCTGACTGCTCAGTGATGAGACCATGTGCGTTTTTCTCTCGAAAGTTTTCGCCCGCTGAGCGAAATTATGATGTTGGAAATCGGGAGCTCTTGGCCATGAAGTGGGCATTTGAGGAGTGGCGTCATTGGCTTGAGGGTGCTAGACACCAGGTGGTGGTCTTGACTGACCACAAAAATCTAATTTATCTTGAGTCAGCCAGGCGTCTGAATCCTAGACAGGCGCGCTGGTCGTTGTTTTTCTCTCGATTTAACTTTGTGGTTTCATATCTGCCTGGGTCTAAGAATGTGAGGGCGGATGCCCTCTCTAGGAGTTTTGAGCCTGACTCGCCTGGTGATTCCGAACCTACTGGCATCCTGAAGGATGGGGTGATATTGTCAGCTGTCTCCCCAGACCTGCGGCGCTCTTTGCAGGAGTTTCAGGTGGATAGGCCTGATCGCTGTCCGCCTGGTAGATTGTTTGTCCCTGATGACTGGACCAGTAGAGTTATTTCGGAGGTTCACTCTTCCGCGTTGGCAGGTCATCCTGGAATTTTTGGCACCAGGGATCTGGTGTCTAGGTCCTTCTGGTGGCCTTCCTTGTCTCGAGATGTACGTATTTTTGTGCAGTCTTGTGATGTTTGTGCTCGGGCTAAGCCCTGCTGTTCCCGGGCCAGCGGGTTGTTGTTGCCCTTGCCTATTCCTAAGAGGCCTTGGACGCACATCTCTATGGACTTTATTTCTGACCTTCCTGTTTCTCGTAGGATGTCCGTCATCTGGGTGGTGTGTGACCGTTTTTCCAAGATGGTTCACTTGGTACCTTTGCCCAAATTGCCCTCCTCCTCTGAGCTGGTCCCTCTATTTTTTCAGAATGTTGTGCGTTTGCATGGTATTCCTGAGAATATAGTGTCTGACAGGGGTACTCAGTTTGTGTCTAGATTTTGGCGGGCGTTCTGTGCCAGGATGGGCATCGACTTGTCTTTTTCGTCTGCATTCCATCCTCAGACTAATGGCCAGACTGAGCGTACTAATCAGACCTTGGAGACTTACTTGAGGTGTTTTGTGTCCGCTGATCAGGACGATTGGCTTGATTTTTTGCCATTGGCAGAGTTTGCCCTTAACAATCGGGCCAGTTCTGCCACTTTGGTTTCTCCATTTTTTTGTAATTCAGGGTTTCACCCTCGCTTTTCGTCCGGTCAATTGGAGTCTTCGGATTGTCCTGGAGTAGATGCTGTGGTTGATAGAATGCATCAGATTTGGGGACAGGTTGTGGACAATCTGAAGTTGTCCCAGGAGAGGACTCAACAGTTCACTAATCGTCATCGGCGTGTCGGTCCTCGTCTTTGTGTTGGGGACCTGGTTTGGTTGTCTTCTCGATTTGTTCCTATGAAGGTCTCGTCTCCTAAGTTTAAGCCTCGGTTTATCGGCCCTTATAGGATTCTGGAGGTTCTCAATCCTGTGTCCTTTCGTTTGGACCTCCCAGCATCTTTTACTATTCATAATGTTTTTCATCGGTCATTGTTGCGGAGGTATGAGGTGCCGGTTGTTCCGTCTGCTGATCCTCCTGCTCCTGTGCTGGTTGAGGGTGAGTTGGAGTATGTGGTGGAAAAGATCTTGGACTCCCGTGTTTCCAGACGGAAACTTCAGTATCTGGTTAAGTGGAAAGGCTATGGTCAGGAGGATAATTCTTGGGTGACAGCATCTGATGTTCATGCTCCTGATTTGGTTTGTGCATTTCATAGTGCTCATCCAGATCGCCCTGGTGGTTCTGGTGAGGGTTCGGTGCCCCCTCCTTAAGGGGGGGGTACTGTTGTGAATTCTGTTTGTGGGCTCCCCCGGTGGTGTTTTATGGTAGTGCCACTTATTTGCCTTCTTCTATCCTTGATCACCTGTTGACACCCATTAGGGGAGTTTCCTATTTAAGGCTGCTTGGCTGCTGGTCTGATGCCGGCCAACAATGTATCAGTAGCATTCTGTTGCATTCTCCTGCCTCAAGATCCTGTTCAGCTAAGTTGAATTTTGTTTCTAGTTTATTCTATTTTTGTCCAGCTATTTGCAATGTGACTCTCTGTAGCTGGAAGCTCTCGTGGACTGAAATTGCCACTCCAGTGGCATGAGTTGTCACTGGAGTTTTAAAGTAATTTCAGGATGGTGTTTTTGAGTAGTGTTTTGAAGTTGACCGTGAAGTGACTCTTTCCTGTACTTCTGCTATCTAGTAAGCGGACCTCACTGTGCTAAATCTGCTGTTCATCCTACGTATGTCTTTTCCTCTTGACTCACCGTCAATATCTGTGGGGGGCTGCTATCTCCTTTTGGGGTTCATCTCTGGAGGTAAGGCAGGCCTGTATATTCCTCTGATAGGGGTAGTTAGATCTCCGGCTGGCGCGTGGTGTCTAGGGCATCGTAGGAAACACTCCCCGGCTACTTCCAGTGTCGTGTCAGGTTCAGGTCACGGTCACTTTAGTTTCCATCACCCGAGAGCTAGTCCGTTTGTTATTTTTGATTTCCCTGCCATTGGGAAAATCATAACACCGCACATCAATAGTTAACAGCCGCCAGCCAATCAGAGGCTGGCAGCTGACGTGTGCCGCATGGCGCACGTCGCCGGCGTCTGACGTCATTGTCAGCTGCCGGCGAGTGCACGCTTCAGCTGAGTGGAGGGAGGAAGCTTCACCCGCCGGCCGCCGCAGGAGCGCGGCTTGGTAAGTAAGAACTCGTGTTTTTTGTTGTTTTTTTTAGAGCGGCGATCCCGGGGCAGAAATGCTGGACACGCTGGGGGCAGAAATGCTGGACAAGCTAGGGGCAGAAATGCTGGACAAGCTGGGGGCAATATGCTGGACATACTGGGGCAGAAAGCTGGACACACTGGAGGCAATATGCTGGAGACACTGGGGCAGATGTCTGGACACACTGGGGGCAATATGCTGGAGACACTGGGGGCAGGATGCTGGACACACTGGGGCAGATTGCTGGTCACACTGGGGCAGAATGCTGGACACACTGGGGCAGATTGCTGGACACACTGGGGCCGATTGCTGGTCACACTGGGGCAGACTGCTGGACACACTGGGGGCAATATACTGGAGACACTGGGGGCAGGATGCTGGACACACTGGGGCAGATTGCTGGTCACACTGGGGGCAGGATGCTGGACACACTGGGGGCAATATGTTGGAGACACTGAGGGCAGGATGCAGGGGACACTGGGGCAGATTGCTGGTCACACTGGGGCAGAATGCTGGACACACTGAGGGCAATATGCCGGAGACACTGGGGGCAGGATGCTGGAGACACTGGGGCAGATTGCTGGACACACTGGGGGCAATATGCTGGAGACACTGGGGGCAGGTTGCTGGAGACACTGGGGCAGTTTGCTGGACACACTGGGGCAGAATGTGTTGTGAATTAGACTTTTTTGGCTCCCTCTTGTGGTTACTAGTGATATGACTCTGGGATTTCCTTCCCTCAGTTTGCACCCAGCTGGGTCGTTACTTCAGGGGTGTTGCTATATAAACCTCCTGGAACCTTAGTCCAGTGCCTGGCATCAGTGTTATCAGACACATTCTGTTTGCTCCTGTTTGCTGGTCCTGGTTTGTGCAAAATTAAGCTAAGTCTTGCTTCTTTGTTTTTTGGGTTATTTGTTTGCTATCATTTTTGTCCAGCTTGTACTAAATGTGATTCCTGACCTTGCTGGAAGCTCTAGGGGGCTGGTGTTCTCCCCCCGGGCCGTTAGACGGTTCGGGGGTTCTTGAATTTCCAGTGTGGATATTTTTGATAGGATTTTTTGCTGACCATATAAGTTATCTTTCTATATTCTGCTATTAGCTAGTGGGCCTCTCTTTGCTAAATACCTAGCTCATTCTTATGTTTGTCTTTTCCTCTTACCTCACCGTTATTATTTGTGGGGGGCTTTCAATCCAACTTTTGGGGTATTTCCTCTGGAGGCAAGAAAGGTCTTTCTTTTCCCTTCTAGGGGTAGTTAGCTCTCCGGCTGGTGCGAGACGTCTAGGATCAACGTAGGAACGTTCCCCCGGCTGCTGGTATTTGTGGTGCTAGGATTAGTTATATGGTCAGCCCAGTTACCACTGCCCTATGAGCTGGTTTTCTGTATTTACAGACTTAGCATTATTCCTGAGACCCTCTGCCATTGGGGTCATAACAGTATGCCAGGCCCACATTGAATGTTTAAAGCATTGCAGAAGTGGGATAATAAGAAAGGAAATTCTGAGTTTTTTTTTTTTCTTTCCTTCTCTTCCTCCCCTTTACCTTTGAGTGGCTTGTGCTTGCTGCAGACATGAATGTCCAGACCTTGATTACAAGTGTAGACCAGCTGGCAGCTCGTGTGCAGGGTATACAAGATTTTGTTACCAGTAGTCCTATGTCTGAACCTAAAATACCTATTCCGGAATTGTTTTCTGGAGACCGATTTAGGTTTAGGAATTTCAAGAATAATTGTAAATTGTTTCTTTCTCTGAGACCCCGTTCATCTGGAGATTCAGCTCAGCAAGTTAAAATTGTTAACAAGAAAAAAACACACCGGCGCTCCCAGAGGAGTATGCTAGGAAGCTGCGGGTGCCTAAACAGTTACTGTGCTGAATCTGTCAGAAATAAATCAAAATAAATAAATAAATAAAGACACCGCGCTAACTAGGTGTAGAAGAAATAAATGAAAAAGTGGACATAGAACAAAAAATGATGCAAAGAAATCAGTAGCCGGTGGGCACAACCTAGTAGAGAATACTAGTGATCAGTAGCACAACTATAGCACAATGCGGGTGTCACAGCGAGTAATTGAATGCTTCTATATAGACATGCATCAAATCAACACAAAATATCCTGTTGCCACACTCAGTCAGTGGGACAGGAGACTCAAAGACAATCTAAATGTGTGGCGGAAGTGTGAATGAATAAAATTAACAAGCCGCACACTTACTGGTTATAGTGTAGTTGTAGTGAAAGCGCTGGCACTGTGTAAAGCTGAAGAGGATCACCAGCGTTCCGGACGTCCAATGGAGGGCGGACCAAAAAGAAGCGTGGGGCGGCAGGGGCACCAGTGGGTATAGGGAGCGTCCTCCCTAGTCGGTGCCTGGCTGCCGCGCACCTGAAACGCCGCTGGCCCGTGCACGTGGGCCGGAAAGGAACCGCTGCAGAGCGGTAAACAGAAGGGGCGGCCTAATCTGGGTGACGTCACCTGAATAGCAAGAGAAGGAGTAGAGGACGGATGCCGCACAGGACCAAAAGACTGCCTACGCGTTTCAAAGGTCTCCGGACCTTCTTCGTCAGGGCTAGAGGTCCCGGCAGTCCTCTGCTCCTTATATAAACACTGATACTCAAAGACACACCTCCATTTGAACGGCTACAATAACAACTACAAGAGTGTCTGCCTAATACCTGAATGTGCATAGGAAAAAACTCATATATGTGCAAAATAATGTGTTATAGATAAAAAGGGGCCAAATATGCCCACAACAAGAAAACTTTATTCAATAAAAACAGATAAGATACGATTAAAAATGGATTAAGAATAGATATCAATGTGTAGAAATGTATAAAAACATACGTAGAAAAATGCGTAAAAGTTGGTATTAAGAGTATAAGCAAGGGGAAAAAAAGGAAGAGGGAGGGGGGGGGGGGAAGAAGAGGGAAAAATATAAACTGAAGCGGGGGAGAGCACCGGAAAGGGAAAATATAATGAATAAATAATAGAAGGGAAGAAGGAAATGGGCTAAAAGCAGCTGGGGAATATTAAAAATCAAACATTTAACTAAAAGCATATAGCTCTACCTCATGGTTAAGGCCTCTAGGGGCTAAAGTATCGAGCATAAAAATCCACCTGGACTCAATACGTGACATTAATTTAATGTAATCGCCTCCCCTCCAACTCCTCTGCACCCCTTGAATACCACAAAAGGTCAGTCCTTTTGTAGACCGCCCATGGTATTCTTTAAAGTGTCTCGACAGGGGGTGGCCTACAAAACCTTTTTCTATGTTGTTAAAATGTTCCTTGAGTCGGTCCATAAGTCTACGTTTAGTCCGACCCACGTAGATTTTGTCGCAGGGGCATTTGATTAAATAGATCACCCCTGATGACCAGCATGATAGGCTATCTTTAATTGGAAATTCACGAGTGCCTCCTGAATTATAGACTTTAAGTTGTTTAATTTTCCTAAAATTTGTGCGTGCGCAACAGGAACAGGTGCCACAGGGTATAAAGCCCGGGTTTTTTTTATTGTTTGTTCTTTTAGTGGCACCTTTTCTAGTAGTCGGAGCTATCATATTACCAATTGTCTGTGATTTTCTAAAAATGAACCTGGGGTGTTGGGGTAATACTGGATGCATTTATTGCCACACTTAATGCTAATGACTTTGGGCTGGAATTTACGGCCACTACCAGCAAAACTGAAATCAATTTTTTGGACTTGAGTATTTTTATTGAAGGGAACCAAGTGCTAACTAAGTGCCATCGGAAAGCCGTAGATTCTAATGGTTTTATTGATATTAACAGCTGCCACCTCCCAACTTGGTTGACCAATATTCCTAAAGGTCAGTTTACCCGACTAAGACGGAACTGTACCAGAATACAGGACTACGAAACTGAGGCTGAACATCTAACGGGTAAATTTCTGGAAAAAGGCTACCCTAAGGATCTAATTGAGGCAGCTAACAAAGAGGTACATGAAACACCTAGATACCCCCTCATACATAAAACTAGGAATATACCTGCCCCTGGGGGCATTATAGAGCAAATCCATCAGTTACCCTTTATCACGCAATATCACCATGGACATAAACAATTTACTAAAATCATACGTAAGCACTGGCCTAGCCTCCAACTAGATAAAGTTATAGGTGAATTATTACCCCAACACCCCAGGTTCATTTTTAGAAAATCACAGACAATTGGTAATATGATAGCTCCGACTACTAGAAAAGGTGCCACTAAAAGAACAAACAATAAAAAAAACCCGGGCTTTATACCCTGTGGCACCTGTTCCTGTTGCGCACGCACAAATTTTAGGAAAATTAAACAACTTAAAGTCTATAATTCAGGAGGCACTCGTGAATTTCCAATTAAAGATAGCCTATCATGCTGGTCATCAGGGGTGATCTATTTAATCAAATGCCCCTGCGACAAAATCTACGTGGGTCGGACTAAACGTAGACTTATGGACCGACTCAAGGAACATTTTAACAACATAGAAAAAGGTTTTGTAGGCCACCCCCTGTCGAGACACTTTAAAGAATACCATGGGCGGTCTACAAAAGGACTGACCTTTTGTGGTATTCAAGGGGTGCAGAGGAGTTGGAGGGGAGGCGATTACATTAAATTAATGTCACGTATTGAGTCCAGGTGGATTTTTATGCTCGATACTTTAGCCCCTAGAGGCCTTAACCATGAGGTAGAGCTATATGCTTTTAGTTAAATGTTTGATTTTTAATATTCCCCAGCTGCTTTTAGCCCATTTCCTTCTTCCCTTCTATTATTTATTCATTATATTTTCCCTTTCCGGTGCTCTCCCCCGCTTCAGTTTATATTTTTCCCTCTTCTTCCCCCCCCCCCCTCCCTCTTCCTTTTTTTCCCCTTGCTTATACTCTTAATACCAACTTTTACGCATTTTTCTACGTATGTTTTTATACATTTCTACACATTGATATCTATTCTTAATCCATTTTTAATCGTATCTTATCTGTTTTTATTGAATAAAGTTTTCTTGTTGTGGGCATATTTGGCCCCTTTTTATCTATAACACATTATTTTGCACATATATGAGTTTTTTCCTATGCACATTCAGGTATTAGGCAGACACTCTTGTAGTTGTTATTGTAGCCGTTCAAATGGAGGTGTGTCTTTGAGTATCAGTGTTTATATAAGGAGCAGAGGACTGCCGGGACCTCTAGCCCTGACGAAGAAGGTCCGGAGACCTTTGAAACGCGTAGGCAGTCTTTTGGTCCTGTGCGGCATCCGTCCTCTACTCCTTCTCTTGCTATTCAGGTGACGTCACCCAGATTAGGCCGCCCCTTCTGTTTACCGCTCTGCAGCGGTTCCTTTCCGGCCCACGTGCACGGGCCAGCGGCGTTTCAGGTGCGCGGCAGCCAGGCACCGACTAGGGAGGACGCTCCCTATACCCACTGGTGCCCCTGCCGCCCCACGCTTCTTTTTGGTCCGCCCTCCATTGGACGTCCGGAACGCTGGTGATCCTCTTCAGCTTTACACAGTGCCAGCGCTTTCACTACAACTACACTATAACCAGTAAGTGTGCGGCTTGTTAATTTTATTCATTCACACTTCCGCCACACATTTAGATTGTCTTTGAGTCTCCTGTCCCACTGACTGAGTGTGGCAACAGGATATTTTGTGTTGATTTGATGCATGTCTATATAGAAGCATTCAATTACTCGCTGTGACACCCGCATTGTGCTATAGTTGTGCTACTGATCACTAGTATTCTCTACTAGGTTGTGCCCACCGGCTACTGATTTCTTTGCATCATTTTTTGTTCTATGTCCACTTTTTCATTTATTTCTTCTACACCTAGTTAGCGCGGTGTCTTTATTTATTTATTTAAGTTAAAATTGTTATTTCTTTTTTGCGGGGCGACCCTCAGGATTGGGCTTTCTCGCTAGCGCCAGGAGATCCGGCATTGGCGAATATTGATGCGTTTTTTCTGGCGCTCGGATTGCTTTACGAGGAACCCAATCTTGAAATTCAGGCAGAAAAAGCCTTGCTGGCTATTTCTCAGGGTCAGGATGAAGCTGAAGTGTATTGCCAAAAATTTCGGAAATGGTCCGTGCTTACTCAGTGGAATGAGTGTGCTCTGGCCGCAAATTTCAGAAATGGCCTTTCTGAAGCCATTAAGAATGTGATGGTGGGTTTCCCCATTCCTACAAGTCTGAATGATTCTATGGCGCTTGCTATTCAAATTGACCGGCGTTTGCGGGAGCGCAAAACCGCTAATCCTCTGGTGGTGTTGTCTGAACAAACACCTGATTTAATGCAATGTGATAGAATTCAGACTAGAAATGAACGGAAAAATCATAGACGTCAGAATGGGTTGTGTTTTTACTGTGGTGATTCTACACATGTTATATCAGCATGCTCTAAACACCTAACAAGGGTTGTTAGTCCTGTCGCCATTGGTAATTTGCAACCTAAATTTATTTTGTCTGTGACTTTAATTTGCTCTTTGTCTTCTTACCCTGTTATGGCGTTTGTGGATTCAGGTGCTGCCCTGAGTCTTATGGATCTGTCATTTGCCAAGCGCTGTGGTTTTGTTCTTGAACCGTTAGTAAATCCTATTCCTCTTAGAGGTATTGATGCTACGCCATTGGCGGAAAATAAACCGCAGTTTTGGACGCAGGTGACCATGTGCATGACTCCTGAACATCGGGAGGTGATTCGTTTTCTTGTTCTGCATAAAATGCATGATTTGGTCGTTTTGGGTCTGCCATGGTTACAGACCCACAATCCAGTCTTGGATTGGAAGGCAATGTCTGTGTCAAGTTGGGGCTGTCGGGGAATTCATGCTGATTCCCCGCCGGTGTCTATTGCTTCCTCTACTCCTTCGGAAGTTCATGAGTATTTGTCTGATTATCAGGATGTATTCAGTGAGTCCAGATCCAGTGCTCTGCCTCCTCATAGGGACTGTGACTGCGCCATAGATTTGATTCCAGGTAGTAAATTTCCTAAGGGAAGATTATTTAATCTGTCTGTACCTGAGCATGCCGCAATGCGTTCATATATCAAGGAGTCTCTGGAGAAGGGGCATATCCGTCCATCCTCTTCCCCTCTTGGTGCGGGATTCTTTTTTGTGGCCAAGAAGGACGGATCTTTGAGACCTTGTATTGACTATCGGCTTCTGAATAAAATCACTGTAAAATTTCAGTAACCTTTGCCTCTCTTGTCGGACTTGTTTGCCCGGATTAAGGGTGCCAAGTGGTTCACCAAGATAGATCTTCGTGGTGCGTACAACCTTGTGCGCATTAATGCAATACAAAAAAATGGAGTTGATGTCCACACGATATTTGAAAAAGATCTTAATAATTTATTATTACCAAAGAATATCACAACAATACATTATAATAATTTCAGCATAAAAATAGAACCGGCTAGACAAAAATGGCTATAGCACAGAAAAACAGAGAACGGTGCGGACCTCAGGTTGGTGCCAAAAACTACACCAATTATATGCCAAGTGCAATATCATATATTGGTAGGTACACGGGGGGAGCCTAATTACGAGTATAAAGTGTCTGAAAGAGCCCTGTACACTGACTCTTCATATATCACAGCACACCCATATCCCCGGATGCTTACCAATCTCCAGGCACCAGAACCGAGCCGCACCGTCGCCCCAACGCGCGTTTCGCGTTCGCTTCGTCGGGGCGGTGCTGCTCACTGTCCGGCGTTACAATTTATAGGGACCTCATAGACGTTACTGAGACCACCTGTGTCGGCGCATGTCCGAGGCGTGACCAGCCGGGTGCTGCATCAAGAGCGACAGCAAAGATGGCGGAGCGGTCCAGCGGTCACATAAACGTGATCTCACTGAACCGCAAACGTCACCAAGCCGCGCCGCCCACAATGCCCCGGGACATGGACACTCCCGGACATGCGCTCAGTGAATCTCGCTGCTAACCCACATAAAGGACCCGACGGGACTCAGGACTGCCCCTATATTGGAGAGGGAGGGGCCACGTAAGATGGAGAAAAAAAGGATAAAGATCAAAACACATAAAAAGAGGGGAGGAAAAGAAAGAAAAAATGATAATGATAAATAAACATAAGTCATTTAAGTGAGTATGTGAACTATGGGAAGCTACCTCCATATATAAGGCTACCCACATATAAATATCAAACATATGCACATGTGCCAAAAGTACAAATAAATAAAAATAATGAAAAAACGTGATACATAGTTTCTAATAATCCAAATACCATGACAAAAATAGCAACTGGGAATAAATATGCAGCAATTCATTGCTTGTATAATACATACATAATAATATAATATAAAAACAATTGTGCTAATAAAAAACAGCCCCATTACATTATCTATGTGTATCTAGAAATACATATATGCTAATCAAACATGTGACATATTATACTAATAAAAACATCTTCTCCTTTCATTCAGCAAATTTCTGTCAGACCGAAGATATCACGAGAAATGATATTTGAAAGAGCAGCCCGTCAGACGTCCATATTTTCTACATAGGTCGGGCCTTCAGCAGCAGAGGAACCATTTCAAGAACGCCTATGTCTAAGGTAAAATACTACAAATAAATCAGAGAAAAACACAATTAAAAAGGCATAAAGAAAAAGGACAGACAAACATCACATCAATAAAAACAAACATAAATCTGCACTCTGGAGATAGGCTATAAGAAAGGACTAAAACTCAAGCTCTCATTTAGGCCTGCAGGGGCTAACGTGTTTAGTACCATAATCCAACGACACTCCTTTTGAGCTAGTTTCTGTTTTGCGTCCCCACCTCTTATGCCCATTCGGATCTTCTCAATCCCCCATGCCTTCAAGTCTTTGGGGTTACACTTATGGTGTTGCCGAAAGTGTCTCGGAATTGGTTTCAGACTGTCAACATCATCAACTTCCCGTGCTGCTTCAATATCTCGTACGTGTTCGTGTATGCGGACACGTAATTCTCTCGATGTAAGTCCAACGTAGATAAGATTACAGGTGCACACTGCGTAATACACCACGTGTGTCGTACTACACGTAATGTATTGATTTATTCGGAATTGTCTCTTACCATTTGATGAACAAAAGGCAAAAGATCTACTCAAATTCTTACATGCAAGGCACCCCCCGCATGGAAAAAACCCATTCCTTTGTTTCCCAGCCTGAAAAGGATCTGGTATATTAGCCACATAGTGGCTATGTACCAGTATATCTTTGAAGTTGCTGCTCCTCCGAGCAGTCATTAGGGGTTGGTCAGATAAAAACCTCCCAAGTAGGGGATCTGTGGTAAGAACAGCCCAATGTTTGTTCATAATGCTCCGCATTTCACCCCACCTATGATTAAAGGTGGATATGAATCTTGGTTGCTCGTCCCAGGTTTTTTCCGTTTTCCGTCTCTCCACCAAGAGTTCACTCCTCCTTGTTTTTTTCGCCCTCAGATACCCCTTCTTTATGGCACGACCACTATAGCCACGTTGTCTAAAGCGCTCCCCAAGGTCCACCGCCTGCCTCTCAAATAGAGTATCAGAGGCACAGATCCTCCGAGCCCGGAGGAACTGACCAATAGGGATGGCTCTTATCGTGGAGGCTGGATGGGATGAGGATGAGTGCAGCAACGCGTTAACCGATGTCTCCTTCCTATACATATCAGTATAGATCTCTCCATTCGCTTGTACCCTTAGTGTTATGTCTAGGAAGGAGATTTCACTCTCATGGTAAGTATATGTGAGTCTGATGTTGGAGCCGTTGTCGTTCAATCCCACCATGAACTTCTGTAACTCCAGGACAGGGCCATGCCATATAAAGAGGACATCATCTATATATCTGTACCACCCAAGAATTTGGGGGGCAGACTGTGTGCCACCACAAAAAACCTCACGCTCCCAGTAACCCAAAAATAAATTAGCATACGATGGCGCACAGGCCGCCCCCATGGCGGTACCCTGTCTCTGGAGAAAAAAACGGTCCTTAAAAACAAAAAAATTGTGTGTGAGGACGAACTCCAACAGCTCCAACACCAGCTCACGTAAATCCGGATCCAAATTGCTGGACTCAAGAAAAAATCTCGAAGCCCTCATCCCATCCACATGGCGGATGCTGGTATATAATGCCTCAACATCTGCAGTGACTAAAACCATGCCCCTCTCCACGACAAGGCCATCCAACTGTCTCAGGACATCCGTAGTGTCCCTGACATAGGAGGGCAGAGTTTCAACCTGTGGCCGTAAATAATGTTCAATAAATTTACATGTTGCGTCACACAACCCTCCAATGCCAGAGACAATCGGACGTCCAGGAGGAGAGACCAGGTCTTTGTGGACCTTGGGGAGCAAGTAGAAGGTTGGTATCACTGGATACTGTACTAGTAGACCACCCAGCAATTTCTTACTGATAATGCCTCTTTCATAAGCCATCTCCAAAATGTTTTGCAGTTGAGTCTGAAACTTGGTCAGAGGACTCTGTGGCAATGGGGTATATGTGTCCCTATTCCTCAATTGTCGAAAGGCTTCTTTCTCATACCTCTCCACAGGCCAGATGACCAAGTTTCCCCCCTTGTCCGCCGATTTGATGACAACATCCTCCCACATTTTAATCTCCTGCAGAGCTTCTCTCTGTGCAGTTGAAAGGTTATCCCTCTTTTTATAGTTAGTTATTTTATTGAAATCCTCCATCACCAATTTCGTAAAGATTTCTACCTGTGGGCAGAGGGACAGGGGGGGAAAAGTGGTACATCTGGCAGATATACGGGGTGGAGAGGCACTTACCCCTTCACCAGAAGATTCTCGCTCCAACTCCTCCAAATTTCTGAGAGTCTCTAATTCAATGGGATCACTTATTGTAACATTGTCTGAGGAGCGCAAATGAAGCCTCTTTAGAACGATCTTCCGGGCATACAGATGTAGATCCTTTACTGCTACAAAGAAGTCAAAATTATTAGAGGGAGAGAAGGACAGACCGAGTTCCAAGACTTGTTTTTGTGGTTCAGAGAGAATATGACTGGACAGATTGATTACCTCTAGTATGTTATTTTTTGATTTTTTATCCATGGAGGGAGGGGTATTCATTTTCCTTTTATTCCTCAGACGTCCTTCTCTCCAGTCATTATTTCTCTCTGAATCCTTTTTTGTCCATCCAGATCTCACATTATCCACCCTCTGTGTTCTTTCCTCAGCCGAGGATACAGAAGAGATGGACATGGATCGACCTCTAGAAAAATTTTTACTAAACAATCGTCTATTATGCCACTTATAAATTCTCCCTTGTTGTCGGTCAGCTAGGTCACGCTGATACTTTTTGGTCTTATATTGTACAACTTCGGTCTCCCATTTTTTTAGAGATGAATCAATCTCATCTCTGAATTTTACGGCCGCCTCACCAACAAGACACTTGTTCATCTCATCTTGTGTGGAGTTTAGTTCTATATCCAGTTCTTTGAGTTGTTTCTCATTATATTTGGATAACAATTCCATAAATCTTTTAGAACACTGGGAGGCGGCCTCCTCCCATTGCTCAACAAACTCCGTGTCATTAACCACAAACGAAGGGAAAACTTGAACCCGTAAACCTCTAGGGACCAAACCACACCCAATATAACGCTCCAGGAAGGCCTTGTTCCACCATAGGCGGGTACGTTTATTGAGAGAATCCTTATATTTCGTTGTCAAGCCACTTATATCTCCAGATTTAAAATCAACTGTGCTACCACCATTCTTGCTAAACACTTGGTCAAGCTGATTCAGCCACGCTTTTTCGCGTTCACGAAAGTCCATCTCTCTCAGATTGGTTACTGTAAAAACACAGACAGCACAATAATAGAAACAACCCAAAATGAAAAGGGATCTGTGCCTCTGATACTCTATTTGAGAGGCAGGCGGTGGACCTTGGGGAGCGCTTTAGACAACGTGGCTATAGTGGTCGTGCCATAAAGAAGGGGTATCTGAGGGCGAAAAAAACAAGGAGGAGTGAACTCTTGGTGGAGAGACGGAAAACGGAAAAAACCTGGGACGAGCAACCAAGATTCATATCCACCTTTAATCATAGGTGGGGTGAAATGCGGAGCATTATGAACAAACATTGGGCTGTTCTTACCACAGATCCCCTACTTGGGAGGTTTTTATCTGACCAACCCCTAATGACTGCTCGGAGGAGCAGCAACTTCAAAGATATACTGGTACATAGCCACTATGTGGCTAATATACCAGATCCTTTTCAGGCTGGGAAACAAAGGAATGGGTTTTTTCCATGCGGGGGGTGCCTTGCATGTAAGAATTTGAGTAGATCTTTTGCCTTTTGTTCATCAAATGGTAAGAGACAATTCCGAATAAATCAATACATTACGTGTAGTACGACACATGTGGTGTATTACGCAGTGTGCACCTGTAATCTTATCTACGTTGGACTTACATCGAGAGAATTACGTGTCCGCATACGCGAACACGTACGAGATATTGAAGCAGCACGGGAAGTTGATGATGTTGACAGTCTGAAACCAATTCCGAGACACTTTCGGCAACACCATAAGTGTAACCCCAAAGACTTGAAGGCATGGGGGATTGAGAAGATCCGAATGGGCATAAGAGGTGGGGACGCAAAACAGAAACTAGCTCAAAAGGAGTGTCGTTGGATTACGGTACTAAACACGTTAGCCCCTGCAGGCCTAAATGAGAGCTTGAGTTTTAGTCCTTTCTTATAGCCTATCTCCAGAGTGCAGATTTATGTTTGTTTTTATTGATGTGATGTTTGTCTGTACTTTTTCTTTATGTCTTTTTAATTGTGTTTTTCTCTGATTTATTTGTAGTATATTACCTTAGACATAGGCGTTCTTGAAATGGTTCCTCTGCTGCTGAAGGCCCGACCTATGTAGAAAATATGGACGTCTGACGGGCTGCTCTTTCAAATATCATTTCTCGTGATATCTTCGGTCTGACAGAAATTTGCTGAATGAAAGGAGAAGATGTTTTTATTAGTATAATATGTCACATGTTTGATTAGCATATATGTATTTCTAGATACACATAGATAATGTAATGGGGCTGTTTTTTATTAGCACAATTGTTTTTATATTATATTATTATGTATGTATTATACAAGCAATGAATTGCTGCATATTTATTCCCAGTTGCTATTTTTGTCATGGTATTTGGATTATTAGAAACTATGTATCACGTTTTTTCATTATTTTTATTTATTTGTACTTTTGGCACATGTGCATATGTTTGATATTTATATGTGGGTAGCCTTATATATGGAGGTAGCTTCCCATAGTTCACATACTCACTTAAATGACTTATGTTTATTTATCATTATCATTTTTTCTTTCTTTTCCTCCCCTCTTTTTATGTGTTTTGATCTTTATCCTTTTTTTCTCCATCTTACGTGGCCCCTCCCTCTCCAATATAGGGGCAGTCCTGAGTCCCGTCGGGTCCTTTATGTGGGTTAGCAGCGAGATTCACTGAGCGCATGTCCGGGAGTGTCCATGTCCCGGGGCATTGTGGGCGGCGCGGCTTGGTGACGTTTGCGGTTCAGTGAGATCACGTTTATGTGACCGCTGGACCGCACCGCCATCTTTGCTGTCGCTCTTGATGCAGCACCCGGCTGGTCACGCCTCGGACATGCGCCGACACAGGTGGTCTCAGTAACGTCTATGAGGTCCCTATAAATTGTAACGCCGGACAGTGAGCAGCACCGCCCCCTGACGAAGCCAACGCGAAACGCGCGTTGGGGCGACGGTGCGGCTCGGTTCTGGTGCCTGGAGATTGGTAAGCATCCGGGGATATGGGTGTGCTATGATATATGAAGAGTCAGTGTACAGGGCTCTTTCAGACACTTTATACTCGTAATTAGGCTCCCCCCGTGTACCTACCAATATATGATATTGCACTTGGCATATAATTGGTGTAGTTTTTGGCACCAACCTGAGGTCCGCACCGTTCTCTGTTTTTCTGTGCTATAGCCATTTTTGTCTAGCCGGTTCTATTTTTATGCTGAAATTATTATAATGTATTGTTGTGATATTCTTTGGTAATAATAAATTATTAAGATCTTTTTCAAATATCGTGTGGACATCAACTCCATTTTTTTGAATTGCAATAGTGTGTATAGGAGTGTCCCCTCTATTCGCTCTAGAAAGCATGCCTCCCAGATAGGCTCCCCCACTGTGGTTGTGAGCATGTGGAGGAATAAGGCACTACTTTTTTTCATTTTGGGTTGTTTCTATTCTTGTGCGCATTAAGCAAGGTGATGAATGGAAGACTGCATTTAATACGCCCGAAGGTCATTTTGAGTACTTGGTGATGCCTTTTGGGCTTTCTAATGCTCCCTCAGTATTTCAGTCCTTTATGCATGATATTTTCCGGATTGTGGTTTTCTCTGAAGATTGGGACTCACATGTGGAGCAGGTCAGGATGGTGTTTCAGGTTTTGCGTGAGAATGCCTTGTATGTTAAAGGCTCAAAGTGTCTCTTTGGAGTACAGAAAGTTCCCTTTTTGGGGTTTATTTTTTCCCCTTCTGCTGTTGAGATGGACCCAGTCAAGGTCCGAGCTATTCATGAGTGGACTCAACCCACGTCAGTGAAGAGTCTTCAGAAGTTCTTGGGTTTTGCTAACTTCTACCGTCGTTTTATCGCTAATTTTTCTAGCGTTGTTAAACCTTTGACGGATATGACCAAGAAAGGTTCTGATGTTGCTAACTGGGCTCCTGCAGCCGTGGAGGCGTTCCAGGAGTTGAAGCGCCGGTTTACTTCGGCGCCTGTTTTGTGCCAGCCTGATGTCTCACTTCCCTTTCAGGTCGAGGTGGATGCTTCTGAGATTGGGGCAGGGGCCGTTTTGTCACAGAGAGGCCCTGGTTGCTCGGTAATGAAACCATGTGCTTTCTTCTCTAGGAAGTTTTCGCCTGCTGAGCGGAATTATGATGTTGGCAATCGGGAATTACTGGCCATGAAGTGGGCATTTGAGGAGTGGCGTCATTGGCTCGAGGGTGCTAAGCATCGTGTGGTGGTCTTGACTGATCACAAAAATTTGATGTATCTCGAGTCTGCTAAACGTTTGAATCCTAGACAGGCCCGCTGGTCATTGTTTTTCTCCCGTTTTGACTTTGTGGTCTCGTATTTACCAGGTTCAAAGAATGTGAAAGCGGATGCTCTTTCAAGGAGCTTTGTGCCTGACTCTCCTGGAGTCACAGAACCTGTTGGTATTCTTAAAGAAGGAGTTATTTTGTCAGCCATTTCTCCTGATTTGCGACGTGTGTTGCAGAGATTTCAAGCTGGTAGACCTGACTCTTGTCCACCTGACAGACTGTTTGTTCCTGATAAGTGGACTAGCAGAGTCATTTCCGAGGTTCATTCGTCGGTGTTGGCAGGTCATCCGGGAATTTTTGGCACCAGAGATCTGGTGGCTAGGTCATTTTGGTAGCCTTCCTTGTCACGGGATGTACGGTCATTTGTGCAGTCCTGTGGGACTTGTGCTCGAGCTAAGCCTTGCTGTTCCCGTGCCAGCGGGTTGCTCTTGCCCTTGCCTGTCCCGAAGAGGCCTTGGACACATATTTCCATGGATTTCATTTCTGATCTCCCGGTGTCTCGGGGTATGTCTGTCATCTGGGTGGTATGTGATCGTTTTTCAAAAATGGTCCATTTGGTGCCCTTGCCTAAGCTGCCTTCCTCTTCCGATCTGGTTCCTGTGTTCCTTCAGAATGTGGTTCGTTTACACGGCATTCCTGAGAATATTGTGTCTGACAGAGGATCCCAGTTTGTTTCCAGGTTCTGGCGATCCTTTTGTGCTAGGATGGGCATTGATTTGTCGTTCTCGTCTGCCTTTCATCCTCAGACTAATGGACAAACTGAGCGAACTAATCAGACTCTGGAGGCTTACTTGAGGTGTTTTGTTTTGGCAGATCAGGATGATTGGGTGACCTTCTTGCCGTTGGCTGAGTTTGCCCTAAATAATCGGGCTAGTTCCGCTACTTTGGTTTTGCCATTTTTCTGCAACTCTGGTTTCCATCCTCGTTTTTCCTCGGGACATGTGGAGCCTTCTGACTGTCCTGGGGTGGATTCTGTGGTGGATAGGTTGCAGCAGATCTGGAATCATGTGGTGGACAACTTAAAATTGTCACAGGAGAAGGCTCAGCGTTTTGCCAACTGCCGCCGCGGTGTGGGTCCCCGACTTCGTGTTGGGGATTTGGTGTGGCTGTCTTCTCGATTTGTTCCTATGAAGGTCTCCTCTCCTAAATTTAAGCCTCGCTTCATCGGTCCTTACAAGATATTGGAAATCCTTAATCCAGTGTCCTTTCGCTTGGATCTTCCGGTTTCGTTTGCCATTCACAACGTGTTCCATAGGTCTTTGTTACGACGCTACGTTGTGCCTGTGGTTCCTTCTGCTGAGCCTCCTGCTCCGGTGTTGGTTGAGGGCGAGTTGGAGTACGTGGTGGAGAAGATCTTGGATTCTCGTCTCTCCAGGAGGAGGCTTCAGTATTTGGTCAAGTGGAAGGGTTATGGTCAGGAGGATAATTCCTGGGTGGTTGCCTCTGATGTGCATGCGGCCGATTTAGTTCGTGCCTTTCACGCTGCTCATCCTGATCGCCCTGGTGGTCTTGGTGAGGGTTCGGTGACCCCTCCTTAAGGGGGGGGTACTGTTGTGAATTAGACTTTTTTGGCTCCCTCTTGTGGTTACTAGTGATATGACTCTGGGATTTCCTTCCCTCAGTTTGCACCCAGCTGGGTCGTTACTTCAGGGGTGTTGCTATATAAACCTCCTGGAACCTTAGTCCAGTGCCTGGCATCGGTGTTATCAGACACATTCTGTTTGCTCCTGTTTGCTGGTCCTGGTTCGTGCAAAATTAAGCTAAGTCTTTCTTCTTTGTTTTTTGGGTTATTTGTTTGCTATCATTTTTGTCCAGCTTGTACTAAATGTGATTCCTGACCTTGCTGGAAGCTCTAGGGGGCTGGTGTTCTCCCCCCGGGCCGTTAGACGGTTCGGGGGTTCTTGAATTTCCAGTGTGGATATTTTTGATAGGATTTTTTGCTGACCATATAAGTTATCTTTCTATATTCTGCTATTAGCTAGTGGGCCTCTCTTTGCTAAATACCTAGCTCATTCTTATGTTTGTCTTTTCCTCTTACCTCCCCGTTATTATTTGTGGGGGGCTTTCAATCCAACTTTTGGGGTATTTCCTCTGGAGGCAAGAAAGGTCTTTCTTTTCCCTTCTAGGGGTAGTTAGCTCTCCGGCTGGCGCGAGACGTCTAGGATCAACGTAGGAACGTTCCCCGGCTGCTGGTATTTGTGGTGCTAGGATTAGTTATATGGTCAGCCCAGTTACCACTGCCCTATGAGCTGGTTTTCTGTATTTACAGACTTAGCATTATTCCTGAGACCCTCTGCCATTGGGGTCATAACAAGAATGCTGGACACACTGGGGGCAATATGCTGGAGACACTGGGGCAGATTGCTGGACACACTGGGGGCTATAATCTGGACACACTGGGGCAGGATGCTGAACACACTGGGGGCAGAATGCTGGACACACTGGGGGCAGGATGCTGGACATACTGGGGGCAGGATGCTGGAGACACTGGGGCAGATTGCTGGACACACTGGGGGCAATATGCTGGAGACACTGGGGCAGATTGCTGGACACACTGGGGGCAATATGCTGGAGACACTGGGGCAGATTGCTGGACACACTGGGGGAAATATGCTGGACACATTGGGGGCAGAGATGCTGGACACATTGAGGGCAGAGGTGCAGCGCCCCAGAGTCCTGGTTGCTGCAGTAATATTATTCCTCCACCAGGAGGAGTGATATTACGTCTGGAGGCAATAAAGGAGATCTTCTGTCCAGGTATCACAACCACATACAACACACTTCACACTCCAGTCCACCAGGGGGAGCAAAGGTTCTATCGACTAGGCCACTCCTCACAGCTAGGTAAAACTGGTGGGTTGGTTAGGAAGTTAGACAGAAGCTGACTGGGCTTCACACAAACAGATCCCGACGGAGTTTGGCAGAAGCTGGCTGGAGTGGGTTCCAGCCAGATCCAGACTGCGGTCTGTGGAAGACGAGGGTCCACGGAGCTGCGCCTGCCCCACGTGCGGCAGCATCCAAAGAGAGAGACATTGAAAGGAAGCGTGTTGTAGTGAGTGAGAAACGAAGGCATAGCAACAAGTGGATACCAGAGAGGATAGTGGCTGAGAGAAGGGGCATCCTTCTGGTGCGCGTACCGGTAGCCAGAATACCGAGGGAGTAAAGTGCTCTATGCCATTGCTTCAGAGACTGGCAGGACAGTCAATTCCAAGTTGGTTGCCCGACCTTAATACCTAAGAAGACAGGTGGCAACTTGTGGGGGTCGGGGCGTCTCTAGGGTCCCTATAAACAAGCCTCAGGCCATCAGTCATACGGGTTTTGTTCTATCCGACCACGGGGAACAGAGAGAGAAGAGTAATAACAGTGAGGACCTCATAAGCAAGTGAGGACCTACTGTGTTGCTGTGCGCATAGGAAGGCTATTGCATTCCACCTGGCTAAGGAGACTTTGGATTTGCCTTCAGACCAGCCGGACTCTGCCTACCCTGTGATCCGGCGTCTAGGACTGGGGACACTGAAGCCTTCAGTAAGGGTAAAGAGACTGCAACCTTGTGTCCTCATTCTTTACTGCGCCGTGCACCATCCACCAACTACACCTCTGGGAAGCCCTGGGGATACACTCCACCTGTGGAGAGGTATACCATCTAGCTGCCATAACATCACCCCAGCGGACCCCTAAACAGCGTCGGTCACCCTGACCGAATACCACAGCTGGCGTCACGAACATTATCCCTTTAAAGGCCTTCCCCATTTATCAACGGACGCCCCTAGGGCCATGGACCGGGTCAGACACCATGACATCCCCGCTGAGAACCGAAGGACCCGGTGCCGAGTACCCCACGGCCCTACTGGGGGCGCTCCAAAATCTTGGCGTCACGAACAGGATGTATTTAAGCCTGAAGAATCGGGTCATGTGTGCCTAGGAACTGTGCCAGAGTTGTATTTGAACTGTGTTTCATTGCTGAATTGTGTATCGCCATTACCACAAAGATTCCCGCCAAAATTGCCGCCATTGTAGCGCCACGAGGAGCGCAGGAGAAGAAGAAGGGCATGCCATGGGAGGAGACTACCAAAGCGGCGCCAAAAGTGGCGACCGCCCCCCCGACTACTGCTGCGAGAAGACGACGTGCCCAGAAACCAAGAAGGAGCTCCACCCCCAGAAAATGAAGGAGCAGCGTGCGTGTGCTACCGAAGGTCCAGAAGCAGAAATGGCGACCAGCGGATACCTGAAAGAGGACGAATCAACCCACAGCAGTCCCGAGCCATCGGAGGAGGAGTGCCCAGGCATGCCGCTGTTAGAGGAAATCGACTTCATGCAGTTATGGGTGGAGCAGCTGCGTCGACTGTCGTGGCACAACGGCTTTACGGCACCGAGGAAAGCGAGGCCGATCCTACACCAGGAGGACGCCCAGGCCGAAATACCGGCCGTGCCGCCACCAACCCCAGTATCCGGGACCGCGGAGTGGGACGGCATCAGGGGAACCATATCCAGTACAGGTACGGAGAATGCCAACACCCCGGTGACCAAACCGATCACAGTAGCCGTACAGCACCCAGGCTCTGACCCGACACTCGCACTCCCGTTGCGATGGGGGGTGGTGGTCTCTCCTCACCAGAATAAGAAGGGCTACATCCAGGAGATAGAGCCACCAATAGGGGCCCCCGCCACCGAGAAGGAAGCACCATCCTCCGCGGGCACGAACTGTACTGACTACGAGCAATGTAGGGGGGATATAGTCACCTATACCCGCTACTGGACAGACGCCGGTTGGCAAACCCGGGAGGTAAAGCAGGCTACCCCGCTAATGTTGCCTAACGTTGGGCAGAATGATCTTGCCGCCCCTGCGGCTATCAAGGATGTGGCAGTAACTGATATGTGCACGCAAGCCACTCAGACTGCAATTGCAGCCCATAATCTGACAATGCATGAACAACGGACCCATGGGGTCGACGTAGACGAGGACATATACACGAGTCGTCCAAGGCCAAAGATTACCAGATATCGTATAAGGCCCTGGATGCAGTTTGACCCATAAACCTCGAAAAACCGAAGAATGTATATCGTTAAAACCTTTTCCTGTTTGTTTTGCTGCTAAAAACAGTCCTGGGTTAACTCTTAAAGGGATCCCTTTGTTTACCCGGGATCCCTGTTGTTTCAAGTTTGCACAAGTCTTATTATTGTTTTTAAAGAACTGCAGAATCATGGACGGTGAATGATTCACAAACTGTTCCTGTATATAGTTTGCACCTTCTTAAGGGTGCTCTGTACTGATTTTACAAGAAAGAGTTTTGCAAAGAGACTGTTCCTGATGTCAGCGTGAAAGTTCTTGCTGTTTTACAAGTTGATAACTGACTTGCATACTGATTGTTTGCACTACCTCAGAAGAGACTGGAGATTTCCTCTTAAAGGGAATGTTAGTTGTTGCACCTTACTAAAGAGTGATAATGTTGCCTTAAATAGTTGGATAGTAATAGTGTTTACATAGCTGATAGTATGTAGCTAGAAGGTTAGATAGTGATAAAATGTTTGATAATGTTGAGAATAAAATGCTAGTGATGTACTTTGAATAAAATTGAAGTTAAAGTAAATGTTAGGTTTTATAGAAATAAACTGAAGAAAAATGCAGTGAGCCCGTAGGGGTAGACAGATAGTCCTGCATATGTAGAAGAAGTGAGAATAGGGAAAATGCTAATTGGCACTTTGAAGTTTTATAGTATACCCTTAGAGGGTACTCGCACTTAAAGAAAGAAAGACACCGTTTGTACCTGCACTTAGTAGATAGCATACCTGTATGGGTGATGGTCGTTCATGGTTAGTTAGTTAATAATTGTTATTTACTTAATTTTAAGTCGTACGCACAATGTAAATATGTTATTGTTTGCAACGTTCAAGTGTTCTCACCTCCCGTAAAGGGAAGCACTGTTATGTTAACTTGTTTTATAGCAGTCAGAACTTTGCATGTCTTTTGCTAACGTAATTGTTGTTTTCTTTTCCCAGCCCGGGAGTGCTGGATTTAACGGGGGGGGGGGGGGGGGGGGTTAAGTGCAGCACCCCAGAGTCCTGGTTGCTGCAGTAATATTATTCCTCCACCAGGGGGAGTGATATTACATCTGGAGGCAATAAAGGAGATCTTCTGTCCAGGTATCACAACCACATACAACACACTTCTCACTCCAGTCCACCAGGGGGAGCAAAGGTTCTATCGACTAGGCCACTCCTCACAGCTAGGTAAAACTGGTGGGTTGGATAGGAAGTTAGACAGAAGCTGACTGGGCTTCGCACAGACAGTCAGATCCCGACGGAGTTTGGCAGAAGCTGACTGAAGTGGGTTTCAGCCAGATCCAGACTGCGGTCTGTGGAAGACGAAGGTCCACGGAGCTGCGCCTGCCCCACGTGCGGCAGCATCCAAAGAGAGAGACATTGAAAGGAAGCGTGTTGTAGTGAGTGAGAAACGAAGGCATAGCAACAAGTGGATACCAGAGAGGATAGTGGCTGAGAGAAGCGGCATCCTTCTGGTGCACGTTCCGGTAGCCAAAATACCGAGGGAGTAAAGTGCTCTATGCCATTGCTTCAGAGACTGGTAGGACAGTCAATTCCAAGTTGGCTGCCCGACCTTAATACCTAAGAAGACAGGTGGCAACTTGTGGGGGTCGGGGCGTCTCTAGGGTCCCTATAAACAAGCCTCAGGCCATCAGTCATACGGGTTTTGTTCTATCCGACCACAGGGAACAGAGAGAGAAGAGTAATAACAGTGAGGACCTCATTAGAGCTTAAGCAAGTGAGGACCTACTGTGTTGCCGTGCGCATAGGAAGGCTATTGCATTCCACCTGGATAAGGAGACTCTGGATTTGCCTTCAGACCAGCCGGGCTCTGCCTACCCTGTGATCTGGCGCCTAGGACTGTGGACACTGAAGCCTTTAGTAAAGGTAAAGAGACTGCAACCTTGTGTCCTCATTCTTTACTGCGCCGCGCACCATCCACCAACTACACCTCTGGGAAGCCCACCTGTGTGGAGGTATACCATCTAGCTGCCATAACATCACCCCAGCAGACCCCTAAGCAGCGTCGGTCACCCTGACCGAATACCACAGGTGGCGTCATGAACATTATCCCTTTAAAGACCTTCCCCCATTTATCAACGGACACCCCTAGGGCCACGGACCGGGGCCGAGTACCCCACGGCCCTACTGGGGGCGTTCCACTGGACACATTGGGGGCAGAGATGCTGGACACATTGAGGGCAGAGATGCTGGACAGATTGGGGGTAGAGATGCTGGAAAAATTGGGGGAAGAGATGCTGGACACATTGGGGGCAGAGATGCTGGACACATTGGGGGCAGAGGTGCTGGACACATTGGGGGCAGAGCTGCTGAACACATTGGGGACAGAGATGCTGGACACATTGGGGGCAGAGATGCTGGACACATTGGGGGCAGAGATGCTGGACACATTGGGGGCAGAGATGCTGGACACATTGGGGGCAGAGATGCTGGACACATTGGGGGCAGAGATGCTGGAAACATTGGGGGCAGGATGCTGGACACATTGGGGGCAGAGATGCTGGACACATTGGGGGCAGAGATGCTGGACACATTGGGGCAGAGATGCTGGACACATTGGGGGCAGAGATGCTGGACACATTGGGAGCAGAGATGCTGGACACATTGGGAGCAGAGATGCTGGACACATTGGGAGCAGAGATGCTAGACACTGGGGCAGAGATGCTGGACACATTGGGGGCAGAGATGCTGGACACTTTTGGGGGCAGAGTGTTATGATCCGGTGACCTTGGAGCCGCATGAGAGACTTTCTCAGGAGTAGGTGGTACCTGTACTGACCGCAAACCCTAAACTAACACCGCAACTAGAAGTAGCCGTGGGATGTACCTAACACGTCCTAGACACCTCGACAAAGCCGGAGGACTAAATACCCCTATAGATTGAAATGGGAATTCTATCTTGCCTCAGAGCAGAACCCCAAAGGATAGGCAGCCCCCCACAAATATTGACAGTGAGTATAAGAGGAAAGACACACGCAGGCAGAAAAACAGGATTTAGCAAAAGAGGCACTTCTAGCTAAACAGAAAAGGATAGGATAGAATTCTAAGCGGTCAGTATTAAAATCCTAAAAATATCCACAGCAGATAATACAAATATTCTACATCTAACTAAAGACATAGAAAGTATATCTGCATCTCCTGAGAATCCAGCATGACTGAAAAATCCAAACAAAGTCTAAGCTGGAGAAAAACACAATGAATTGCACTGAATTGCAAAGCACACTGCATGTGCGCAAAGAGACAAAAACCAGACACTTATCTTAGCTGAATTGGCAGCAGGGCATGAGGAACCAGAGAGAGATGCAATCCCTCCAAGAACAATGGACAACTGGCAAGGACTCATGGATCCTGCACACCTAAATACCTATTAGAGCTGCAATCAGCAGAAACACCTGCCCTGGATTACAACCCCAAGACAACTGCACTACCACCAACAACCACCGGAGGGAGCCCAAGAGCAGAATTCACAACAGTACCCCCCCCTTGAAGAGGGGTCACCGAACCCTCACCAGAGCCCCCAGGCCAATCAGAACGAGCCAGATGAAAGGCACGGACCAAATCAGCAGCATGGACATCAGAGGCAAAAACCCAAGAATTATCCTCCTGGCCATAACCCTTCCATTTGACAAGGTACTGAAGCCTCCGCCTCGAAAAGTGAGAATCCAAAATCTTCTCAACCACATACTCCAACTCCCCATCAACCAACACAGGAGCAGGAGGATCAACAGAGGGAACAACGGGCACCACATATTTCCGCAATAAAGATCTATGGAAAACATTATGGATGGCAAAAGAGGCCGGAAGGGCCAAACGAAAAGACACCGGATTGATGATCTCAGAAATTCTATAAGGACCAATAAACCGAGGCTTAAACTTAGGGGAAGAAACCTTCATAGGAACATGAGGGGAAGACAACCAGACCAAATCCCCAACCCGAAGCCGGGAACCAACACACCGACGACGGTTAGCAAAACGCTGAGCCTCCTCCTGAGACAACACCAAATTGTCCACCACATGAGCCCAAATCTGCGGCAACCTATCAACCACAGAATCCACACCAGGACAGTCAGAAGGTTCAACTTGCCCCGAAGAAAAACGAGGATGAAAACCAAAATTACAAAAGAAGGGCGAAACCAAGGTAGCCGAACTAGCCCGATTATTAAGGGCAAACTCGGCCAATGGCAAGAAAGCCACCCAATCATCCTGATCAGCAGACACAAAGCATCTCAAATAAGTTTCCAAAGTCTGATTAGTTCGCTCGGTCTGGCCATTTGTCTGAGGATGAAATGCGGAAGAAAAAGACAAATCAATGCCCAGCCTAGCACAAAAGGCCCGCCAAAACCTAGAAACAAACTGGGAACCTCTGTTGGACACATTATTCTCTGGAATACCAAGCAAACGAACCACATGCTGAAAAAACAATGGAACCAAATCAGAAGAGGAAGGCAATTTAGGCAAAGGCACCAAATGAACCATCTTAGAAAACCGGTCACAAACCACCCAGATAACCGACATCCTCTGGGAAATCGGAAGATCTGAACTAAAATCCATAGAAATATGCGTCCAGGGCCTCTCAGGGACCGGCAAAGGCAAAAACAACCCACTAGCACGGGAACAACAAGGCTTGGCCCGCGCACAAGTCCCACAGGACTGCACAAAAGAACGCACATCACGCGTCAAAGAAGGCCACCAAAAGGACCTACCAACCAAATCTCTGGTACCAAAAATACCAGGATGGCCAGCCAACACAGAACAATGAACCTCAGAAATCACTCTACTAGTCCATCTATCAGGAACAAACAGTTTCCCCACTGGACAGCGGTCAGGTTTGTCAGACTGAAATTCCTGCAGAACCCGTCGCAAATCAGGGGAAATGGCAGAAAGGACCACCCCTTCCTTCAGAATGCCGACCGGCTCAAGTACCTCAGGAGAATCAGGCAAAAAACTCCTAGAGAGGGCATCAGCCTTAATATTCTTAGAACCCGGAAGATACGAGACCACGAAATCAAAACGGGAGAAAAACAGGGACCATCGAGCCTGTCTAGGATTCAGCCGTTTGGCAGATTCGAGGTAAATCAGATTTTTATGATCGGTCAAGACCACAATACGGTGCCTGGCTCCCTCAAGCCAATGTCGCCATTCCTCAAACGCCCACTTCATAGCCAACAACTCCCGATTGCCGACATCATAATTGCGTTCAGCAGGCGAAAACTTACGGGAAAAGAAGGCACACGGTTTCATCAAGGAACCATCAGAATTCCTCTGAGACAAAACGGCCCCTGCCCCAATCTCAGAAGCGTCAACCTCAACCTGAAACGGAAGAGAAACATCTGGCTGACGCAACACCGGGGCAGAAGTAAATCGGCGTTTAAGCTCCTGAAAGGCAGAGACAGCCACAGAGGACCAATTCGTTAAATCAGCGCCTTTCTTCGTCAAATCGGTCAGGGGTTTAACCACACTGGAGAAGTTAGCAATGAAACGGCGATAAAAATTAGCGAAGCCCAAAAATTTCTGAAGGCTCTTCACAGATGTGGGCTGAATCCAATCATGAATGGCCTGAACCTTAACCGGATCCATCTCTATAGATGAGGGAGAAAAAATGAAGCCCAAAAAAAGAAACCTTCTGCACTCCAAAGAGACACTTAGACCCCTTCACAAACAAAGCATTATCACGAAGGATCTGAAATACCATCCTGACCTGTTTCACATGAGACTCCCAATCATCGGAAAAAATTAAGATGTCATCCAAATATACAATCATGAATTTATCAAGATAATTCCAGAAGATATCATGCATGAAGGACTGAAAAACAGATGGAGCATTAGAGAGCCCGAATGGCATCACAAGGTATTCAAAATGGCCTTGGGGCGTATTAAACGCAGTTTTCCATTCGTCACCCTGCTTAATACGAACAAGATTATAGGCCCCCCGAAGGTCAATTTTAGTAAACCAACTAGCCCCCTTAATCCTGGCAAACAAATCGGAAAGGAAAGGCAAAGGGTATTGAAACTTGACCGTGATCTTATTCAAGAGGCGATAATCAATACAGGGTCTCAAGGAGCCATCCTTCTTAGCAACAAAAAAAAATCCCGCTCCCAACGGTGAAGAAGATGGCTGAATATGCCCTTTCTCCAAAGACTCCTTAACATAACTCCGCATGGCGGTATGTTCAGGCACAGACAGGTTGAGAAGTCGGCCCTTAGGAAACTTACAGCCTGGAATCAAGTCAATAGCACAATCACAGTCCCTATGCGGTGGAAGGGAACTGGACTTGGGCTCATCGAATACATCCTGAAAATCAGACAAAATCTCTGGAACTTCAGAAGAGGAGGAAGAGGAGATTGACATCACAGGAACGTCATTATGAACCCCCTGACAACCCCAACTAGTCACAGACATAGACTTCCAATCCAACACAGGATTATGTATCTGCAACCATGGAAAACCCAGCACAATAGCATCATGCAAATTATGCAACACCAGAAAACGACAATCTTCCTGATGGGCTGGCGCCATGCACATGGTCACCTGTGTCCAAAACTGGGGTTTATTTTTAGCCAAAGGTGTAGCATCAATGCCCCTTAAAGGAATAGGGTTCTGCAAAGACTGCAAGGGGAAACCACAACGCCTGGCAAATTCAAAGTCCATTAAGTTCAAAGCGGCGCCTGAATCCACAAACGCCATGACAGAAAATGATGACAATGAGCAGATCAAGGTCACAGATAACAGAAATTTAGGTTGTACAGTTCCGATGGTAACTGAACTAGCAATTCTCTTTGTACGCTTTGGGCAGACTGAAATGACATGAGAAGCATCGCCACAATAAAAACACAACCCATTCTGATGTCTGAATCCTTGTTGTTCCGTTCTAGACAGAATCCTATCACACTGCATAGGCTCAGGCATCTGCTCTGAGGACAACGCCACAGCGCGCACAGTTCTGCGCTCCCGCAAGCGCCGATCAATCTGAAAGGCCAGAGACATAGAATCACTCAGACCAACAGGCACCTTAACATCTTTAACAGATTCAGAAAGACCCTTTCTGAAAATTGCCGCCAAAGCATCCTCATTCCATTTAGTCAGCACAGACCATTTTCTAAATTTCTGACAATACAATTCTGCCGCTTCTTGACCCTGAGACAGGGCCAACAAGGTCTTCTCCGCTTGATCCACAGAATTTGGTTCATCATATAATAATCCTAGAGCCTGAAAAAAGGCATCTACATTAAGCAAGGCCGGATTCCCAGATTCCAAGGAAAATGCCCAATCCTGTGGGTCGCCACGCAGCAGGGAGATGACAATTTTAACCTGCTGAATGGGATCACCAGAGGAAAGAGGCTTCAGAGCAAAAAACAGTTTACAGTTGTTTTTAAAAAAATTTGGACCTGTCCCCAAAAAACAAATCAGGAGTAGGAATCCTAGGCTCTTAAAGCGGAGTCTGAACAATATAATCAGAAATACCCTGTACCTTAGCAGCAAGCTGGTCTACACGAGAAACTAATCCCTGAACATCCATGCTAGCACAAGAGTCCTCAGTCACCCAGAGGAAAAGAGGGAAGAAAAGACAAAGCAGGCTACAGAAAAAAAAATGGCTCTTTCTTCCCTTCTTCTGAGATGCATTTAACTCATTGTTGGCCAGTTGTACTGTTATGATCTGGTGACCTTGGAGCCGCATGAGAGACTTTCTCAGGAGTAGGTGGTACCTGTACTGACCGCAAACCCTAAACTAACACCGCAACTAGAAGTAGCCGTGGGATGTACCTAACACGTCCTAGACACCTCGACACAGCCGGAGGACTAAATACCCCTATAGATGGAAATGGGAATTCTATCTTGCCTCAGAGCAGAACCCCAAAGGATAGGCAGCCCCCCACAAATATTGACAGTGAGTATAAGAGGAAAGACACACGCAGGCAGAAAAACAGGATTTAGCAAAAGAGGCACTTCTAGCTAAACAGAAAAGGATAGGACAGAATTCTAAGCGGTTAGTATTAAAATCCTAAAAATATCCACAGCAGATAATACAAATATTCTACATCTAACTAAAGACATAGAAAGTATATCTGCATCTCCTGAGAATCCAGCATGACTGAAAAATCCAAACAAAGTCTAAGCTGGACAAAAAAACAATGAATTGCACTGAATTGCAAAGCACACTGCATGTGTGCAAAGAGACAAAAAAACAGACACTTATCTTAGCTGAATTGGCAGCAGGGCATGAGGAACCAGAGAGAGATGCAATCCCTCCAAGAAAAATGGACAACTGGCAAGGACTCATGGATCCTGCACACCTAAATACCTATTAGAGCTGCAATCAGCAGAAACACCTGCCCTGGATTACAACCCCAAGACAACTGCACTACCACCAACAACCACCGGAGGGAGCCCAAGAGCAGTATTCACAACAGCAGAGATGCTGGACACATTGGGAGCAGAGATGCTGGACACTGGGGGCAGAGATGCTGGACACATTGGGGGCAGAGATGCTGGACACTGGGGGCAGAGATGCTGAAGACATGGGCAGAATGTAGATACGGGGCATGATTGGAGACACGGGGCAGAATGAAAGACATGGGGCAGGATTGGAGACAGATCGTGCAGGATCATGGGGCAGGATGGATATGATGGAGACTGATGGGGCCGCATGGGGAGATCATATGGGGCAGGATGGATACTCATGGGGCAGGATGGGAGAACATATGGCTGGAGCCAGGAATGAGATACACGGGGCCAGGATGGGGGATATTATTATTACCATAGGGGCTAATTAAGGGATATTATTACTGCGGTGTGGTGTAATGTAGAAGTTGGGAAAAATTAAGTAATGTGTTCTGCAAGCGGAGCTCGAGATAACTGTTATTTCCTGCAGAGACGAGCCCTGGCTGAATGAAGTGATGACAGTCTGTGCTGGAAGAAAGATGAAGGACATCACCTAGAGACGTCACTGGTGAGTCAGTGTGACCTATACACTGACACTATACACTGTATACTATATACTGAACTGAAGGGTAAATTGACTAAATCAATGGATGTTTGACAGGTTATAGTTTCAAACAGCAACTATTTTTCTGGAATAATCTGGTTCAGGTATATGATAACCCCCGTCACATGACCCCCGTCACATGACCCCGTCACATGACCCCGTCACATGACCGGGGGGCCCACAGTGTCTGAACAGCCCGGGGCCCTGGCTACCCTTAATCCACCCCTGGTTTGATTTGTTGTACTTAGTCCAAAAGTGGTTACAGCCAGAGACTTCCACTCCTGACCAGATGATGGACAGGTTCATCCATTCCCTTCCAAGGCCAATACAGGCCTGGGTTCCCCAGAGCAACCCTCGGAATGCTGACGACATGGTTAGTCTGGTTCAGAGATATCAGGTTGTTGAGAAATCCCTCAGGAAACCAGACATCGTCACTTCCCCGTACTGAGATACTCAAAGGGGGGCGAGCTCACCCGCGGAGGGTTTTAGACATGGCCCATTTGCATGTTTTTGTGTGACATCTGAGGGCCCATCCTGAAGCCAAAGTGGAAGAGGTCACCATTGCAGAGACACTAACTCCAGCCCAGAAGCAACAATGTTGGGAACTCTTGCACCAGAACAGTGACCTGTTCTCAGAGTTGCCAGGGCGTACACAGGTGGTGCAGCATGATGTATTAACAGCCACATGTAAGGGTGAACCTCAAGCCCTATAGGATTCCTGAAGCACAACATGAGATAATATCAAAGGAGGTTAAGAGAATGCTAGACCTCGGTGTGATAGATGAGTCAAAAAGTGGGTGGTCGAGTCCCATCGTCCTTGCAAGTGGCGGTTTTGTAATGACTACCGCAGGCTGACTGAGGTGTCCAGTTTTGATGTGTATCCGATGCCCTGTGTAGATGAACTCATTGAGCGACTTGGGACCACCAAGTACATCACAACCCTCAACCTGAAGAAGGGGTACTGGCAGATCTCCATGTCCCAAAGTGCCAAGGAGAAGACGAAATTCTCGACGCCTGATGGGTATTTCCAGTACACCAGAATGCCTTTCAGACTGCAGGGGGCCTCAGCTACCTTCCAGAGGGTGATGGATCGGATCTTGGCTCCACATAAGAAGTATGCCGCAGCCTACCTGGATGACATTGTCATCTTCAGCCTTGACTGAAGTAGTCATCTACCAAAGATACAGGCAATCCTGGATGCATTAAGAAAAGCTGGGTTCACCGTAAATTCAAAAAAGTGTGCCATAGGGAAAGAAGAGGCCAAGTACTTAGGTTACATCATCAGGAGAGGCGAAATCAAGTCACAGTTAAATAAGATCGAAGCAATTTAGAAGTGGCCTCAACCGCTCTCACAAAAGCAAGTGAAGATGTTTCTTGGAATTGTGGGGTATTACCAGTGGTTTATCCCAAATTTTACCATAGTTGCCGCACCATTAACAGATCTCCTTAAGATCACCAAGTTGACGATGGTGAAATGGACTACTGACACAGAGGTGGCATTTCAGGAGCTTAAGCGGGTTCTGTGCAAGCATCCGGTTCTGGTCGCACCGGACTTTAGCAAAGAATTTGTGGTCCAGACGGATGCTTCAGCAGTCAGGCTGGGAGCTCAGGAAATAAATGGAGAACAGCATCCCATCCTGTATCTCAGGGGTGTCAAACTGCATTCCTCGAGGGCCTCAAACCATGAGTGTTTTCAAGATTTCCTTAGCATTCCACAAGGTGCTGGAATCATTCTGTGCAGGTGATTAAATTATCACCTGTGCAATACAAGGAAATCCTGAAAACATGACCTGTTTGCGGACCTCGAGGAGTGCAGTTTGACACCTCTGCTGTATCTGAGCCAAAAACTGTTCCTTGAGAAAAATCTATGTTATTGTTGAGAAGGAGTGCTTAGCCATAAAGTGGGCCGTGGATACACTGAAGTATTACCTGCTAGGCCGAAAAGTCAAACTATTGTTAGACCATGCCCCTATGAGAAGTTTAAGAAAAAAGAAGTGTAAGAATGCTGGGTGACTAGGTGGTTCTCAACCCTTCAAGATTTCAGTTTCCACGTAGAGCATAGGCCAGGGAAGTTTCATGGTAACGCGGATGCTCTCTCCTGAGTTCCCTGTTTGGTGTCTGAATGTGCCAAAACCCATGGCTTTGGGCAGAGGGTGGGAATATGTGACAGGGTCACTGGCACAGTATATGAGGGGAGATATGTGTCACAAAGATTGCTTTCTTCTGTGATCTGGAAACCCATAAGTTTCTCTTCAGTATGCTGTGTGTTGAAGGAGTTAATCAGCCATGTTATGGGACGGGTTTGTAGGTGAATAGGTAAGAGATGGGAAGGATGCCTACTCACCATATCTCCACTTCAAGGGTGTGGCTGGGATGTTAAATGTGCAGCCACTGTTTTTTTTTTCTGTGTTGTGGTGTGGAGAGGAGAGACTCCAGACGTTGCTCCAGGTTGAGCTAAAGGCACATGGTGGTCTGAGTGGGCGAACCCCTCAGACATACTGACTGAACCCTGCTAAGGTTTATGCTGTTCTATAATAAACCAGCAGGTGTTTTACCACAAGAAGCGTTCCTGTGTTTAGCTTTCAATGCTGCTGAGTGAGTCAACCCCTCACAATGGTATGATGGCCCCAGTCCCTCCTCCCCACATATACACTATGTTCCAAATTATTATGCAAATTACATTTTTCTCTGATTGTCCTAAATGGTCTGTGCATATGACAGTCAGTCTAATAAAAGTCATCGCCCGTTAGCGTATACATTGAATTTTATTGAAGAAACCTCCCAATGATAACAGTATAATCTCTAAAATGAATAACAACTCAAAATGCACTGTTCCAAATTATTAGGCACAGTAGAATTTCTAAACATTTGATATGTTTTAAAGAACTGAAAATGCTCATTTGTGGAATTTGCAGCATTAGGAGGTCACATTCACAGAACAAAAAAGCTATTTAACTCCAAAACATCCTAACAGGCCAAGTTGCATGTTAACATAGGAACCGTCTTTGACATCACCCTCACAATTCTTGCATCCATTGAATTTGTGAGTTTTTGGAGAGTTTCTGGTGGTATTTCTTTGCATGAAGTCAGAATAGCCTCCCAGAGCTGCTGTTTTGATGTGAACTGCCTCCCACCCTCATAGATCTTTTGCTTGATGATAATCCAAAGGTTCTCTATAGGGTTGAGGTCAGGGGCAGATGGTGGCCACACCATGAGTTTATCTCCTTTTATGCCCATAGCAGCCAATGACTCAGATGTATTCTTTGCAGCATGACAGCATGAGATAGTTCATTGTCATGCATGAAGATGCTTCTGCTCCTGAAGGCACGTTTCTGCTTTTTATACCATGGAAGAAAGTTGTCAGTCAGAATCTCTATACACTTTGCAGAGGTCATTTTCACACCTTCAGGAACCTTAAAGGGCCCTACCAGCTGTTCTGGACCAAAACATGACTCCTCAACCTCCTTGCTGACGTTGCAGCCTTGTTGGGACACGGTGGCCATCCACCAACTATCCACTACTCCATCCGTCTGGACCATCCAGGGTTGCTCAACACTCATCAGTAAACAAGACTGCTTGAAAAATAGTCTTCATGTATGTCTGGGCCCACTGCAACCATTTCTGCTTGTGATCACTGTTTAGGGGTGGCCGAATAGTAAGTTTATGCACCAAAGCAAGCCTTTGAAGGATCCTACACTTTGAGGTTTGAGGGACTCCAGAGGCACCAGCAACTTCAAATAACTTTTTGCTGCTTTGTAATGGTATTTTGGCAGCTGCTCTCTTAATTCAATGAATTTGTCTGGCAGAAACCTTCCTCAATATGCCTTTATCTGCATGAACTCTGTTTCAGTCATAAATCTCTTCACAGTATGATGATCACGCTTAAGTTTTCGGGAAATATCGATTGTTTTCAAACCTTGTCCAAGGCATTGCACTATTTAACACTTTTCAGCAGCAGAGAGATCCTTTTTATTTCCCATATTGCTTGAAACCTGTGGCCTGCTTAATAATGTGGAACATCATTTTTAAGTAGTTTTCCTTTAATTAGAATCACCTGGAAAACTAATTATCACATGTGTTTCAGATTGATTTCAGTGATCCATTGAGCCCTGAGACAATACCATCCATGAGTTTATTTGAAAAACAAAACAATTAAATCTTTACAACACTTAAATCCAATTTGCATAATAATTTGGAACACAGTGTATATATACAGGTCCTTCTCAAAAAATTAGCATATAGTGTTAAATTTCATTATTTACCATAATGTAATGATTACAATTAAACTTTCATATATTATAGATTTATTATCCACCAACTGAAATTTGTCAGGTCTTTTATTGTTTTAATACTGATGATTTTGGCCTACAACTCCTGATAACCCAAAAAACCTGTCTCAATAAATTAGCATATCAAGAAAAGGTTCTCTAAACGACCTATTACCCTAATCTTCTGAATCAACTAATTAACTCTAAACACATGCAAAAGATACCTGAGGCTTTTAAAAACTCCCTGCCTGGTTCATTACTCAAAACCCCCATCATGGGTAAGACTAGCGACCTGACAGATGTCAAGAAGGCCATCATTGACACCCTCAAGCAAGAGGGTAAGACCCAGAAAGAAATTTCTCAACAAATAGGCTGTTCCCAGAGTGCTGTATCAAGGCACCTCAATGGTAAGTCTGTTGGAAGGAAACAATGTGGCAGAAAACGCTGTACAACGAGAAGAGGTGACCGGACCCTGAGGAAGATTGTGGAGAAGGACCGATTCCAGACCTTGGGGAACCTGAGGAAGCAGTGGACTGAGTCTGGTGTGGAAACATCCAGAGCCACCGTGCACAGGCGTGTGCAGGAAATGGGCTACAGGTGCCGCATTCCCCAGGTAAAGCCACTTTTGAACCATACACAGCGGCAGAAGCGCCTGACCTGGGCTACAGAGAAGCAGCACTGGACTGTTGCTAAGTGGTCCCAAGTACTTTTTTCTGATGAAAGCAAATTTTGCATGTCATTCGGAAATCAAGGTGCCAGAGTCTGGAGGAAGACTGGGGAGAAGGAAATGCCAAAATGCCTGAAGTCCAGTGTCAAGTACCCACAGTCAGTGGTGTGGGGTGCCATGTCAGCTGCTGGTGTTGGTCCACTGTGTTTCATCAAGGGCAGGGTCAATGCAGCTAGCTATCAGGAGATTTTGGAGCACTTCATGCTTCCTGGCACCTGCTCACAGTGCCAAAACCACTGGTAAATGGTTTACTGACCATGGTATTACTGTGCTCAATTGGCCTGCCAACTCTCCTGACCTGAACCCCATAGAGAATCTGTGGGATATTGTGAAGAGAAAGTTGAGAGACGCAAGACCCAACACTCTGGATGAGCTTAAGGCCGCTATTGAAGCATCCTGGGCCTCCATAACATCTCAGCAGTGTCACAGGCTGATTGCCTCCATGCCACGCCGCATTGAAGCAGTCATTTCTGCCAAAGGATTCCCGACCAAGTATTGAGTGCATAACTGAACATTATTTTTTGATGGTTTTTTTGTTTGTTATTAAAAAACACTTTTATTTGATTGGACGGGTGAAATATGCTAATTTATTGAGACAGGTTTTTTGGGTTATCAGGAGTTGTAGGCCAAAATCATCAGTATTAAAACAATAAAAGACCTGACAAATTTCAGTTGGTGGATAATGAATCTATAATATATGAAAGTTTAATTGTAATCATTACATTATGGTAAATAATGAAATTTAACACTATATGCTAATTTTTTGAGAAGGACCTGTAGTATGATGGCCCCATTTCCCCCATATATATAGTATGATGACAACAATTCTCCTCACATATATATAGTATGATGGCCCAAGTTCCCCCCTATATATAGTACAATGGCTCCAGTTATTATTATTATTTATTTATATAGCACCATTAATTCCATGGTGCTGTACATGAGACCGGATTACATCAAAATACAAATATCACTTACAGTAAACAAAACTAACAATAACAGACTGATACAGAGGGGAGATGACACTGCCCTTGCGGGCTTACATTCTACAGGATTGTGGGAAAGGAGATAGTAGGTCGGGGGTTGCCGTAGCTCCGATGGTGTTGAGGTGGTCGTGTGGTCATTACAGGTTGCAAGCTTCTTTGAAGAGATGGGTTCCGTTTGAAGGATCCAAATGTGGTGGATAACCGGACGTGTTGGGGCATAGAATTCCAGATGATGGGGAATATTTGGGAGAAGTCTTGTAGGCGTTTGGGTGAGGAACGAATAAGCGTGGAGGAGAGAAGGAGGTCTTGGGAGGACCAAAGATTACGTGAGGGAAGATATTGAGAGATTAGTATGGAAATATATGGAGGAGAAAGGTTATGGATGGCTTTGTAGGTCAGTATTAGTAGTTCAAACTGGATACACTGGGAAATTGGGAGCCAGTGAAGGGATTTGCAAAGAGGGGAAGCAGGAGTGTAGCAAGGAGAGAGATTAATTAGTCGGGCAGCAGAGTTAAGGACGGACTGGAGGGGTGCGAGAGTGTTAGAGGGTAGGCCACAAAAGAGTATGTTGTAGTAGTTGAGGCGAGAGATGATTAGGGCATGCACAAACATTTTGGTAGTGACGGTTGAGGAAAGGACGGATTCTGGAAATATTTTTGAGCTGGATGCGACAGGAGGTGGCGAGAGCTTGGATGTGCAGTTTAAAGGACTGGGTAGAGTCAAGGGTTACTCCGAGGCAGCAGATTACCGTGACAGGGGAAAGTGTGATTTCATTTATTGTGATAGATAGATCAGGCAGGGAAGATGTGCGAGATAGAGGAAAGATAATTAGTTCGGTTTTGTCCACATTGAGTTTGAGGAAGCGAGAGGAGAAGAAGGAAGATATGGCTGATAGACACTCTGGAATTCCGGAGAGCAGAGAGGTGACATCTGGGCCAGAGAGGTAGATCTGAGTGTCATCGGCATATAGAAGGTACTGTAAGTCATAGGACTTTATGAGTTGTCCCAGGCCAAAGGTATAGATTGAGAAGAGAAGAGGTCCTAGGACAGAGCCTTGAGGAACACCAACAGAGAGGGGGCGAGATGAAGAGGTAGTATGGGAGTAGGAAACACTAAATGTGCAGTTGGTGAGGTATGAGGAGATCCAGGATAGGACAAGGTCTTTGACACCAAATGAAGAAAGGATCTGTAGTAGGAGGCAGTGGTCAACTGTGTCGAAGGCAGAGGACAGGTCTAGAAGGAGGAGTATAGGAGGAGGAGTATAGAGAATTGTCTGTTAGCTTTGGCTGTAAGTAAGTCGTTCGTAAGTTTGGTCAGGGCAGTCTCAGTGGAATGGTTGGGACAGAAGCCAGATTGTCGAAGAGAGAGTTAGATGCAAAGTGAGAGGAAAGTTCAGCGTGGATGTGCTGCTCAAGTAGTTTGGAAGCAAATGGGAGCAAAGATATGGGGCGGTAGCTGGACATAGCGCTCGGGTCAAGGGAAGGCTTTTTGAGGATAGATGTGATTGTGGCATGTTTGAAAGCAGAGGGGAAGGTCCCAGAAGTTAGTGATAGATTGAAGAGATGGGTTAGGGATGGGATTAGTGTAGTGGTGAGGTTGGGGAGGAGGTGGGATGGGATGGGTTCAAGTGCACAAGTGGTGAGGTGTGATTTGGAGAGAAGATGAGCAAGCTGTCCTTCAGTGATTTTGGAGAGGGAAGTTATGGGGTTAGGGCATTGGTCTGGCATACAAGGGGTTGTGGTGGTCGGACAACAAAGACTTGCCTTGTTTGGTCTATCTTATTTTTGAAGTGTGTGGCAAAGTCCTCAGCAGAGATAATGGAAGTCAGAGGGGACAGTGGTGGGTGGAGGAGGGAGTTAAAGGTGTTGAACAACTGTTTGGGGTTGTGGGATAAAGAAGATATGAGGGATGTGAAATAGGCCTGTTTAGCAGAGGTGAGAGCTGATTTGAATATGAGTGTTGCTTGTTTGAGTGCAGTGAAATCATCTTGCGAATACGTTTTCTTCCAACGCCGTTCTGCAATTCTGGATACTTGCCAAAGCTTTTAAGTGATGTTATTGTGCCAGGGTTGTCTACTGATTCATCGCACTCTGCTATACATGACAGGGGCGACCGAGTCGTTGGCTGATGCCTGAGTGACATTGTAGAAACTAGCGGCCGTATCTGTGTCGTGGAATGAAGCTATGGAGGACAGTGGCTGAATAGAGTCAGAGAGTGTGCGAGGGTCTAGATGTGTGAGGTTTCTGCGGGGTGCACATGTTGCTGGACATGGGTGACAGGTGTGGAGGACAGTGATGAGAAAGTGAGTAGATGGTGGTCAGACAGAGGGAGAGGAGATGTTGCGACGTTAGGGAGCAGAAACGGGTGAAGACCAGGACTAATGTGTGGCTGAGTAAGTCCAAAGATGAAGTAAGGGACAGGAGTATGGAGGTATGGAGGCTGCTGACTGGTGTGTGTCAATGGGGATATTGAAGTCACCCATGATGATCGTGGGAATGTCAGCAGACAGAAAGTGAAGGAGCCAAGTGGAGAATTGGTCAATAAAGGCAGTGGTTGGGCCCGAAGGTCAGTATATGACGGCCATTTGGAGGCAGGAGGGAGAGTAGATGCGGACAGACTGGACTGCAAAAGAGGGAATGATAAGGGAGGTGTTGTGAATTAGACTTTTTTGGCTCCCTCTAGTGGTTACTAGTGATATGACTCTGGGATTTCCTTCCCTCTGTCTGCACCCAGCTGGGTCGTTACTTCAGGGGTGTTGCTATATAAACCTCCTGGAACCTTAGTCCAGTGCCTGGCATCGGTGTTATCAGACACATTCTGTTTGCTCCTGTTTGCTGGTCCTGGTTCGTGTTTAATTTAGCTAAGTCTTGCTTCTTTGTTTTTTGGGTTATTTGTTTGCTATCATTTTTGTCCAGCTTGTACTAAATGTGATTCCTGACCTTGCTGGAAGCTCTAGGGGGCTGGTGTTCTCCCCCCGGGCCGTTAGACGGTTCGGGGGTTCTTGAATTTCCAGTGTGGATATTTTTGATAGGATTTTTTGCTGACCATATAAGTTATCTTTCTATATTCTGCTATTAGCTAGTGGGCCTCTCTTTGCTAAATTCCTAGCTCATTCTTATGTTTGTCTTTTCCTCTTACCTCACCGTTATTATTTGTGGGGGGCTTCTATCCAACTTTTTGGGGTATTTCCTCTGGAGGCAAGAAAGGTCTTTCTTTTCCCTTCTAGGGGTAGTTAGCTCTCCGGCTGGCGCGAGACGTCTAGGATCAACGTAGGAACGTTCCCCGGCTGCTGGTATTTGTGGTGCTAGGATTAGTTATATGGTCAGCCCAGTTACCACTGCCCTATGAGCTGGTTTTCTGTATTTACTGACTTAGCATTATTCCTGAGACCCTCTGCCATTGGGGTCATAACAGTATGCCAGGCCAATATTGAATGTTTAAAGCATTGCAGAAGTGGGATAATAAGAAAGGAAATTCTGAGTTTTTTTTTTTCCTTCCTTCTCTTCCTCCCCTTTACCTTTGAGTGGCGTGTGCTTGCTGCAGACATGAATGTGCAGACCTTGATTACAAGTGTTGACCAGCTGGCAGCTCGTGTGCAGGGTATACAAGATTTTGTTACCAGTAGTCCTATGTCTGAACCTAAAATACCTATTCCGGAATTGTTTTCTGGAGATCGATTTAGGTTTAGGAATTTCAAGAATAATTGTAAATTGTTTCTTTCTCTGAGACCCCGTTCATCTGGAGATTCTGCTCAGCAAGTTAAAATTGTTATTTCTTTTTTACGGGGTGACCCTCAGGATTGGGCTTTCTCGCTAGCGCCAGGAGATCCGGCATTGGCGAATATTGATGCGTTTTTTCTGGCGCTCAGATTGCTTTACGAGGAACCCAATCTTGAAATTCAGGCAGAAAAAGCCTTGCTGGCTATTTCTCAGGGTCAGGATGAAGCTGAAGTGTATTGCCAAAAATTTCGGAAATGGTCCGTGCTTACTCAGTGGAATGAGTGTGCTCTGGCCGCAAATTTCAGAAATGGCCTTTCTGAAGCCATTAAGAATGTGATGGTGGGTTTCCCCATTCCTACAAGTCTGAATGATTCTATGGCGCTTGCTATTCAAATTGACCGGCGTTTGCGGGAGCGCAAAACCGCTAATCCTCTGGTGGTGTTGTCTGAACAAACACCTGATTTAATGCAATGTGATAGAATTCAGACTAGAAATGAACGGAAAAATCATAGACGTCAGAATGGGTTGTGTTTTTACTGTGGTGATTCTACGCATGTTATATCAGCATGCTCTAAACGCCTAACAAGGGTTGTTAGTCCTGTCGCCATTGGTAATTTGCAACCTAAATTTATTTTGTCTGTGACTTTAATTTGCTCTTTGTCTTCTTACCCTGTTATGGCGTTTGTGGATTCAGGTGCCGCCCTGAGTCTTATGGATCTGTCATTTGCCAAGCGCTGTGGTTTTGTTCTTGAACCGTTAGTAAATCCTATTCCTCTTAGAGGTATTGATGCTACGCCATTGGCGGAAAATAAACCACAGTTTTGGACGCAGGTGACCATGTGCATGACTCCTGAACATCGGGAGGTGATTCGTTTTCTTGTTCTGCATAAAATGCATGATTTGGTCGTTTTGGGTCTGCCATGGTTACAGACCCACAATCCAGTCCTGGATTGGAAGGCAATGTCTGTGTCAAGTTGGGGCTGTCAGGGAATTCATGCTGATTCCCCGCCGGTGTCTATTGCTTCCTCTACTCCTTCGGAAGTTCCTGAGTATTTGTCTGATTATCAGGATGTATTCAGTGAGTCCAGATCCAGTGCTCTGCCTCCTCATAAGGACTGTGACTGCGCCATAGATTTGATTCCAGGTAGTAAATTTCCTAAGGGAAGATTATTTAATCTGTCAGTACCTGAGCATGCCGCAATGCGTTCATATATCAAGGAGTCTCTGGAGAAGGGGCATATCCGTCCATCCTCTTCCCCTCTTGGTGCGGGATTCTTTTTTGTGGCTAAGAAGGACGGATCTTTGAGACCTTGTATTGACTATCGGCTACTGAATAAAATCACTGTAAAATTTCAGTATCCTTTGCCTCTCTTGTCGGACTTGTTTGCCCGGATTAAGGGTGCCAAGTGGTTCACCAAGATAGATCTTCGTGGTGCAACCATCCTTGTGCGCATTAAGCAAGGTGATGAATGGAAGACTGCATTTAATACGCCCGAAGGTCATTTTGAGTACTTGGTGATGCCTTTTGGGCTTTCTAATGCTCCCTCAGTATTTCAGTCCTTTATGCATGATATTTTCCGGAAGTATCTGGATAAATTTATGATTGTTTATCTGGACGATATTCTGGTTTTCTCTGAAGAGTGGGACTCACATGTGGAGCAGGTCAGGATGGTGTTTCAGGTTTTGCGTGAGAATGCCTTGTTTGTTAAAGGCTCAAAGTGTCTCTTTGGAGTACAGAAAGTTCTCTTTTTGGGGTTTATTTTTTCCCCTTCTGCTGTGGAGATGGACCCAGTCAAGGTCCGAGCAATTCATGAGTGGACTCAACCCACGTCAGTTAAGAGTCTTCAGAAGTTCTTGGGTTTTGCTAACTTCTACCGTCGTTTTATCGCTAATTTTTCTAGCGTTGTTAAACCTTTGACGGATATGACCAAGAAAGGTTCTGATGTTAATGCAAAAGAATACACCAGCGCTGCCTACCAGAGTCACTGAGCCGCAGGAACCAAGACAGAACAGGGGCTTAAACTGTCTGAGAGAAGATACAATATAAAGAAAAACTGGGTCCGCGCTACAGTGCTGCAAACAACTAGAAATATGCACTAAATAATCCGCTTAGATAATGCACGGTAGATTAAACAACAGAGGGATAATTGCTATACTGCCCAGTAATGCACAGGACACCAGGTATGTACAAATAACACGACCCACTGGTCAGAGCTGCGACCTGAGCCGGCATCAGAGATATACCTGGAGAGCCAGTGAGAAAATGCCGCACTAACCGTTATAATCCAGTACCCGGTAAATGATGGTAGATGAGGGTCCAGTAGAAGGTGGTGTCCGTCGGGCTGATGTGCGGGCAGATGGACGAACGAGCAACGTGCCTTGTGGAAGAGCTACGCAGAGCCAGGGACAACTCTGGCCGGTAGCGTCCCTGGATACGAGCGGGAACCGAGGGAGGAGCTTGCTGGCACAAGGCTCAGCGTGTGACGTCACTGAGCTTCGGGAAAGTACGGGGTGCCACAGGAATCAAACCGACGCGTTTCGAAGGAGCGGCGTCCTTCTTCATCAGGGTTACTGATCCCTGAGAATGCCCCGCTATTTAACCCCCCCAAGGTGTCACTCAAATTGCCCGGCCCGCCCTATAAGCCCGCTACTAAGAAGGTGTCCACTGGGAGTGCTGGTAATATAAGATATAGTAAAGAATATGAGAGGCATGGTCCGCAAAACCATGTAATAAAGAAAGTAATATAGACCTCATAGAAGTTACAGCTTGTGTAGAAACAACCTATATGTGTTACACATGTAGTGCAGGGATGGGACAATACTGCTGCAATAATTTAAGTGAAATTGGGTAAAAATTGATAAAAACAAATATTTAATAAATACTTAGTTAAAATTAATTGTACTGGATAAACACTGATAAAAACAATAAAATGGAACAAATAAAAGAAGGAAACAGAGGATGCGAAATAGAACCAATCAAGGACCAGGGAGAAAATGCGCTCCCCTAATACGCTGGGACCCCAAAGGAAAAAAAGAGGAAACAAAAATACTGGCCTAAAAAGCAAATATTTCAAGCCCATGATTAAGGCCTTTAGGTGCAAGGCTGTTAAGGGAGAAAATCCAATGGGATGTGTAACACATATAGGTTGTTTCTACACAAGCTGTAACTTCTATGAGGTCTATATTACTTTCTTTATTACATGGTTTTGCGGACCATGCCTCTCATATTCTTTACTATATCTTATATTACCAGCACTCCCAGTGGACACCTTCTTAGTAGCGGGCTTATAGGGCGGGCCGGGCAATTTGAGTGACACCTTGGGGGGGTTAAATAGCGGGGCATTCTCAGGGATCAGTAACCCTGATGAAGAAGGACGCCGCTCCTTCGAAACGCGTCGGTTTGATTCCTGTGGCACCCCGTACTTTCCCGAAGCTCAGTGACGTCACACGCTGAGCCTTGTGCCAGCGAGTTCCTCCCTCGGTTCCCGCTCGTATCCAGGGACGCTACCGGCCGGAGTTGTCCCTGGCTCTGCGTAGCTCTTCCACAAGGCACGTTGCTCGTTCGTCCATCTGCCCGCACATCAGCCCGACGGACACCACCTTCTACTGGACCCTCATCTACCATCATTTACCGGGTACTGGATTATAACGGTTAGTGCGGCATTTTCTCACTGGCTCTCCAGGTATATCTCTGATGCCGGCTCAGGTCGCCGCTCTGACCAGTGGGTCGTGTTATTTGTACATACCTGGTGTCCTGTGCATTACTGGGCAGTATAGCAATTATCCCTCTGTTGTTTAATCTACCGTGCATTATCTAAGCGGATTATTTAGTGCATATTTCTAGTTGTTTGCAGCACTGTAGCGCGGACCCAGTTTTTCTTTAGGTTCTGATGTTGCTAACTGGGCTCCTGCAGCCGTGGAGGCGTTCCAGGAGTTGAAGCGCCGGTTTACTTCGGCGCCTGTTTTGTGCCAGCCTGATGTCTCACTTCCCTTTCAGGTCGAGGTGGATGCTTCTGAGATTGGGGCAGGGGCCGTTTTGTCACAGAGAGGCCCTGGTTGCTCGGTAATGAGACCATGTGCTTTCTTCTCTAGGAAGTTTTCGCCTGCTGGGCGGAATTATGATGTGGGCAATCGGGAATTACTGGCCATGAAGTGGGCATTTGAGGAGTGGCGTCATTGGCTCGAGGGTGCTAAGCATCGTGTGATGGTCTTGACTGATCACAAAAATTTGATGTATCTCGAGTCTGCTAAACGCTTGAATCCTAGACAGGCCCGCTGGTCATTGTTTTTCTCCCGTTTTGACTTTGTGGTCTCGTATTTACCAGGTTCAAAGAATGTGAAAGCTGATGCTCTTTCAAGGAGCTTTGTGCCTGACTCTCCTGGAGTCACAGAACCTGTTGGTATTCTTAAAGAAGGAGTTATTTTGTCAGCCATTTCTCCTGATTTGCGACGTGTGTTGCAGAGATTTCAAGCTGGTAGACCTGACTCTTGTCCACCTGACAGACTGTTTGTTCCTGATAAGTGGACCAGCAGAGTCATTTCCGAGGTTCATTCCTCGGTGTTGGCAGGTCATCCGGGGATTTTTGGCACCAGAGATCTGGTGGCTAGGTCATTTTGGTGGCCTTCTTTGTCACGGGATGTACGGTCATTTGTGCAGTCCTGTGGGACTTGTGCTCGAGCTAAGCCTTGCTGTTCCCGTGCCAGCGGGTTGCTCTTGCCCTTGCCTGTCCCGAAGAGGCCTTGGACACATATTTCCATGGATTTCATTTCTGATCTCCCGGTGTCTCGGGGTATGTCTGTCATCTGGGTGGTATGTGATCGCTTTTCAAAAATGGTCCATTTGGTGCCTTTGCCTAAGCTGCCTTCCTCTTCCGATCTGGTTCCTGTGTTCCTTCAGAATGTGGTTCGTTTACACGGCATTCCTGAGAATATTGTGTCTGACAGAGGATCCCAGTTTGTTTCCAGGTTCTGGCGATCCTTTTGTGCTAGGATGGGCATTGATTTGTCGTTCTCGTCTGCCTTTCATCCTCAGACTAATGGACAAACTGAGCGAACTAATCAGACTCTGGAAGTTTACTTGAGGTGTTTTGTTTCGGCAGATCAGGATGATTGGGTGACCTTCTTGCCGTTGGCTGAGTTTGCCCTAAATAATCGGGCTAGTTCCGCTACTTTGGTTTCGCCATTTTTCTGCAACTCTGGTTTCCATCCTCGTTTTTCCTCGGGACATGTGGAGCCTTCTGACTGTCCTGGAGTAGATTCTGTGGTGGATAGGTTGCAGCAGATCTGGAATCATGTGGTGGACAACTTGAAGTTGTCACAGGAGAAGGCTCAGCGTTTTGCCAACCGCCGCCGCGGTGTGGGTCCCCGACTTCGTGTTGGGGATTTGGTGTGGCTGTCTTCTCGATTTGTTCCTATGAAGGTCTCCTCTCCTAAATTTAAGCCTCGCTTCATCGGTCCTTACAAGATATTGGAAATCCTTAATCCTGTGTCCTTTCGCTTGGATCTTCCGGTTTCGTTTGCCATTCACAACGTGTTCCATAGGTCTTTGTTACGACGCTACGTTGTGCCTGTGGTTCCTTCTGCTGAGCCTCCTGCTCCGGTGTTGGTTGAGGGCGAGTTGGAGTACGTGGTGGAGAAGATCTTGGATTCTCGTCTCTCCAGGCGGAGGCTTCAGTATTTGGTCAAGTGGAAGGGTTATGGTCAGGAGGATAATTCCTGGGTGGTTGCCTCTGATGTGCATGCGGCCGATTTGGTTCGTGCCTTTCACGCTGCTCATCCTGATCGCCCTGGTGGTCTTGGTGAGGGTTCGGTGACCCCTCCTTAAGGGGGGGGTACTGTTGTGAATTAGACTTTTTTGGCTCCCTCTAGTGGTTACTAGTGATATGACTCTGGGATTTCCTTCCCTCTGTCTGCACCCAGCTGGGTCGTTACTTCAGGGGTGTTGCTATATAAACCTCCTGGAACCTTAGTCCAGTGCCTGGCATCGGTGTTATCAGACACATTCTGTTTGCTCCTGTTTGCTGGTCCTGGTTCGTGTTTAATTTAGCTAAGTCTTGCTTCTTTGTTTTTTGGGTTATTTGTTTGCTATCATTTTTGTCCAGCTTGTACTAAATGTGATTCCTGACCTTGCTGGAAGCTCTAGGGGGCTGGTGTTCTCCCCCCGGGCCGTTAGACGGTTCGGGGGTTCTTGAATTTCCAGTGTGGATATTTTTGATAGGATTTTTTGCTGACCATATAAGTTATCTTTCTATATTCTGCAATTAGCTAGTGGGCCTCTCTTTGCTAAATTCCTAGCTCATTCTTATGTTTGTCTTTTCCTCTTACCTCACCGTTATTATTTGTGGGGGGCTTCTATCCAACTTTCTGGGGTATTTCCTCTGGAGGCAAGAAAGGTCTTTCTTTTCCCTTCTAGGGGTAGTTAGCTCTCCGGCTGGCGCGAGACGTCTAAGATCAACGTAGGAACGTTCCCCGGCTGCTGGTATTTGTGGTGCTAGGATTAGTTATATGGTCAGCCCAGTTACCACTGCCCTATGAGCTGGTTTTCTGTATTTACTGACTTAGCATTATTCCTGAGACCCTCTGCCATTGGGGTCATAACAGGGAGGGTAGAGGTGGAATTGGGTTAAAAGTACAGTTAGAAGAAAGGAGAAGGCCCACTCCTCCACCATGTCTGTTGCCAGGACGAGGAGTGTGGGTGAAGTGGAGGCCGCCATAACATAGCGCAGCAGGGAAGAGGGTGTCAGCCATGTTTCGGTGAGCCCCAGGAAGGAAAGATTACAAGTGTTCCCCCATATATATAGTATGATGCCCGAGGTCTCCCCATATATATAGCATGATGGCCCCAGTTCAATCCATATAGTATGGCTCTTGTTCCCCATATATATAGTATGATGGCTCCAGTTCGCCAATATATATAGTATGATGGCCCCAGTTCTCCCCATATATATACAGTCATATGAAAAAGTTTGGGCACCCCTATTAATCTTAAGCTTAATGTTTTATAAAAATTGTTTTTTTTGCAACAGCTATTTCAGTTTCATATATCTAATAACTGTTGGACACAGTAATGTTTCTGCCTTGAAATGAGGTTTATTGTACTAACAGAAAATGTGCAATCTGCATTCAAACAAAATTTGACAGGTGCATAAGTATGGGCACCCTTATCATTTTCTTGTTTTAAATACTCCTACCTACTTTTTATTGACTTACTAAAGCACTTTTTTTGGTTTTGTAACCTCATTGAGCTTTGAACTTCATAGCCAGGTGTATGCAATCATGAGAAAAGCTACTTAAAGTGGCCACTTGCAAGTTGTTCTCCTGTTTGAATCTCCTCTGAAGAGTGGCATCATGGGCTCCTCAAAACAACTGTCAAATGATCTGAAAACAAATATTATTCAACATAGTTGTTCAGGGGAAGGATACAAAAAGCTGTCTCAGAGGTTTAACCTGTCAATTTCCACTGTGAGGAACATAGTAAGGAAATGTAAGAACACAGGTACAGTTCTTGTTAAGGCCAGAAGTGGGAGGCCAAGAAAAACATCAGAAAGGCAGAGAAGAAGAATGGTGAGATCAGTCAAGGACAATCCTCAGGCCACCTCCAGAGAGCTGCAGCATCAACTTGCTGCAGATGGTGTCACTATGCATCGGTCAACTATACAACTCACTTTGCACAAGGAGAAGTGGTATGGGAGAGTGATGCGAAAGAAGCCGTTTCTGCAAGCACGCCACAAACAGAGTCGGCTGAGGTATGCAAAAGCACATTTGGAGAATCCAATTTCTTTTTGGAAGAAGGTCCTGTGGACTCATGAAAGATTGAGTTGTTTGGTAATACAAAAAGGCGTTATGCATGGCGGCAAAAAAACACAGTGCGTTGTATGATAGTTGACCGATGCACAGTGACACCATCTGCAGCAAGTTGATGCTGCAGCTCTCTGGAGATGGTCTGAGGATTGTCCTTGACTGATCTCACCATTCTTCTTCTCTGCCTTTCTGATGTTTTTCTTGGCCTGACTCTTCTGGCATTAACAAGAACTGTACCTGTGTTCTTCCATTTCCTTACTATGTTCCTCACAGTGGAAATTGACAGGTTAAATCTCTGAGACAGCTTTTTGTATCCTTCCCCTGAACAACTATGTTGAATAATCTTTCTTTTCAGATCATTTGACAGTTGTTTTGAGGAGCCCATGATGCCACTCTTCAGAGGAGATTCAAACAGGAGAACAACTTGCAAGTGGCCACTTTAAGTAGCTTTTCTCATGATTGCATACACCTGGCTATGAAGTTCAAAGCTCAATGAGGTTACACAACCAAAAAAAGTGCTTTAGTAAGTCAGTAAAAAGTAGGTAGGAGTATTTAAAGCAAGAAAATGATAAGGGTGCCCATACTTATGCACCTGTCAAATTTTGTTTGAATGCAGATTGCACATTTTCTGTTAGTACAATAAACCTCATTTCAAGGCAGAAACATTACTGTGTCCAACAGTTATTAGATATATGAAACTGAAATAGCTGTTGCAAAAAAAACAATTTTTATAAAACATTAAGCTTAAGATTAATAGGGGTGCCCAAACTTTTTCATATGACTGTAGCATGATGGCCCCAGTTCAATCCATATAGTATGATGGCTCAATTTCCCCCATATATAGTATGATAGCCCCAGTTCCCCCCATATATAGTATGATGGTCCCAGTCCCCCCATATACATAGTATGATGGTCCCCACATACACTCACCGGCCACTTTATTAGGTACACCATGCTAGTAACGGGTTGGACCCCCTTTTGCCTTCAGAACTGCCTCAATTCTTCGTGGCATAGATTCAACAAGGTGCTGGAAGCATTCCTCAGAGATTTTGGTCCATATTGACATGATGGCATCACACAGTTGCCGCAGATTTGTCGGCTGCACATCCCAAAGATGCTCCATACAAGGCAGGATGGATCCATGCTTTCATGTTGTTTATGCCAAATTCTGACCCTACCATCCGAATGTCGCAGCAGAAATCGAGACTCATCAGACCAAGCAACGTTTTTCCAATCTTCTACTGTCCAATTTCGATGAGCTTGTACAAATTGTAGCCTCAGTTTCCTGTTCTTAGCTGAAAGGAGTGGTACCCGGTGTGGTCTTCTGCTGCTGTAGCCCATCTGCCTCAAAGTTCGACGCACTGTGCGTTCAGAGATGCTCTTAGGCCTACCTTGGTTGTAACGGGTGGCGATTTGAGTCACTGTTGCCTTTCTATCAGCTCGAACCAGTCTGCCCATTCTCCTCTGACCTCTGGCATCAACAAGGCATTTCCGCCCACAGAACTGCCGCTCACTGGATTTTTTTTCTTTTTCGGACCATTCTCTGTAAACCCTAGAGATGGTTGTGCGTGAAAATCCCAGTAGATCAGCAGTTTCTGAAATACTCAGACCAGCCCTTCTGGCACCAACAACCATGCCACGTTCAAAGGCACTCAAATCACCTTTCTTCCCCATACTGATGCTCGGTTTGAACTGCAGGAGATTGTCTTGACCATGTCTACATGCCTAAATGCACTGAGTTGCCGCCATGTGATTGGCTGATTAGAAATTAAGTGTTAACAAGAAGTTGGACAGGTGTATTTAATAAAGTGGCCGGTGAGTGTATATATGGTATGATGGCCCCAGTTCCCTCCACCTATATAGTATGATGACTCCAGTTTCCCCCATACAGTATATATAGTATGACGACCCAAGTTCTCTCCGCATATATCTACTATATAATTGTCTAAAGGTCACTTCCATCTGTCTGTCTGTCTGTCTTTATGTCTGTCTGTCTGTCACGGATATTCATTGGTCGCGGCCTCTGTCTGTCATGGAAATCTAAGTCGCTGATTGGTCGCGGCAAAAAGGCCACGACCAATCAGCGACGGCCACAGTTCGGCAGCAAAATGGCCGCTCCTTACTCCCGCAGTCAGTGCCCGCTCCATTCTCCCCTCCACTCAGCGCTCACACAGGGTTAATGGCAGCGGTAACAGACCACGTTATGCCGCAGGTAACGCACTCCGTTGCCGCTGCTATTAACCCTGTGTGACCAACTTTTTACTATTGATGCTGCCTATGCAGCATCAATAGTAAAAAGATCTAATGTTAAAAATAATAAAAAAAATAAAAAATCGTTATATACTCACCATCCGTCGGCCCCTCGGATCCAGAACCAGCCTTTCCCGCTCCTCGCGATGCGCCGGTGACCGCTCCACGCATTGCGGTCTCGCGAGATGATGACGTAGCGGTCTCGCAAGATCGCACGTCATCATCTCGCGAGGCCGCAATGCACTCTTGGGACCGGAGCACGCGAGGAGCATCGGTAACCGCTTCGCCTGCATCCAGGGGCCAACAGAAGGTGAGTATATAACTATTTTTTATTTTAATTATTTTTTTAACAGGGATATGATGCCCACATTGCTATATACTGCGTGGGCTGTGCTATATACTATGTGGGCAGTGCTATATACTACGTGGCTGTGCAATATACTACGTGGGCTGTGCAATATACTACGTGGCTGTGCAATATACTACGTGGGCTGTGCTATATACTGCGTGGGCTGTGCAATATACTACGTGGGCTGTACAATATACTACGTGGGCTGTGCAATATACTACATGGGCGGTGCAATATACTATGTGGGCTGTGCAATATACTGCGTCGGCTGTGCAATATACTACATGGGCTGTGCAATATACTATGTGGGCTGTGCAATATACTATGTGGGCTGTGCAGTGTACTACGTGGGCTGTGCAATATGTTTCGTAGCTGTGCAATATACTACATGGGCTGTGCAATATACTACGTGGGCTGTGCTATATACTGAGTGGGCTGTGCAATATACTACGAGGACTGTGCAATATACTACGTGGGCTGTGCAATATACTACGTGGGCTGTGCAATGTATTATGTGGGCTGTTTAATATATTGCGTGGGCTGTGCAATATACTACGTGGGCTGTACAATATACTACGTGGGCTGTGCAGTGTACTACGTGCAATGTACTATGTGGGCTGTGCAATATACTGTGTGGGCTGTGCTATATACTACGTGGGCTGTGCAATATACTATGTGGGCTGTGTTATACACTACGTGGCCTGTGTTATACACTACGTGGGCTGTGTTATACACTACATGGCCTGTGTTATACACTATGTGGGCTGTGTTATATACTACGTGGCTGTGCTATATACTCCGTGGGCTGTGTTATATACTATGTGGCTGTGCTATATGCTCCGTGGGCTGTGCTACATACTCCGTGGGCTGTGCTATATACTACATGGCTGTGCTATATACTATGTGGCTGTGCTATATACTACGTGGCTGTGCAATATACTACGTGGCTGTGCAATATACTACGTGGCTGTGTTATTTACTACATGGGCTGTTATATACTACATGGCTGGCCGCGAACAATCAGCGACGGCGCAGTCCAGCTGCGAATTGGAGCGGGATTTGAACCATGCTTCGCTAATTGGTCATGGCCGGCCGAATCCTGTGTATTCAATGTATTATTCTAAAATCTTCATAAATAAACTACATACATATTCTAGAATACCCGATGCGTTAGAATCGGGCTACCATCTAGTATAATATAATGGCCCAAGTTCCCCCATATACATATACAGTAGTATGATGGCTCCAGTTCCCCTATAAATATAGTATGATGGCCCCAGTTATTCCCATATATATAGTATGATGGCCCACGTTTTCCCTATATACACAGAATGATGGCCCCAGTTCCCTAAATATCCAGTTCTCTCCATATACTGTAGTATGATGGCTCCAGTTCCCCCTGTGACAGGGTCACATGAAGGGAGATATGTGTCACAAAGGTTGCTTTCCTGCATGATGTGAAAGCCATAAGTGTTTTCTCCAGCATGAAATGTGCTGAGAGCAATCCAGTCGCTAAATGGGCATGGCTAATATGGTGGTTAGGTCAGAGATGGGCGGGACGCCTACCCACCATATCGCCACCTCCAGGGTTTGGCTGGGGGGGGAGTTAAATGTCCATCTAGTTTTTTTTTCTCTGTCTGTGTTGTGTGGATGAAGGAAGCCTCCTGAGTGGTAGCTCCTGCGAGAGCTGCCATAAATGTTGTCCCGGAGGAACTGGGCAGGACTGTGTATGATTTTTTAATTTTCGTTTGAGCTGGACAGGCTGTTTTTCTTTTACCCGTTTGGGTTTTTGGTGCAATAAACCACCCAGAGACTTTAACCACATGTGTGCCTGTGTCTACCTCGAGGAGCAGCTAAGTGAGCTGACCTTCCACACCCCATATATATAGTATGATGGTGCCAGTACCCCCCATATATATAGTACGATGGCCCCAGTTCCCCCTATATATATATATAGTATGATGGCCCCAGTTCCCCCATGTACATATAGTATGATGGCTCCAGTTCCCCCATATGCAAATAGTATGATGGCCCCAGTTCCCCCATATATATAGTATGATGGCCCCAGTTCTCCCAATATATGAAGTATGATGGCCTTAGTTCTCCCCATATATATATATAGCATGATGGCCCGAGTTCGCTCCATATAGTATGACGGCCCAAGTTTTCCATATATATAGTATGATGGCCCCAGTTCCCCCATAGATATCGTATGATGACCCCAGTTCCCCCCACATATATAGTATGATGGCCCCAGTCCTCCCCATGTATATAGTATAATGGTCCCCACAAATATATATGGTATAAGGGCCCCAGTTCCCCCATATATATAGGATGACGGTCCCCAAATGTATATGGTATGATGTCCCCAGTTCTACTCCATATGTATAGTATGATGGCTCCACAGTCCATTCATATAAAAAAAATAAAGAAGTTTATACTCACCTCACCCTGATTCCCAGAACACCGTGGCAAAAACCTATGCTTTTTCATCATACCACCGAACAAAAAAGTGGAATAAAACATGATTGAATAGTCGAATGTAAATAAAAATGGTATAGCTGAAAACATCATCTTGTTCTGCAAAAATCAAGCCACCATACAGCTACATCAAAAGAGAAATAAAAAAGTTATAGCTCTGAGAATATAGCAATGCACAAGCAATTATTTTTTTTGTGATGTAAGTGTACAGTGTATAGCGCAAGATAAATGTGATTCAAAATGTTCAAAAATGTAAAATGTTCCCAATAAAAGCTTCAACTCGATACACAAAAAAAGCAAGTCAGGTCCGTCTTCCATCAATGGAAATATAGGAGGCTTCCATATTACTGGTAACTCCAAGGGTCTGGAAAAGCGCTATGATTACTTGCTACCCAAAAGAAAACGGAATAACGGCGACTGCAAAAAAAAATTCAGATTTCCCATTTAATTTCTCTCTTGTCATGATCCGGTCCGGGTTTTAGTCCTGTCTGCCCTTTTTCCGAGCTGATCATGTCAAGGGTTAACTTTGCTCTGCTTCATTCTGGGTTCAGGTTTGCTATTTAGCTCAGTTGCATTCTGCAGGAGGTGTCAGCTATAGTTTTTGCCTATGGCGTGAGTAGCTGACTATGGTTTTATCCTGATTTGTCCTGCTGTGATCCCTGACTGTTCCTGTGTCTGTTTATTCCCCTTCCCCCGTTCTGACTCAGTGTTTTCCCTTTGTATTTGGACTCTCTGGCACTTGACTCATACCTGTCTCTGTCTTTTGCTTCTGGTACTTCTGCTTCCATCTGGTATTGACCCTCTGGCGTGTCTCTGACTCTAAGTTGATTTTCCCCTTTGTACTATGTTACTCTCCTGGTTTTTTAAGCGGCTTATTTGACTTTGGTGTTGGCCTCCATGCAGGTCTGCTCTGGCAAGTGTTGCAGTCTTCCCTCCACTCTACTGCCATCTAGTGGAGCGTTCATCTACCTGCATAGCTGCAGCATGACATCTCTCTTCTCATATGATCTAGCACATCAGAGGAGAAATGGGGTCCCCCGAGCCCTCCCGGTACCTCCAGTGTCCCTGGACCCTCCTGCATTCCCCAGTCCTCTCCCTCGGCCGTTGGCATCTTCTTCTGAAATCTGCCTGCCAGCACCCAGCAACAATAGGAAATTTTCCCTATTGGTTCATTTTGATCACTGTGATAGACCGTATCACAGTGATCAAAATAAAAAAAAATAGTAAATCAAACTCCCTTTAGCACTCCCTTAGTTAGGTAAGAATAATAAAATTAAAAAAAATGTATTTATTTCCATTTTTCCATTAGGGTTGGGGCTAGGGTTAGAGCTAGGGTTGGGCAAGGGTTAGGGTTTGGCTAGTGTTAGGGTTGGGCTAGGGTTAGGGTTGGGGCTAGGGTTAGGGTTGGGCAAGGGTTAGGGTTGGGCTATGGTTAGGGTTTGGGCTAGGGTTAGGGTTGGGGATAGAGTTAGGGCTAGGATTGGGGCTAGGGTTAGGTTCGTGTTGGGGTACGTACCGTACCTTAGCTTCAGAATCCGCCCTCAGTCTTTACCCTTCCCCAACCCAGGGAAGAGAGGAGTAGTAGTGAACTGTAGTACACCAACCAGACTAACAAGGTATTATGAACAGGGGTAAACTAAATTTATCACCAACATAAAGTCCAATGTGTCCTGAAAAAATAATCTTAGAAACACTGGGATTCATTGGATCGCTACTTCCAACAGGTGGCGCTATAGAGTTAAGCCCTCTTTTTCTCAGAAGAGGCAATTTGCATATTTAAATTTCCAGAGGAGCATTGCACGGCGAATAAGCCTCCTTACTGTTAGCGGCACCGCCGTTAGCGGCGCCGCTTCTACTCACCCCCGTCACCCAGCTCCAGGGTCCCGGCGCGCGCCTCCTGCTTCCTCTGCGGCTCTTCTCCCCGCTCGCTCCTGACGCTCTGCTCCAGGGTCCCAGCGCGCTGTTCTCCGTACCTCAGCAGCGGCACCTGCTCTTCCTGCTTCCGGTTCCCAACATGCTCCTCTCTTCTGTGCTCCTTCTCAGCTTCCTGTCGCTGGCTCTGCTTCAGGGATCCATCTCCTGCGCAGGCGTTCTAGCTTCCCTAGAGGGCGCACGCGCTACAATCCTCCTGCTGTTGGATACCTGCATCCGGTGATCTCTTCCAGCCAATCCGGGTGAGGTATCTGGTATTTCAGGCCATCTTTTCTGCATGGTGGTGCCTGATCGTCATTTGCTTTTTGCTAATGTCTCTGGCCCCTCTTTTATCTAGTGTCTGGCATCTCCGTGCTATTCACGTCGTCCAGCGTATTCCTGTGCCTGTGCCTTGCTCTGCTTTTGTTCACATTTTCATGTCGTCCGTCTCCCTTAAATCTCTCTCTCTTCTCCCTGCAGATCCGTCTACGTTCCAGCTTCCCTGTTTTCCCGTACTCTTTGTGCAAGTGTTTTCTGTTGCCGTTGCTCCAGTCTTCCAGGTTCCAGTGTTTTCTTCCCAAGTCTTCCTTTGTTCTTGTCTGGTTCCCTTCCCTCCTTCTGAGCCGTCCCTCTCGGTATCTGCTACTGTGGTCAGGTGACCTCTGGGCCTGCTCCTGACGGTCCCTGTATAGGGGTCAGTCTCACTAGGCCTGCTCGCCCAGGGGTAGGTCCTTTCCACGGTCCAGAGGGTCTACTCTTGCTCCGCCTCCTTGGTAGCATTACACTTACCTTGACAAGCCAGCTGGTATGTCACTCTCCATAAGGAGAAACGTTACCCCTTAGACCCCAGTCCAGAGCCTCTCACCTAGCCAAATCAGTTCTCATGCTTCGCACTGACGAGGGCCAACAGCCCGAAACACCGTGTCTGCAAATTGACATACTGATTTGGCTTTTATCCTAAGTCATATTGCACGACTCGTTAAAGGGTTGATTGTGACTTGTAGGATCGCTACTTCCAACAGGTGGCGCTATAGAGTTAAGTCCCCTTTTTCTCAGAAGAGGCAATTTGCATATTGGGATTCATTGAAGCATTCCAGAGTTATTACCACATAAAGTAAGACTGGTTATAATTTGGATTGGTCAGGAAGGAGAAAACAGGCTCAGGGATGAAGGGGTTAAGCGGTGTGTGTTATGAATTTGGCACATCTCTCAGCTGCAGGAAACGTATATGACGCCTATCCATTACTAACCCCATAGTCATACCGTAAATAAACGCACAGCTCGAATAAAGTCCTTTACTTGAAATAAAAATACACACCTTTTTACTTTTATAGTTAAAAAGAAAAGAAAAAGTTATACTCACCTTACGCCTGTTCCATTGAAGCCCTCATCCTTTGTAAGAAAAAAAAAAGCAGAAAATAATTATCTGAATATATATGAAAAAGTCTGTCACACCAATTCCTATAGTACCGTATTTTTCGGACTATAAGATGCACTTTTTTCCTCCAAATTTGGGAGGAAAGTGTGGGTGCGTCATATAGTACGGATGTAGCATGTGGGGAGGGGGGCAGCAGTGAGTGGGATCGCAATGTTATCCCACTTCAGGATGTCCCCGCTGCCCGGAATCAGCTGCTGGGGAAAGCACATGGTCCCGCTGATTAAGTGCAGTGAATATTTATTAGCTGCTCCCCGCCCACCGATCAGCTGAGCGGTGAGCCGGGAGCAGCAAATGAATGCTGCACTTAAGCAGCGACACACATGGCTTCCTCAGCTGCTGACTCCTGCAGCAGCTAGGGAGATTTGTGTGTCCGGGGAAGGAGGAGGCAGCAGCAGGGGCCAGAGGAGAGAGGAGATCGCTGCGTACCTGCCTGCCATGCTTGGACGCCGAGTGTTGTGCACAAACAGGACCTGTGATGATGTCAGAAGTGGGCGGGCTGGAGCATCACATGGCAGGTCAGAGCCCTCCCTCTTCTTGACATCATCACAGGTCCTTCAGGCTCCCCACTAGAATCTGCAGCTTCCTCATAACCTGTGCTGTGGAGAGGCAACAAGAGGGAGGGCTCTGTGTGTGCAGCCATGGGATGCTTTTACCTCACCACAGGCTGGCTGGCTGCCACAATTCAGAGGTTAGTCTTTACAATACACAATAAAGCACTCTGCCACTCCTGTGGTGAACTATAACTCCCAGCATGTCATAGGATCTGCAGGACATGCTGGGAGTTATAGTTCTCCCATGGGATTTTAAAGCAGCACTCCAGTGTTATTTTGCAGTGCTGGAGTGGTGCTTTCAATATAAGCCCTGTGCCCCCATTTTTATACTCACCCTCCAGCATCTTCATATAGTACTTCACAGCCACCACACTGGTCCCGCAGCTTCCAACATAATAACATACTATTATATATAATAACACCACATATAATAGTATGTTATTTATGTTATTAAATATTTTACCACATTTTTTTGCCTCAAATATTTTTTTTCCCTATTTTCCACCTCTAAAACCTGGGTGCGCCTTATAGTCCAGTGCGTCCTATAGTCCGAAAAATACGGTATATTGCACCTTGGTCTGGATACAAATGAATGCTAATGGAAAATCACGGGTGGGTGAAATTCTCAAAGCACATATAGTTTAAGATTAAAAACCAATAATAAATATAAATATAAACTGCTATGGTTTCAAAATAGGTATGGGTGATGTGCTCTGTGCCCACCAGGTTACTGATTGTAGCCCCCAAATTTAAAAAAAAACTTGCAAAATATGTATTATATTAACCCCTTCATGACCGTAGGTATTTTTGTTTTTGCTGCTTCATTTTTTTGCTCCCCTTCTTCCCAGAGCCATATCTTTTTTATTTTTTGGTCAATACAGTCATGTGAGGGCTTTTTTTTTTGCTGGACAAGTTGTACCTTTGAGGGACACTATTGGTTTTAACATATAATGTACTGAAAAACGAGAAAAAAATTCTGAGTGTGGTGAAATTGCAAAAAAAAGTGCAATACCACAATTTTGTTTTGTTTTGCTTTTTTAGTATTTTCACTAAATGCTAAAACTGACCTGCCATTACGATTCTCCAGGTCATGACGAGCTCATAGATGCCAAACATATCTAGATTCTTTGACTAACTACTGTGCTTTCTCTTTTTAAATCATAATGACCACCCAAAACATCCAAATGACCCTGATCAAAAGTTCACATACCCTATTTCTTTTTTCTTTAACTGTACATTTTTATTAACGTTTTATCAATTATTGACAATTATAGAATAGAAAAGTCAAAAGCATCTTTTAGAATACATATCAGAAGGAATGGAGAGAATAACAACATCTCTCCAACACATCTATTGGAAAGACCTGTAGCAATTTAACAAGCGTGTAACCCTATTATGGACAAATAAAAAGACAAGACACACACCAGTGGAAAGGAAAGGGAAAGGAAGAGAGCAAATACCAAGGGGGGGGGGGGAGAATCAAGGTTCAAGTATTGATCTAATCCGATCTTTGTGCCCAGAAGTAGTCCCAGGGAGCACAGTCCGAGTCAAAATTTTCCACACTTGCATTTAGGATCGCGGTTATATACTCCATCCTATTAATATCATTAATTCTGTGTAGCAGATGGAGGAAGGGCGGTGGGGCAATCTCCTTCCAGTTAAGAGCGATCAGACATCTTGCCGCGGTAAAAATGTGTAAGAGCAGTTTAGCTGACCTTTTGCCCCTCCCTTTAGGGGTAAGATTTAGCAGATATATCGTCGGATCTAATCCCACCTCGGCAAACAGCACCTTAGATATCAACAAAGCCACCTCCCTCCAGAAACTCTGAATCCTTGAACACGTCCAGAAAATGTGATACAGCGTACCCACATCAAGGCTGCAACGCCAACACACGTCTGGGATTGCAGGATTCAGTCTGTGTAGGAGATCAGGAGTGTGATACCAGAACATTAAAATCTTATACTGGTTCTCTTTATAAAGGGTGCAAATAGATAACTCAGCCACTTTTTCCCATATGGTATGCCAATTTTGGGGCGAGAGTTCTTTTCCCAGGATAGATTCCCATCTGCTCATATAGGGGTGTTTTGGTTGACGACCATCTCGAGGGGGAACAGATAGGGTGTTTTGGTTGACGACCATCTCGAGGGGGAGAGGATAATCTTATAAATATCAAAAATTAAACTTTTGGCCGACAACCTTCCCCTGCAAATC